>NC_091213.1:22252322-22592322 GCF_040958095.1 Procambarus clarkii | reverse complement strand
GAAGATAGAGAAGACAGGCGGGAAAGGAGTTCCTGCAACCTTTTTTTTTGTCTGGCAGGCAAGACTCAGAGAGGCCATGGTTATAGGTAAGCCTGAGTCTTCCTTCACTCCCCCACGGGTCTAGGCCGGAACTGTTAACAGCAGTTTCCCCGTGGTTGACTGAAGGGCTTCCAGGGTGAATCAGTGGCACCCCTTTGTGGTGGAAGCGAAGACCTGCGGAGGTGGGCATTGTTGGTCCTATCTTGTGCGACCAAGGAGACTCCGGTGAATCCAGGGAGTCGGAGGGGCTGAGTATTTGGGCCCTTTGAGCCCCTAGCAGCCGAGTGTTAGCAGAGCCCCGGACCGCCCACCCCCACGTGACAAGAGAACTGGCGACCTTGCCAGGATTCGAACCCCAGTAGCCAAGAACTGGGAACTTCGCCAGGAAGCGTGGATCAAGCTACAGTGTGGACCAAATTGCAAGACAAGTGTTGCCAGGGTACTAATACAGTGTGGCCAGTGAATTCGGTGGTACTGTTACTCAACCAGCTAAGGGACTGAAACGGTGAAATTAGTGCCTACTAACTTGTCTGTGCTGTCGTGTATGCTCAATGATATAGAGATGGAGGAAGACAAAGTAAAGAAATTTATTGACACAAGGGACGAGAGAATTTTAGAAGAGTGTACCAAGGCCCAGCTCCAACAAGTGGCAAACCACTTTGGGATCAGGTTGAGGACGACTAAGGTAGCGGAGCGAAGGATAGAGATCATGGCACAGCTCACAGCTCGAGAGGAAGCGACGGGAGAGGAGCCATCTCAAGAGGAGCCGTCCCGAGGAGAGCCGTCGCAAGGTGAACCGTCCCGACTAGGGCCACCCCAAGCGCCTACCAGTGTGGAGAGAATTCACAGTGAACATGGGAGCAGTGGAAGGTCCAGCTGTAGTAAGAGGAGCCTGCAACTGGAAATAATGAAGATGCAACTGGAAGCCCAGCTGCGACGAGAGGAAAGAGAAGCGCAAATGCAGCGAGAGGAACGTGCAGCTGAGCTGCAGCGAGGTGAGCGAGAAGCACGGCTGCAGCTGCAGCGAGAGGAGCGAGAAGCTCGGCTGCAGCGAGAAGAAGGAGAGAGACAACTGCGACTGGAGGAGATAAAGGCAAAGAAAGAAGTCGAATTGCGTCGCGTTGAACGTGGTCTGCCCTCACTACCTGCACGGCGGGATGACCTCAAGGTAAGGGAACGTGACTTACCTACGTTCGAACCACAAGAAGCTGAGGCGTTCTTCGAACACTTTGAACGGATAGCAACTCTGAAGGAGTGGCCGGAAGATGATTGGGCTGCTCTGGTCCAGGGCAGGTTGACTGGAGAGGCCCGGGAAGCCTATAACATGCTGGACCTAGAGGAGTGTACTAGTTATGACGCGATTAAGAATGCGGTTCTCCACTCATTCCGGCTGACTCCGGAGATGTACCGGAAGCGGTTCAGAGAGTGTACAAGAGCGTCGGGAAAGACTTACGCCGAGACCGCCAGGGATATGGAACGGAAATTCCTACGATGGTTGAAGGCGGAGGAAGCGGAGTCGGTGGATGATATCAAACGACTGATAGTGATGGAGAAGTTTATGTCAGTGCTCCATCCTGAGTTGCGAGTAAGGGTGAGAGAAGCAGGTATTAAGGACCTGAAGGCTG
Organism: Procambarus clarkii; assembly: GCF_040958095.1. Classification (NCBI taxonomy): domain Eukaryota; kingdom Metazoa; phylum Arthropoda; class Malacostraca; order Decapoda; family Cambaridae; genus Procambarus; species Procambarus clarkii. Next base: position 22,590,658 of record NC_091213.1, on the reverse strand, counting down.
CAGCGGATCGAGCCGACATGCTGGAGGAGGCACTACATATCAGGAGGGAGGGGCCGCCCAGACACTCGCCTTACCCCAGGTCGGGAGGGAACCTTAGGAGTTCAGGAGGAGCGAGGACGGGTGGGGACTCTCCCAAGAGTAGTGTGCCCGATGAAGTAACGTGGTTCAAGAGCTCAAGAGACGCGGGGAGGAAGCCCCAAGCTGTGAGCAATGGACCTAACTCGGAAGCGAGTGCTGCAGTCCCGGACACGACGACAGGGAGTCCAAGGAGGACCCAGGGGACGTCTGCAAGTGGTACCGCCAGAGTGACTGGCGAGTGGCCGCCCAGGAGAGGCAGCCGATGCTACAACTGTGGTGTGAGAGGACATTATGCCCGCGAGTGTGAGGAGCACCAAAGGAATGTAGGATTAATGTTGGAAGAGGAGAGAGTGTTTGTTCACACCCCATATTATAGTGGACCCAACGTGAATGGTTGGGAAATGAAGTTGGGTGAACATCCCTTCGTTTTCGGGGCCAACGTGAAGTTTGGAAGGTCAGACCCAGTGGAGGTTGCCGTGCTTCGAGATACGGGTGCTGACATAAGTATGGTAACCAGGAGTATTCTCCCCAAGGAATTTAATGATTCACCTGTGGGAGTGGTGAGGATACGCAGTGTGGGGGAGGAATACAGGTTGCCACTTCACGAAGTACAGCTGATTGCCGACTGCGGAGTCGAGAAAGCTATAGTAGCTGTAGCCCCTAAGTTACCCCTCAAGCATGTACAGATGGTGTTGGGTAATGACCTCGGAGGAGGTAGGATACAACCCGATTGGGCCAGGAGTGCCTATGTTGCAAGCAGCGGTACAACCCTGCCAGGTGAGGTGTCGGTCGTTCCAGATGGTCGTGAGGAAGCCGACTTCGCCAGGGAAACGTCGCCAGAGACGACGACAACGAGGGCGAGAGTGCAGAGAGGTCGTCGGAGGTTGTGGAAAACCCCGACGGGGACCTCCGACTAAGCCTGATGATGCGTATGGAGGAGTGGCGAGGAGCAGCTGTACAAACGCCTGGGGCGGTGAAGAGGCTGCAGACCGCACTCCCTCCATACAGAAACGTGAATAAAGTAAGCTCAGTGGATGAGCGAACGGCAGTGAGGGGCAGAGTGGAGGAGCCACGACGCAGTGCACCCTATGCCAGCCAGATGAATAGTGGTAGGTGCAAGATGAACCACCGTGGTGAGGGGAGCCACAGGGAGGTGGATGAGCCCAACCACGAACCGAAGAAGACGTCTGCAGGGAAGAGAATCTCATGGAGGAGAGAAGATGTTCGTCGGGAACGAAGGAGCGAGTGGTATAGAAAAGGCAATACGAAGAAAGCAGGGAATAGATACACCCAGGGTAGGCGCCAGCCTAACCAGAGGGGCATTGGGCCATCGCAAAAGCCTAGTGTGGAAGAGAGGAAGCTGCTGGATGGAGTACAGGTTACAAGTGCCACTGTGAGGAGACAACGCACCTATGGGAGAAGAGAAACCGAGAAGAGACAAGATTGGCGAAGAGGAGATCATGAGAGGAAACATGGAGTACCTGTAGGACGCAGTGGAAATGCAAGACTATCTCGGAGTGCACGACGCGGTGGAGGCGCTGCATGCACTGAATCTTACAGTGGTAACGAGCCGTGGGAGTACACTCGTAGCCACGGAGAGAGGATTTCTTGTAGGTGTTCAGGGAACACCCATCACACCCGGTACTATGCGAGGTGGAGATACAATGAGGCAAGTGACTGGCAAGGTGGAACGAGCCACATCGCCAACTGGAGGAGTGACACTTCAGGAACGGAGGGAGCAAGAGTATAGATTGCCCTCTGGAGTGCTGCTCTTCCGATATGACTCTTATTTTAAGGGGAGGGGTATGTTACGGTGCCCTCTCCTATTTCTTTCGTTTGCCGGCTTAAAGAGTCATATCAGCTCTCCCTACTGATTCTCTGAGGTTCAGGGAGTCTAATGATATATGTGGCGACCAGACTGGCTGCCATTTTATGGAAGGAGGTTATATTATAAGTTGTAAATAAAGGAAAATTGGCGCCCTGTTATAAATGAAACAGTATCCCCTACGGCAGATGTGACCTTGTGGAAGGGACACTATGCCGATCGCGGATTGGCCGACGTAGGTCGCGGGCGACAAATCAGGGCCCGCCATGACGTCACCGAGTGCCCCGGGCGGCGCCAACGTCAGAGTTGAACTGACCGTGGAAGCGACAGGACGCGCCTCGGTCTGCTCTCAAGGATTGGAGGCTCTGCAAGCCTTGTTCAGTGGATTGAGCTGGCCTTCGTTGCCCACCATAGTTATTGGAGACCCTGCGCTTCTGGGAATCCAAAGAGGAACCAAGTTCAGTGAGCAGAGAAGTGCCCAAACTTGGAAAATAGTCGGCGACGACGCTGGGCGGCGCCGCTGGCTGGACGTTGAGGTCTGGGAGGTGGGCGAGCAAGCTAGCTGTGACTGGGGTCACATCCACTGAGAATCTTGGAAGGACGACACCGTGCCTAGGACAAGGAGCGACGCCCTGTGGGAGAGGCGAGTGTGGGGAAAGATAGTGATTAGCTCAGCGCCCATCGATGAACCAGGATTGGGGCAGCTGAATCTCAGGGATTGGAACGGCGACGACGCGAAGGCTTCACGACACCTGAGGACCTGTGGAACGCCCTGGATCGTCGAGGATCGACCCAAGGAAGCGTGGGAACCTCACACCATCGAGGGACAGGCGTCGTGAGCCAGGAGTGTAAGGTAGATCATTTTTCCCTCCCATTACCCCTTGTATGAGTAGGCTAGTTAGGCCACAATATTTACTTGTGTATGTGGCAGCAAGACTTTATTACTTTAATAGTAGAATAGGCTGCAAGGCAGCTTGTGTCCAGGACTGTCAGAGAGGACAGTGTGTATGGATGGCAGGACAGTGAAGAAGAGGTGCCGACGTGGTGAAGAGGCCCTCCTGTGAGAGTGTGAGACTCCTGTCTTCCTGCCCAGTTGAAGGAGAGTTGGAGGTCGTGGAAGAAGAGGCTGACGATCTCCAGACTCATCATCCATATTCCATATTCATGTATTACTTGTGATTGTGTGTGTGTGTTCATGTAATTTGCGTCAGTAAATCCACACATTTTATTACTGTGTTTGAGTGTGCCTCCATTTGTGATATTTCTCTATGAGCATACATTTCTGGCTACAAACGATATATGATACACCCACTGAACTGCATTGCTGGGGTGCAGATATAATAACCCAGCTGGCGACCTTGCTAAGAGGAAGATAGAGAAGACAGGCGGGAAAGGAGTTCCTGCAACCTTTTTTTTTGTCTGGCAGGCAAGACTCAGAGAGGCTATGGTTATAGGTAAGCCTGAGTCTTCCTTCACTCCCCCACGGGTCTAGGCCGGAACTGTTAACAGCAGTTTCCCCGTGGTTGACTGAAGGGCTTCCAGGGTGAATCAGTGGCACCCCTTTGTGGTGGAAGTGAAGACCTGCGGAGGTGGGCATTGTTGGTCCTATCTTGTGCGACCAAGGAGACTCCGGTGAATCCAGGGAGTCGGAGGGGCTGAGTATTTGGGCCCTTTGAGCCCCTAGCAGCCGAGCGTTAGCAGAGCCCCGGACCGCCCACCCCCACGTGACAATACATACATACATACATACATACATACATACATACATACATACATACATACATACATACATACATACATACATACATACATACATACATACATACACGTCCAGTCAGCATATAGCTATTTCGGGACAAAATCCAATACAGTTTATATTGGTGAGACGCCACTGTGATGAGGAGTTTAAATATCACAGGAACTGTAGGTTAATGTGTGACATAAGTGAGGTTATATGAAGCATCTACAAGGATCAGCTGGAGGCTGGGGGAGTGTTGTGGAGGCTGGTGGTACTATGTCCAGATGTTGGAGGGTGGATTTGACTCTCCCACCCTCCCTCCCCCTCCCCCCCTCCACATTGACCGCAGTACGTCTAAGGTTACTTTCCACTCTCGCTTACCAAGGGTATAACCCCCGCCCCCCCCCCCCCCCCCAACACACACACATGCATCAGATTCTTAACTTACAATATTTATGATTTACCAATTTATGTTACTACACTGACTCTCAATTTCACAATATTGTATAAACTTTGATGAATCGCTCGTCTATGGGTCATCCAATAATGTTAGCAGACTTCTAGATGTTACCACTGCTAGGTTTAGGCTCAACTACAAGTACCTCTGGAAGTTTGTAACATCTGATGATGTAGATTTGACTAAATGTAAACTCTGTCAGCAGAACTATTCGCATACTTTGCGTCATTATATAATGGAATGTGAAAAATCGCGGAATTTAAAGATAACAACATCAATAGTGTCCATGAAATGTGTAAGTACTTCATTCATAATGATGTGCTGCCCGAAATCTTAGCGAAGTATCCAAAATTTGCTTACTGTAGGTAATGCATACACATGACTGTAAAGCTGCCGCCCAGTTGGGTGGGTGTGGAGCACATGACTGTAAAGCTGCCGCCCAGTTGGGTGGGTGTGGAGCACATGACTGTAAAGCTGCCGCCCCGTTGGGTGGGTGTGGAGCACATGACTGTAAAGCAGCCGCCCAGTTGGGTGGGTGTGGAGCACATGCCTGTAAAGCTGCCGCCCAGTTGGGTGGGAGTGGAGCACATGACTGTAAAGCTGCCGCCCAGTTGGGTGGGTGTGGAGCACATGACTGTAAAGCTGCCGCCCAGTTGGGTGGGTGTGCAGCACATGACTGTAAAGCTGCCGCCCAGTTGGGTGGGTGTGGAGCACATGACTGTAAAGCTGCCGCCCAGTTGGGTGGGTGTGGAGCACATGACTGTAAAGCTGCCGCCCAGTTGGGTGGGTGTGGAGCACATGACTGTAAAGCTGCCGCCCAGTTGGGTGGGTGTGGAGCACATGACTGTAAAGCTGCCGCCCAGTTGGGTGGGTGTGGAGCACATGACTGTAAAGCTGCCGCCCAGTTGGGTGGGTGTGCAGCAAGACTAGTAACTGTGTGACTCACCATAAATGTAAAGTGCCTTGTATAGTGACTGTTGTGAGCCTCTTGTTGAATCACTTGTGACACAAAAGATTACTGATGTGTGTATTTGTGGTGGTGATTAAATATGTATGTGTATGTATATATGTATACGTATGAATATGTACATGTATGCATAAGTATGTGTACATTAATAATTTTGTAACTAGCGTCAAAAGATTGTTATTTGCTTAGCTAAACGAACTAGAGGGTTCAGTTCCTGAACCGATTATGTGCCTCTGTAATCCTTTACACCACCGCCCACGGGATGTGTATTATGGGGTGCATAAAAAAGAAAGAAAATGAGTGGACCGAACCCCACAATTCATTTAGCTAAGCAAGTTACAATCTTGATGAGCTAGTTACAAAATTCGCTATAAGTCGTCACATCATAAATGGGTTCGAGATGGACCACAAGTAGTGCATTACATAATTTATCAGTATTGTGCAGCCTGTGATCCCCGCCTGGCTGGATACTGATACCTAGTGTCACGTGGGGGTGGGGTGGTCCGGGGCTCTGCTAACACTTAACTGCTAGGGGCTCAAAAGGCCCCAAATACTCAGCCCCTCCGACTCCCTGGATTCACCGGAGTCTCCTTGGTCACACAAGAGAGGACCAACAATGCCCACCTCTGCAGGTCTTTGCTTCCACCACAAAGGGGTGCCACTGATTCACCCTGGAAGCCCTTCAGTCAAACACGGGGAAACTGCTGTTAACAGTTCCGGCCTAGACCCGTGGGGGAGTGAAGGAAGACTCAGGCTTACCTATAACCATAACCTCCCTGAGTCTTGCCTGCCAGACAAAAAAAGGTTGCAGGAACTCCTTTCCCGCCTGTCTTCTCTATCTTCCTCTTAGCAAGGTCGCCAGCTGGGTTATTATATCTGCACCCCAGCAATGCAGTTCAGTGGGTGTATTATATATTGTTTGTAGCCAGAAATGTATGCTCATAGAGAAATATCATAAATGGAGGCACACTCAAACACAGTAATAAAATGTGTGGATTTACTGATGCAAATTACATGAACACACACACACAATCGCAAGTAATACATGAATATGGAAATATGGATAATGAGTCTGGAGATCGTCAGCCTCTTCTTCCACGACCTCCAACACTCCTTCAACTGGGCAGGAAGACAGGAGTCTCACACTCTCACAGGAGGGCCTCTTCACCACGTCGGCACCTCTTCTTCACTGTCCTGCCATCCATACACACTGTCCTCTCTGACAGTCCTGGACACAAGCTGCCTTGCAGCCTATTCTACTATTAAAGTAATCAAGTCTTGCTGCCACATACACAAGTAAATATTGTGGCCTAACTAGCCTACTCATACAAGGGGTAATGGGAGGGAAAATGATCTACCTTACATTTCTGGCTCACGACGCCTGTCCCGCGATGGTGTGAGGTTCCCACGCTTCCTTGGATCGATCCTTGACGATCCAGGACGTTCCACAGGTCCTCAGGTGTCGTGAAGCCTTCGCGTCGTCGCCGTTCCAATCCCTGAGATTCAGCTGCCCCAATCCTGGTTCATCGATGGGCGCTGAGCTAATCACTATTTTTCCCCACACTCGCCTCTCCCACAAGGCGTTGCTCCTTGTCCTAGGCACGGTGTCGTCCTTCCAAGATTCTCAGTGGATGTGACCCCAATCACAGCTAGGCCTGCCCGCCCACCTTCCAGACCTCAACGTCCAGCCAGCGGCGCCGCCCAGCGTCGTCGCCGACTATTTTCCAAGTTTGGCACTTCTCTGCTCAATGAACTTGGTTCCTCTTTTGCTTCCCAGAAGCGCAGGGTCTCCAATAACTATGGTGGGCTGCGACGGCTAGTTCAATCCACTGAATAAGGCTTGCAGAGCCTCCAATCCTTGAGAGCAGACCGAGGCGCGTTCTGTCGCTTCCAAGGTCAGAACAACTCTGACGTTGGCGCCGCCCGGGGCACTCGGTGACGTCATGGCGGGCCCTGATTTGTCGCCCGCGACCTACGTCGGCCAATCCGCGATCGGCTAATGTCCCTTCCAAAAGGTCATATCTGCCATAGGGGATACTGTTTCATTTTATAACAGGGCGCCAATTTTCCTTTATTTACAACTTATAATATAACTTCCTTCCCTTAACTGGCAGCCGGTCTGGTCGCCACATATATCATTAGACTCCCTGAACCTCAGAGAATCAGTAGGGAGAGCTGATATGACTCTTTAAGCCGGCAAACGGAAGAAATAGGAGAGGGCACCGTAACATACCCCTCCCCTTAAAATAAGAGTCATATCGGAAGAGCAGCACTCAAGAGGGCAATCTATACTCTTGCTCCCTCCGTTCCTGAAGTGTCACTCCTCCAGTTGGTGACGTGGCTCGTACCACCTTGCCAGTCACTTGCCTCATTGTATCTCCACCTCGCATAGTACCGGGTGTGATGGGTGTTCCCTGAACACCTACAAGAAATCCCCTCTCCGTGGCTACGGGTGTACTCCCACGGCTCGTTACCACTGTAAGATTCAGTGCATGCAGCGCCTCCACCGCGTCGTGCACTCCGAGATAGTCTTGCATTTCCACTGCGTCCTACAGGTACTCCATGTTTCCTCTCATGATCTCCTCTTCGCCAATCTTCTCTCTTCTCGGTTCCTCTTCTCCCGTAGGTGCGTTGTCTCCTCACAGTGGCACTTGTAACCTGTACTCCATCCAGCAGCTTCCTCTCTTCCACACTAGGCTTTTGCGATGGCCCAATGCCCCTCTGGTTAGGCTGGCGCCTACCCTGGGTGTACCTATTCCCTGCTTTCTTCGTATTGCCTTTCCTATACCACTCGCTCCTTCGTTCCCGACGAACATCTTCACTCCTCCATGAGATTCTCTTCCCTGCAGACGTCTTCTTCGGTTCGTGGTTGGGCTCATCCACCTCCCTGTGGCTCACCTCACCACGGTGGTTCATCTTGCACCTACCACTATTCATCTGGCCGGCATAGGGTGCCTTGCGTCGTGGCTCCTCCACTCTGCCCCTCACTGCCGTTCGCTCATCCACTGAGCTTACTTTATTCACGTTTCTGTATGGAGGGAGTGCGGTCTGCAGCCTCTTCACCGCCCCAGGCGTTTGTACAGCTGCTCCTCGCCACTCCTCCACACGCATCATCAGGCTTAGTCGGAGGGCTTCGTCGGAGTTTTCCACTACCTCCGACGACCTCTCTGCACTCTCGCCCTCGTTGTCGTCGTCTCTGGCGACGTTTCCCCTGGCGAAGTCGACTTCCTCTCTATCATCTGGAACGACCGATACCTCACCTGGCAGGGTTGTACCGCTGCTTGCAACATAGGCACTCCTGGCCCAATCGGGTTGTATCCTGCCTCCTCCGAGGTCATTACCCAGCACCATCTGTACATGCTCTAGGGGTAATTTAGGGGCTACAGCTACTATAGCTTTCTCGACTCCGCAGTCGGCAATCAGCTGTACTTCGTGAAGTGGCAACCTGTATTCCTCCCCCACACTGCGTATCCTCACCACTCCCACAGGTGAATCATTAAATTCCTTGGGGAGAATACTCCTGGTCACCATACTTATGTCAGCACCCGTATCTCGAAGCACGGCAACCTCCACTGGGTCTGACTTTCCAAACTTCACGTTGGCCCCGAAAACGAAGGGATGTTCACCCAACTTCATTTCCCAACCATTCACGTTGGGTCCACTATAATATGGGGTGTGAACAAACACTCTCTCCTCTTCCAACATTTATCCTACATTCCTTTGGTGCTCCTCACACTCGCGGGCATAATGTCCTCTCACACCACAGTTGTAGCATCGGCCACCTCCCTTGGGCGGCCACTCGCTAGTCACTCTGGCGGTACCACTTGCAGACGTCCCCTGGGTCCTCCTTGGACTCCCTGTCGTCGTATCCGGGACTGCAGCACTCACTCCCGAGTTAGGTCCACTGCTCACAGCTTGGGGCTTCCTCCCCCGCGTCTCTTGAGCTCTTGAACCGCGTCACTTCATCGGGCACACTACTCTTGGGAGAGTCCCCACTCGTCCTCGCTCCTCCTGAACTCCTAAGGTTCCCTCCCGACCTGGGGTAAGGCGAGTGTCTGGGCGGCCCCTCCCTCCTGAGATGTAGTGCCTCCTCCAGCATGTCGGCTCGCTCCGCTGCAGCCTTCAGGTCCTTAATACCTGCTTCTCTCAACCTTACTCGCAACTCAGGATGGAGCACTGACACAAACTTCTCCATCACTATCAGTCGTTTGATATCATCCACCGACTCCGCTTCCTCCGCCTTCAACCATCGTAGGAATTTCCGTTCCATATCCCTGGCGGTCTCGGCGTAAGTCTTTCCCGACGCTCTTGTACACTCTCTGAACCGCTTCCGGTACATCTCCGGAGTCAGCCGGAATGAGTGGAGCACCGCATTCTTAATCGCGTCGTAACTAGTACACTCCTCTAGGTCCAGCATGTTATAGGCTTCCCGGGCCTCACCAGTCAACCTGCCCTGGACCAGAGCAGCCCAATCATCTTCTGGCCACTCCTTCAGAGTTGCTATCCGTTCAAAGTGTTCGAAGAACGCCTCAGCTTCCTGTGGTTCGAACGTAGGTAAGTCACGATCCCTTACCTTGAGGTCATCTCGCCGAGCAGGTAATGAGGGCAGACCACGCTCAACGCGACGCAATTCGACTTCTTTCTTTGCCTTTATCTCCTCCAGTCGCAGTTGTCTCTCTCCTTCTTCCCGCTGCAGCCGAGCTTCTCGCTCCTCTCGCTGCATTTGCGCTTCTCTCTCCTCTCGTCGCAGCTGGGCTTCCAGTTGCATCTTCATTATTTCCAGTTGCAGGCTCCTCTTACTACAGCTGGACCTTCCACTGCTCCCATGTTCACTGTGAATTCTCTCCACACTGGTAGGCGCTTGGGGAGGCCCTAGTCGGGACGGTTCACCTTGCGACGGCTCTCCTCGGGACGGCTCCTCTTGAGATGGCTCCTCTCCCGTCGCTTCATCTCGAGCTGTGAGCTGTGCCATGATCTCTATCCTTCGCTCCGCTACCTTAGTCGTCCTCAACCTGATCCCAAAGTGGTTTGCCACTTGTTGGAGCTGGGCCTTGGTACACTCTTCCAAAATTCTCTCGTCCCTTGTGTCAATAAATTTCTTTACTTTGTCTTCCTCCATCTCTATATCATCAAGCATACACGACAGCACAGACAAGTTAGTAGGCACTAATTTCACCGTTTCAGTCCCTTAGCTGGTTGAGTAACAGTACCACCGAATTCACTGGCCACACTGTATTAGTACCCTGGCAACACTTGTCTTGAAATTTGGTCCACACTGTAGCTTGATCCACGCTTCCTGGCGAAGTTCCCAGTTCTTGGCTACTGGGGTTCGAATCCTGGCAAGGTCGCCAGTTCCCTGTCACGTGGGTGTGGGGTGGTCCGGGGCTCTGCTAACACTTAACTGCTAGGGGCTCAAAAGGCCCCAAATACTCAGCCCCTCCGACTCCCTGGATTCACCGGAGTCTCCTTGGTTACACAAGAGAGGACCAACAATGCCCACCTCCGGAGGTCTTTGCTTCCACCACAAAGGGGTGCCACTGATTCACCCTGGAAGCCCTTCAGTCAAACACGGGGAAACTGCTGTTAACAGTTCCGGCCTAGACCCGTGGGGGAGTGATGGAAGACTCAGGCTTACCTATAACCATAACCTCCCTGAGTCTTGCCTGCCAGACAAAAAAAGGTTGCAGGAACTCCTTTCCCGCCTGTCTTCTCTATCTTCCTCTTAGCAAGGTCGCCAGCTGGGTTATTATATCTGCACCCCAGCAATGCAGTTCAGTGGGTGTATTATATATTGTTTGTAGCCAGAAATATATGCTCATAGAGAAATATCATAAATGGAGGCACACTCAAACACAGTAATAAAATGTGTGGATTTACTGATGCAAATTACATGAACACACACACACAATCGCAAGTAATACATGAATATGGAAATATGGATAATGAGTCTGGAGATCGTCAGCCTCTTCTTCCACGACCTCCAACACTCCTTCAACTGGGCAGGAAGACAGGAGTCTCACACTCTCACAGGAGGGCCTCTTCACCACGTCGGCACCTCTTCTTCACTGTCCTGCCATCCATACACACTGTCCTCTCTGACAGTCCTGGACACAAGCTGCCTTGCAGCCTATTCTACTATTAAAGTAATCAAGTCTTGCTGCCACATACACAAGTAAATATTGTGGCCTAACTAGCCTACTCATACAAGGGGTAATGGGAGGGAAAATGATCTACCTTACATTTCTGGCTCACGACGCCTGTCCCGCGATGGTGTGAGGTTCCCACGCTTCCTTGGATCGATCCTTGACGATCCAGGACGTTCCACAGGTCCTCAGGTGTCGTGAAGCCTTCGCGTCGTCGCCGTTCTAATCCCTGAGATTCAGCTGCCCCAATCCTGGTTCATCGATGGGCGCTGAGCTAATCACTATTTTTCCCCACACTCGCCTCTCCCACAAGGCGTTGCTCCTTGTCCTAGGCACGGTGTCGTCCTTCCAAGATTCTCAGTGGATGTGACCCCAATCACAGCTAGGCCTGCCCGCCCACCTTCCAGACCTCAACGTCCAGCCAGCGGCGCCGCCCAGCGTCGTCGCCGACTATTTTCCAAGTTTGGCACTTCTCTGCTCAATGAACTTGGTTCCTCTTTTGCTTCCCAGAAGCGCAGGGTCTCCAATAACTATGGTGGGCTGCGACGGCTAGTTCAATCCACTGAATAAGGCTTGCAGAGCCTCCAATCCTTGAGAGCAGACCGAGGCGCGTTCTGTCGCTTCCAAGGTCAGAACAACTCTGACGTTGGCGCCGCCCGGGGCACTCGGTGACGTCATGGCGGGCCCTGATTTGTCGCCCGCGACCTACGTCGGCCAATCCGCGATCGGCTAATGTCCCTTCCAAAAGGTCATATCTGCCATAGGGGATACTGTTTCATTTTATAACAGGGCGCCAATTTTCCTTTATTTACAACTTATAATATAACTTCCTTCCCTTAACTGGCAGCCGGTCTGGTCGCCACATATATCATTAGACTCCCTGAACCTCAGAGAATTAGTAGGGAGAGCTGATATGACTCTTTAAGCCGGCAAACGGAAGAAATAGGAGAGGGCACCGTAACACTAGGTAATTTTCATGTGTCCGGACACCGGCAATAAGGTGGTATTATTTATTTAACTTAAGATATATATATTTTTAAATGTTGTCACATTAACGGCTACATCTTCCTTCCTTCTGACATATAGATTTTTAAGATTAATTAAAATATATGGAAACTAATATTATACAATTTATTGGCTGGTGTGCAGGGCTTCACACTCTCAGAGCTAGCCATCAAGTAACTATCAAAACGCATATATCTTCGTTTTCACTTCAGTTATATTTATGACAAAGGATTTTAAATGTAGCCTATATTTCTACCTTTCAGATGACATAAATACTTTCGTTAATTACAATATCTAGATCAAACTAACATTGATTTTCAAAAGGTTGTATATTTTCCATCAATGGAGAGCATCAGCCAAGAAGCCTTCTTTAAAATATGAATATCTTTCCTCATCCAATAAGATCTAATCTCTGAATAAAACGCAAAAAACGACTTGATTGTAACCTATCCACCGCTGCCCATTGGATGGGGGAGAGGGGGTTATGTGTAGGATAAACATATCAATTGTGACACTAGCCCTCCATATATGTCAGTTGCTTAAATTATAAACTGTACTTGTGGTCGGACTCGAGCCCATTGTTGATGTGACAATGTGCATTGACTTTTGTAACTAGCTTATCAAGATTATAACTTGCTTGGCTATATGAATTGTGGGGCTCAGTCCCTGAGCCCATTATGTGCCTCTGTAACACTCCACTATCGCTCATAGGATGGGTATTGGGTGCATAATAAATGAACTAAAATAAGCTCTGCCTTTTTGATAACTTATACAATTATAAGCTTTATTTGTGAATCTCAATTAATTAAACAATATATCAAAGAGCCTGCAGGGTTCGGTGAGATGAGCGAAGAGACATGGGAGATTTTACATAAGTACAGTACATGGTAGTTTAAGTAGCGAACGCATGTCAACGAATAACGAGTATATATAACAAAACTATTGTCCTATGAAGTCGATTTAACTTCCAAACATATATTTTTTTAATAAATGTTAAATGTTTTCTGGCTAGTTATGTTAGATTTTATTAAAAATACGTATTCTTCTTGTTAACATTATAATTTAAATTTGTGATAATTTGTGCAGAGAAGTGCGACAACTGGATATGTCAACAAACACTTCCCAAACAACGATATATCTTGGATAAGTCGCTCCACAACATTGACGCTTGGACCGTCGAATTCCTTTGATGCTACTTATTTACTTATTTCATAATGAAATTATATTAGTTTGGAGTAAATATATGTTTTCTCATGTTCTGCATTCAGCACCCACATTATAGTAAATATACCATATTACTTCATTACTTAAATAATGCTAGGAGGGTTTGAGTAGCTTTGGGTCTTTAGTGGACAGAATCTCCAATAGATGGGGCGAGAGTCGCTCCCTCTATCTCGCCCGAGGAAGAGTCGAAACTTAATTTAAAATTGATATATCTTTGTTCTCGAACATGATATATTTCATTTGGTGAAATCATAATAATGTTCATATCTCGGTCTTTCTGGAGGCATATAAGATTTTAGGCTTTATTAACGTATCTTTGGTAATTATACAATATATCTGCAAGTGCGTAGGCGTCTGCACTCCATGCCCGACAAGCTACTGAGCGCTACTATAAAAACATATGTATCTTCACTTGAGCTATAAATACGTCTATTGTAATGTATTTAAAATGAAGCTCTTATTTCTATCTTGCTTAAGACATATAAAACATTTGTGTTTATTAACGAATTTACGTGAAATAAACATTGATCTGAGAGAGAGTTGCTCTGTCGTTCAGTCTGTACGGGGTGGGAGCTCCGTAATTTTTAAAATACATGTATCTTCATTAGAACTTTAAATATGTCTATGGTAAAGTGTTTAAAGTGAAGCTTATATGTCTGCCTTTCTTGAGACATATAAAACAAACATGTTTATTAACGAATTCACTTGAAATAAACATTGTTCTGAGAGAGAGTTGCTCGGTCGATCAATCTGTCCGGGGTTAAAGCTCGGCTATTATAAAAGTACACGTATCTTCGCTTTAAATTTAAATATGCCCATGGTAAGGTATTTAGAATGAAGCTTATATTTATATCTTTCTTGTGACATATAAAACTCTTACGTTTATTAAGGAATCTGTGTGAAATAGGCATGGTTCTGAGATGAATGCTGCGGTTTTCGAGCTCGACGCGCGGCAATGGACGCCATACACATCCAGTGGGTGTTATTGGACCCTATACCCATTTTATTTGTGGTTGGAGCCCCATACCCATTCTATGGGTGGTTGGAGCCCCATACCCATCCTGTGGGTGGTATTGGACCCCATACCCTTCCTGTGGGTGGATGTGATCCCCATACTCATCCTGTGGGTGGATGTGACCCTCATACCCATCCTGTGGATGGTATTGGACCCCTTTCCCACCTAACAGGCGGTAGGTGACAATATACCCATCCTTGCTATAGTTGGTATAGTAGACACAATACCGTCCTGTTTGCAGTAGTTTACCCCATACACATTCCAACGTCACATCGTTTTCTGTTAGCGTTCCTACAAAACATTCTTTAAAGATTTTTAAAGCGCAAACTATGGTATATAATATTGATTGGTGAAGGACTGTTATTCTATGTAATAATTTTTAGTGCTTATTATAATTTACTAAGAACAACTAATATTTCTCAAAACAAAACTACGAGCCTTCAATAGGAAGTAGCTGATCTGTAATATTCTAAGAGCATGGACAATAGTAGGTAAATTTCACAACCAATGTGGGACCTGAAAACTGCAATTTTCCTAATAATTGAACCAATCACGAATATTCTGCTATCTACGTTGACGGACGGGTACTGTGACACGTAAATTGGTACGTGATGAAGAGTTTGGGCCTTGGTAAAAAAAGTAACTGGGAATATATCACATATTTACTAATTCATATTCAACATATTGACTTTAAGCATTAAGTCATATATGTGCTGTCTTGTGTGAGAACGGGTTGATTCATTTTTACCAATATTTCGATACTATTTCATGTAGTATCACGATATGTGATTTGGCCTTCAAATCTCAGATTTTCGCATAATATTGCATCTTAAGCAAGTTTTCTTGCATTTTGTTTCGTACTAAAAATCATCGAATTCAGCAATATTTTGACGTTTATCATCCCCTTTTCCTTTATGTGATGTAAAGAAAATATCATCGAATTAGGCAATATTTTGCTGTTTTTCCACGTTTTTGTGAATTTTCAGTTTATTGCTATTAATTCATTATATATACGATAAAAATGATGCAAACACATAATTGATCAGAAAATAACCTTAAATACTTCATTTTCAATCATCTATTTGTTTCTCTCGTTAAAATACTGAGTAAGATATTGGAAAGGGGAGAAGTTCTGTTTTTATTGCATATATCGACGTTTCAGCCGGATTAGAGCGGTTTTACGTGTACATCTTCCATCGGTAATATAAACGGAAAATCAGGAACATTTTAGTTAATTCTAATGAAAACACATTGACTTTTATCATTTGTATTTGAAACAACATTTTCATATGTCTTTTCTTGGATCAAAATAATACGAAACCTCGCTCTATGATTTGAAGTTAAAGTCCTCAAATATGGTAATATAGTGACTTTTTCACGTTATTCATGTAGTGTGATTTTACGTAGTGAATATTTTTAAAAAATATTCGTTTTTACCAATATTTTGATACTACTTCATGTTTTCTCACGATATGTGATTTGAACTTCATATCTCCAAATTTTCGCAAATTTTGCATTTTTAAGCAAGTTTCTTGCATTTTGTTTGGAACTAAAAATCATCGAATTTAGCAATATTTTGACCTTTATCATCCCCTTTTCCTTTATGTGATTTAAACAAAATATCATCGAATTAGGCAATATTTTGCCGTTTTTCCACGTTTTTGTGAATTATCAGTTTATTGTTATTATTTCATTAAATAAACGAGAAAAATTATGCAAACACATAATTGATCAGAAAATAACCTTAAATACTTCATTTTCAATCATCTATTTGTTTCTTGTTAAAATACTGAGTAAGATATTTAAAAGGGGAGAAGTTCTGTTTTTATTGCATATATCGACGTTTCAGCCGGATTAGAACGGTTTTACGTGTACATCTTCCATCGGTAACATAAACCGAAAATCAGGAACATTTTAGTTAAGTTTAATGAAAACACATTGATTTTTATCATTTGTATTGAAAGCAACATCTTTATACGTCTTTTCTAGGGTCTAAAAAATACGAAACGTCGCTTTATGATTCGAAGTAAAAATCCTCAAATTTGGCATAATAATGACTTTTTCACGTTTTTCACGTAGTTTGATATTACGTAAATATGTTAATTTTTACCAATATTTCGATCCTATTTCATGTAGTATCACGATATGTGATTTGGCCTTCAAATCTCAGATTTTCACATAATATTGCATCTTAAAGCATGTTTTCTTGCATTTTGTTTCGTACTAAAAATCAACGAATTCAGCAATATTTTGACGTTTATCATCCCCTTTTCCTTTATGTGATGTAAAGAAAATATCATCGAATTAGGCAATATTTTGCTGTTTTTCCACGTTTTTGTGAATTTTCAGTTTATTGCTATTAATTCATTATATATACGATAA
The DNA here is from genome assembly GCF_040958095.1 of Procambarus clarkii. Classification (NCBI taxonomy): domain Eukaryota; kingdom Metazoa; phylum Arthropoda; class Malacostraca; order Decapoda; family Cambaridae; genus Procambarus; species Procambarus clarkii. Next base: position 22,573,824 of record NC_091213.1, on the reverse strand, counting down.
AAATGATGCAAACACATAATTGATCAGAAAATAACCTTAAATACTTCATTTTCAATCATCTATTTGTTTCTCTCGTTAAAATACTGAGTAAGATATTGGAAAGGGGAGAAGTTCTGTTTTTATTGCATATATCGACGTTTCAGCCGGATTAGAGCGGTTTTACGTGTACATCTTCCATCGGTAATATAAACGGAAAATCAGGAACATTTTAGTTAATTCTAATGAAAACACATTGACTTTTATCATTTGTATTTGAAACAACATTTTCATATGTCTTTTCTTGGATCAAAATAATACGAAACCTCGCTCTATGATTTGAAGTTAAAGTCCTCAAATATGGTAATATAGTGACTTTTTCACGTTATTCATGTAGTGTGATTTTACGTAGTGAATATTTTTAAAAAATATTCGTTTTTACCAATATTTTGATACTACTTCATGTTTTCTCACGATATGTGATTTGAACTTCATATCTCCAAATTTTCGCAAATTTTGCATTTTTAAGCAAGTTTCTTGCATTTTGTTTGGAACTAAAAATCATCGAATTTAGCAATATTTTGACCTTTATCATCCCCTTTTCCTTTATGTGATTTAAACAAAATATCATCGAATTAGGCAATATTTTGCCGTTTTTCCACGTTTTTGTGAATTATCAGTTTATTGTTATTATTTCATTAAATAAACGAGAAAAATTATGCAAACACATAATTGATCAGAAAATAACCTTAAATACTTCATTTTCAATCATCTATTTGTTTCTTGTTAAAATACTGAGTAAGATATTTAAAAGGGGAGAAGTTCTGTTTTTATTGCATATATCGACGTTTCAGCCGGATTAGAACGGTTTTACGTGTACATCTTCCATCGGTAACATAAACCGAAAATCAGGAACATTTTAGTTAAGTTTAATGAAAACACATTGATTTTTATCATTTGTATTGAAAGCAACATCTTTATACGTCTTTTCTAGGGTCTAAAAAATACGAAACGTCGCTTTATGATTCGAAGTAAAAATCCTCAAATTTGGCATAATAATGACTTTTTCACGTTTTTCACGTAGTTTGATATTACGTAAATATGTTAATTTTTACCAATATTTCGATCCTATTTCATGTAGTATCACGATATGTGATTTGGCCTTCAAATCTCAGATTTTCGCATAATATTGCATCTTAAAGCATGTTTTCTTGCATTTTGTTTCGTACTAAAAATCAACGAATTCAGCAATATTTTGACGTTTATCATCCCCTTTTCCTTTATGTGATGTAAAGAAAATATCATCGAATTAGGCAATATTTTGCTGTTTTTCCACGTTTTTGTGAATTTTCAGTTTATTGCTATTAATTCATTATATATACGATAAAAATGATGCAAACACATAATTGATCAGAAAATAACCTTAAATACTTCATTTTCAATCATCTATTTGTTTCTCTCGTTAAAATACTGAGTAAGATATTGGAAAGGGGAGAAGTTCTGTTTTTATTGCATATATCGACGTTTCAGCCGGATTAGAGCGGTTTTACGTGTACATCTTCCATCGGTAATATAAACGGAAAATCAGGAACATTTTAGTTAATTCTAATGAAAACACATAGATTGTTATCATTTGTATTTGAAACAACATTGTCATATGTCTTTTCTTGGATCTAAATAATACGAAACCTCGCTCTATGATTTGAAGTTAAAATCCTCAAATATGGTAATATAGTGACTTTTTTCACGTTATTCATGTAGTGTGATTTTACGTATATATATTCGTTTTTACCAATATTTTGATACTACTTCATGTTTTCTCACGATATGTGATTTGGCCTTCAAATCTCAGAATTTCGCAAATTTTGCATTTTTAAGCAAGTTTTCTTGCATTTTGTTTTGTACTAAAAATCATCGAATTTAGCAATATTTTGACCCTTTTCCTTTATGTGATTTAAAGAAAATATCATCGAATCAGGTAATATTTTTCTATTTTTCCACGTTTTTGTGAATTATCAGTTTATTGTTATTATTTCATTAAATATTTGAGAAAAATCATGCAAACACATAATTGATCAGAAAATAACCTTAAATACTTCATTTTCAATCATCTATTTGTTTCTCGTTAAAATACTGAGTAAGATATTTAAAAGGGGAGAAGTTCTGTTGTTATTGCATATATCGACGTTTCAGCCGGATTTGACCTGTTTTACGTGTACATCTTCCATCGGTAATATAAACCGAAAATCAGGAACATTTTAGTTAAGTTTAATGAAAACGCATTGATTTTTATCATTTGTATTGGAAGCAACATCTTTATACGTCTTTTCTAGGGTCTAAAAAATACGAAACGTCGCTTTATGATTCGAAGTTAAAATCCTCAAATTTGGCATAATAATGACTTTTTCACGTTTTTCATATTACGTAAATGTATTCATTTTTACCAATCTTTCGATACTATTTCATGTAGTATCACGATATGTGATTTGGCCTTCAAATCTCAGATTTCGCATAATATTGCTTTTTAAGCAAGTTTTCTTGCATTTTGTTTCGTACTAAAAATCATCGAATTCAGCAATATTTTGACGTTTATCATCCCCTTTTCCTTTATGTGATATAAGCAAAATATCATCGAATTAGGCAATATTTTGCTGTTTTTCCACGTTTTTGTGAATTTTCAGTTTATTGCTATTAATTCATTAAATAAACGATAAAAATGATGCAAACACATAATTGATTAGAAATTAACCTTAAACACTTCATTTTCAATCAACTATTTGTTTCTCGTTAAAATACTGAGTAAGATATTGGAAAGGGGAGAAGTTCTGTTTTTATTGCATATATCGACGTTTCAGCCGGATTAGAGTGGTTTTACGTGTACATCGTCCATCGGTAATATAAACGGAAAATCAGGAACATTTTAGTTAATTCTAATGAAAACACATTGACTTTTATCATTTGTATTTGAAACAACATTTTCATATGTCTTTTCTTGGATCAAAATAATACGAAACCTCGCTCTATGATTTGAAGTTAAAGTCCTCAAATATGGTAATATAGTGACTTTTTTCACGTTATTCATGTAGTGTGATTTTACGTAGTGAATATTTTTAAAAAATATTCGTTTTTACCAATATTTTGATACTACTTCATGTTTTCTCACGATATGTGATTTGAACTTCATATCTCAAAATTTTCGCAAATTTCGCATTTTTAAGCAAGTTTCTTGCATTTTGTTTGGAACTAAAAATCATCGAATTTAGCAATATTTTGACCTTTATCATCCCCTTTTCCTTTATGTGATTTAAACAAAATATCATCGAATTAGGCAATATTTTGCCGTTTTTCCACGTTTTTGTGAATTATCAGTTTATTGTTATTATTTCATTAAATATACGAGAAAAATTATGCAAACACATAATTGATCAGAAAATAACCTTAAATACTTCATTTTCAATCATCTATTTGTTTCTCGTTAAAATACTGAGTAAGATATTTAAAAGGGGAGAAGTTCTGTTTTTATTGCATATATCGACGTTTCAGCCGGATTAGAACGGTTTTACGTGTACATCTTCCATCGGTAACATAAACCGAAAATCTGGAACATTTTAGTTAAGTTTAATGAAAACACATTGATTTTTATCATTTGTATTGGAAGCAACATCTTTATACGTCTTTTCTAGTGTCTAAAAAATACGAAACGTCGCTTTATGATTCGAAGTAAAAATCCTCAAATTTGGCATAATAATGACTTTTTCACGTTTTTCATGTAGTTTGATATTACGTAAATGTATTCATTTTTACCAATATTTCGATACTATTTCATGTAGTATCACGATATGTGATTTGGCCTTCAAATCTCAGATTTTCGCATAATATTGCTTTTTAAGCAAGTTTTCTTGCATTTTGTTTCGTACTAAAAATCATCGAATTCAGCAATATTTTGACTTTGATCATCCCCTTTTCCTTTATGTGATATAAACAAAATATCATCGAATTAGGCAATATTTTGCTGTTTTTCCACGTTTTTGTGAATTTTCAGTTTATTGCTATTATTTCATTATATATACGATAAAAATTATGCAAACACATAATTGATTAGAAATTAACCTTAAACACTTCATTTTCAATCAACTATTTGTTTCTCGTTAAAATACTGAGTAAGATATTGGAAAGGGGAGAAGTTCTGTTTTTATTGCATATATTGACGTTTCAGCCGGATTAGAGCGGTTTTACGTGAACATCTTCCATCGGTAATATAAACGGAAAATCAGGAACATTTTAGTTAATTCTAATGAAAACACATAGATTTTTATCATTTGTATTTGAAACAACATTGTCATATGTCTTTTCTTGGATCTAAATAATACGAAACCTCGCTCTATGATTTGAAGTTAAAATCCTCAAATATGGTAATATAGTGACTTTTTTCACGTTATTCATGTAGTGTGATTTTACGTATATATATTCGTTTTACCAATATTTTGATACTACTTCATGTTTTCTCACGATATGTGATTTGGCCTTCAAATCTCAGAATTTCGCAAATTTTGCATTTTTAAGCAAGTTTTCTTGCATTTTGTTTTGTACTAAAAATCATCGAATTTAGCAATATTTTGACCCTTTTCCTTTATGTGATTTAAAGAAAATATCATCGAATCAGGTAATATTTTTCTATTTTTCCACGTTTTTGTGAATTATCAGTTTATTGTTATTATTTCATTAAATATTTGAGAAAAATCATGCAAACACATAATTGATCAGAAAATAACCTTAAATACTTCATTTTCAATCATCTATTTGTTTCTCGTTAAAATACTGAGTAAGATATTTAAAAGGAGAGAAGTTCTGTTGTTATTGCATATATCGACGTTTCAGCCGGATTTGACCGGTTTTACGTGTACATCTTCCATCGGTAATATAAACCGAAAATCAGGAACATTTTAGTTAAGTTTAATGAAAACGCATTGATTTTTATCATTTGTATTGGAAGCAACATCTTTATACGTCTTTTCTAGGGTCTAAAAAATACGAAACGTCGCTTTATGATTCGAAGTTAAAATCCTCAAATTTGGCATAATAATGACTTTTTCACGTTTTTCATATTACGTAAATGTATTCATTTTTACCAATCTTTCGATACTATTTCATGTAGTATCACGATATGTGATTTGGCCTTCAAATCTCAGATTTCGCATAATATTGCTTTTTAAGCAAGTTTTCTTGCATTTTGTTTCGTACTAAAAATCATCGAATTCAGCAGTATTTTGACGTTTATCATCCCCTTTTCCTTTATGTGATATAAGCAAAATATCATCGAATTAGGCAATATTTTGCTGTTTTTCCACGTTTTTGTGAATTTTCAGTTTATTGCTATTAATTCATTAAATAAACGATAAAAATGATGCAAACACATAATTGATTAGAAATTAACCTTAAACACTTCATTTTCAATCAACTATTTGTTTCTCGTTAAAATACTGAGTAAGATATTGGAAAGGGGAGAAGTTCTGTTTTTATTGCATATATCGACGTTTCAGCCGGATTAGAGCGGTTTTACGTGTACATCGTCCATCGGTAATATAAACGGAAAATCAGGAACATTTTAGTTAATTCTAATGAAAACACATTGACTTTTATCATTTGTATTTGAAACAACATTTTCATATGTCTTTTCTTGGATCAAAATAATACGAAACCTCGCTCTATGATTTGAAGTTAAAGTCCTCAAATATGGTAATATAGTGACTTTTTTCACGTTATTCATGTAGTGTGATTTTACGTAGTGAATATTTTTTAAAAATATTCGTTTTTACCAATATTTTGATACTACTTCATGTTTTCTCACGATATGTGATTTGAACTTCATATCTCAAAATTTTCGCAAATTTTGCATTTTTAAGCAAGTTTCTTGCATTTTGTTTGGAACTAAAAATCATCGAATTTAGCAATATTTTGACCTTTATCATCCCCTTTTCCTTTATGTGATTTAAACAAAATATCATCGAATTAGGCAATATTTTGCCGTTTTTCCACGTTTTTGTGAATTATCAGTTTATTGTTATTTTTTCATTATATATACGAGAAAAAATATGCAAACACATAATTGATCAGAAAATAACCTTAAATACTTCATTTTCAATCATCTATTTGTTTCTCGTTAAAATACTGAGTAAGATATTTAAAAGGGGAGAAGTTCTGTTTTTATTGCATATATCGACGTTTCAGCCGGATTAGAACGGTTTTACGTGTACATCTTCCATCGGTAATATAAACTGAAAATAAGGAACATTTTAGTTAAGTTTATTGAAAACACATTGATTTTTATCATTTGTATTGGAAGCAACATCTTTATACGTCTTTTCTAGGGTCTAAAAAATACGAAACGTCGCTTTATGATTCGAATTTAAAATCCTCAAATTTGGCATAATAATGACTTTTTCACGTTTTTTATGTAGTTTGATATTACGTAAATATATTTATTTTTACCAATATTTCGATACTATTTCATGTAGTATCACAATATGTGATTTGGCCTTCAAATCTCAGATTTTCGCATAATATTGCATTTTAAGCAAGTTTTCTTGCATTTTGTTTCGTACTAAAAATCATCGAATTCAGCAATATTTTGACGTTTATCATCCCCTTTTCCTTTATGTGATGTAAACAAAATATCATCGAATTAGGCAATATTTTGCTGTTTTTCGACGTTTTTGTGAATTTTCAGTTTATTGCTATTAATTCATTATATATACGATAAAAATGATGCAAACACATAATTGATTAGAAATTAACCTTAAACACTTCATTTTCAATCAACTATTTGTTTCTCGTTAAAATACTGAGTAAGATATTGGAAAGGGGAGAAGTTCTGTTTTTATTGCATATATTGACGTTTCAGCCGGATTAGAGCGGTTTTACGTGAACATCTTCCATCGGTAATATAAACGGAAAATCAGGAACATTTTAGTTAATTCTAATGAAAACACATAGATTTTTATCATTTGTATTTGAAACAACATTGTCATATGTCTTTTCTTGGATCTAAATAATACGAAACCTCGCTCTATGATTTGAAGTTAAAATCCTCAAATATGGTAATATAGTGACTTTTTTCACGTTATTCATGTAGTGTGATTTTACGTATATATATTCGTTTTTACCAATATTTTGATACTACTTCATGTTTTCTCACGATATGTGATTTGCCCTTCAAATCTCAGAATTTCGCAAATTTTGCATTTTTAAGCAAGATTTCTTGCATTTTGTTTTGTACTAAAAATCATCGAATTTAGCAATATTTTGACCCTTTTCCTTTATGTGATTTAAAGAAAATATCATCGAATCAGGTAATATTTTGCTATTTTTCCACGTTTTTGTGAATTATCAGTTTATTGTTATTATTTCATTAAATATTTGAGAAAAATCATGCAAACACATAATTGATCAGAAAATAACCTTAAATAATTCATTTTCAATCATCTTTTTGTTTCTCGTTAAAATACTGAGTAAGATATTTAAAAGGGGAGAAGTTCTGTTGTTATTGCATATTCAGCATATTGCATATGCATATTGCATATTGCATATTCATATTGCATATATTACATATACGTTTCAGCCGGATTTGACCGGTTTTACGTGTACATCTTCCATCGGTAATATAAACCGAAAATCAGGAACATTTTAGTTAAGTTTAATGAAAACGCATTGATTATTATCATTTGTATTGGAAGCAACATCTTTTTACGTCTTTTCTAGGGTCTAAAAAATACGAAACGTCGCTTTATGATTCGAAGTTAAAATCCTCAAATTTGGCATAATAATGACTTTTTCACGTTTTTCATGTAGTTTGATATTACGTAAATGTATTCATTTTTACCAATATTTCGATACTATTTCATGTAGTATCACGATATGTGATTTGGCCTTCAAATCTCAGATTTTCGCATAATATTGCTTTTTAAGCAAGTTTTCTTGCATTTTGTTTCGTACTAAAAATCATCGAATTCAGCAATATTTTGACGTTTATCATCCCCTTTTCCTTTATATGATATAAGCAAAATATCATCGAATTAGGCAATATTTTGCTGTTTTTCAACGTTTTTGTGAATTTTCAGTTTATTGCTATTAATTCATTAAATAAACGATAAAAATGATGCAAACACATAATTGATTAGAAATTAACCTTAAACACTTCATTTTCAATCAACTATTTGTTTCTCGTTAAAATACTGAGTAAGATATTGGAAAGGGGAGATGTTCTGTTTTTATTGCATATATCGACGTTTCAGCCGGATTAGAGCGGTTTTACGTGTACATCTTCCATCGGTAATATAAACGGAAAATCAGGAACATTTTAGTTAATTCTAATGAAAACACATTGACTTTTATCATTTGTATTTGAATCAACATTTTCATATGTCTTTTCTTGGATCTAAACAATACGAAACCTCGCTCTATGATTTGAAGTTAAAATCCTCAAATATGGTAATATAGTGACTTTTTTCACGTTATTCATGTAGTGTGATTTTAGGTAGTGAATATTTTTAAAAAATATTCGTTTTTACCAATATTTTGATACTACTTCATGTTTTCTCACGATATGTGATTTAAACTTCAAATCTCAAAATTTCGCAAATTTTGCATTTTTAAGCAAGTTTCTTGCATTTTGTTTTGTACTAAAAATCATCGAATTTAGCAATATTTTGACCTTTGTCATCCCCTTTTCCTTTATGTGATTTAAACAAAATATCATCGAATTAGGCAATATTTAACCGTTTTTCCACGTTTTTGTGAATTATCAGTTTATTGTTATTTCATTAAATATACGAGAAAAAATATGCAAACACATAATTGATCAGAAAATAACCTTAAATACTTCATTTTCAATCATCTATTTGTTTCTCGTTAAAATACTGAGTAAGATATTTAAAAGGGAAGAAGTTCTGTTTTTATTGCATATATCGACGTTTCAGCCGGATTAGAACGGTTTTACGTGTACATCTTCCATCGGTAACATAAACCGAAAATCAGGAACATTTTAGTTAAGTTTAATGAAAACACATTGATTTTTATCATTTGTATTGGAAGCAACATCTTTATACGTCTTTTCTAGGGTCTAAAAAATACGAAACGTCGCTTTATGATTCGAATTTAAAATCCTCAAATTTGGCATAATAATGACTTTTTCACGTTTTTTATGTAGTTTGATATTACGTAAATATATTTATTTTTACCAATATTTCTATACTATTTCATGTAGTATCACAATATGTGATTTGGCCTTCAAATCTCAGATTTTCGCATAATATTGCATCTTAAGCAAGTTTTCTTGCATTTTGTTTCGTACTAAAAATCATCGAATTCAGCAATATTTTGACGTTTATCATCCCCTTTTCCTTTATGTGATGTAAACAAAATATCATCGAATTAGGCAATATTTTGCTGTTTTTCCACGTTTTTGTGAATTTTCAGTTTATTGCTATTAATTCATTATATATACGATAAAAATGATGCAAACACATAATTGATTAGAAATTAACCTTCAACACTTCATTTTCAATCAACTATTTGTTTCTCGTTAAAATACTGAGTAAGATATTGGAAAGGGGAGAAGTTCTGTTTTTATTGCATATATCGACGTTTCAGCCGGATTAGAGCGGTTTTACGTGTACATCGTCCATCGGTAATATAAACGGAAAATCAGGAACATTTTAGTTAATTCTAATGAAAACACATTGACTTTTATCATTTGTATTTGAAACAACATTTTCATATGTCTTTTCTTGGATCAAAATAATACGAAACCTCGCTCTATGATTTGAAGTTAAAGTCCTCAAATATGGTAATATAGTGACTTTTTTCACGTTATTCATGTAGTGTGATTTTACGTAGTGAATATTTTTAAAAAATATTCGTTTTTACCAATATTTTGATACTACTTCATGTTTTCTCACGATATGTGATTTGAACTTCATATCTCAAAATTTTCGCAAATTTTGCATTTTTAAGCAAGTTTCTTGCATTTTGTTTGGAACTAAAAATCATCGAATTTAGCAATATTTTGACCTTTATCATCCCCTTTTCCTTTATGTGATTTAAACAAAATATCATCGAATTAGGCAATATTTTGCCGTTTTTCCACGTTTTTGTGAATTATCAGTTTATTGTTATTATTTCATTAAATATACGAGAAAAATTATGCAAACACATAATTGATCAGAAAATAACCTTAAATACTTCATTTTCAATCATCTATTTGTTTCTCGTTAAAATACTGAGTAAGATATTGAAAAGGGGAGAAGTTCGGTTTTTATTGCATATATCGACGTTTCAGCCGGATTAGAACGGTTTTACGTGTACATCTTCCATCGGTAACATAAACCGAAAATCAGGAACATTTTAGTTAAGTTTAATGAAAACACATTGATTTTTATCATTTGTATTGGAAGCAACATCTTTATACGTCTTTTCTAGGGTCTAAAAAATACGAAACGTCGCTTTATGATTCGAAGTAAAAATCCTCAAATTTGGCATAATAATGACTTTTTCACGTTTTTCACGTAGTTTGATATTACGTAAATATATTAATTTTTACCAATATTTCGATACTATTTCATGTAGTATCACGATATGTGATTTGGCCTTCAAATCTCAGATTTTCGCATAATATTGCATCTTAAGCATGTTTTCTTGCATTTTGTTTCGTACTAAAGATCATCGAATTCAGCAATGTTTTGACGTTTATCATCCCCTTTTCCTTTATGTGATATAAACAAAATATCATCGAATTAGGCAATATTTTGCTGTTTTTCCACGTTTTTGTGAATTTTCAGTTTATTGCTATTATTTCAATATATATACGATAAAAATGATGCAAATACATAATTGATTAGAAATTAACCTTAAACACTTCATTTTCAATCAACTATTTGTTTCTCGTTAAATTACTGAGTAAGATATTGGAAAGGGGAGAAGTTCTGTTTTTATTGCATATATTGATGTTTCAGCCGGATTAGAGCGGTTTTACGTGAACATCTTCCATCGGTAATATAAACGGAAAATCAGGAACATTTTAGTTAATTCTAGTGAAAACACATTGATTTTTATCATTTGTATTTGAAACTACATTTTCATATGTCTTTTCTTGGATCTAAATAATACGAAACCTCGCTCTATGATTTGAAGTAGGGGCACGTGGAGGCAGGTTCACTCCTGCTCCACCACGATACACGCCTGCTCAGGAAGCAACAGGAATGTACCACCAGAACCAGGGTACCGGTAGAGGGTATCCCCGGGGAACGGGGTACACTGCAGGTAAACACGAGCCAGAACGACCTAAGCAGACAAAAGTGTGTAAGCTGTGTGGTGACGGTAGTCACTTGGCCTGGCAGTGTAAACTTTTTGTTCCGCCTAATTACCCAGTGTGTACAGTAGGGGGTGGCGGACAGTGGTTGTGTACCGTCGGGTCGGGTCATCCCATAAAGGTGCATTTACGGTTTAAGGGCACTATCTATACAGCCTTGGTGTGTCACCGGTGCTTCCGTGTCCATCATGAGTCGTAGCGTGTTAGGATCAGACGTCAGGCTGATACCTAACAACAGGAGATTAACGGCGGTGGGGGATAATGCGTTGCGGGTGTGCTAACATTATTGGATGACCCATAGACGTGCGATTCATCAAAGTTTACACAATATTGTGAAATTGAGAGTCAGTGTAGTAACATAAATTGGTAAATCATAAATATTGTAAGTTAAGAATCTGATGCATGTGTGTGTGTTGGGGGGGGGGGGTTATACCCTTGGTAAGCGAGAGTGAAAAGTAACCTTAGACGTTCTGCGGTCAATGTGGGGGGGGGCCGAGGGAGGGTGGAGTCAAATCCACCCTCCAACATCTGGGCATAGTACCACCAGCTTCCACAACACTCCATCAGCCTCCAGCTGATGCTTGTAGATGCCTCATCTAACCTCCCCTATGTCACACATTAACCTACAGTTCCTGTGATATTTAAACTCCTCATCACAGTGGCGTCTCACCAATATAAACTGTATTGGATTTTGACCCGAAATAGCTATATGCTGACTGGACGTGTATGTATGTATGTATGTATGTATGTATGTATGTATGTATGTATGTATGTATGTATGTATGTATGTATGTATGTATGTATGTATGTATGTATGTATGTATGTATGTATGTATGCATGTATGCATGTATGTATGTATGTATGTATGTATGTATGTATGTATGTATGTATGTATGTATGTATGTATGTATGTATGTATGTATGTATGTATGTATGTACGTATGTATGTATGTATGTATGTATGTATGTATGTATGTATGTATGTATGTATGTATGTATGTATGTATGTATGTATGTATGTATGTATGTATGTATGTATGTATGCATGTATGTATGCATGTATGTATATATGTATGTATGTATGTATGTATGTATGTATGTATGTATGTATGTATGTATGTATGTATGTATGTATGTATGTATGTATGTATGTATGTATGTATGTATGTATGTATGTATGAATGTATGTATGTATGTACGCATGTATGTATGTACGCATGTATGTATGTATGTATGTATGTATGTATGTATGTATGTATGTATGTATGTATGTATGTATGTATGTATGTATGTATGTATGTATGTATGTATGTATGTATGTATGTATGTATGTATGTATTCCCAATCACGTTAATAGAGCTGATAAGTTAGCCAAAGAATCTGCCTTTAAAGGAGCCGTTGAGTGTAACCTTGGATTGTCAATGAGCAATCTAAGAGCAGCAGTACACCGAGAACTTCAACAAGATCTTGTAGATCTGAGGCAAAGTGAAATTGACACCAGTAATTCCATCTATCATCATACTATCATGCAAGAGGAGCCATACATCTATGGATCATCCAAAAAAATCAGCAGACTTCTAGATGTTACTACTGCTCGGCTTAGACTCGGTTACAAGTATCTCTGGGAATTCTCATTATCTGCTGATGTAGACTTGACCAAACGTAAACTGTGTCAACAAAATTATTCGCACACCCTCCGTCACTATGTGATGGAGTGCGAAAAGATACGTGAATTTAGAGACAATTCTATAACCAATGTTCCAGCGATGTGTCAATATTTCATTCAAAATGATCTGCTACCAGAAATTTTAGCCAAATATCCCCAGTTTGCTAACTGTAGGTAGTAACTAAGTGATTGTAACCTTTGCACCGCTGCCCACTGGATGGGGGGCGGTGTGCAGATCAAACATATAAATTATGACACTAGCTCTCCACATATGTCAGTTGCTTAATTTAGAACCTGTACTTGAGGTCGATCTCGAACCCATTGTTGATGTGACGACTTATATTAAATTTTGTAACTAGCTCATCAAGATTTTAACTTGCTTAGCTAAATGAATTGTGGGGTTCAGTCCCTGAGCCCATTATGTGCCTCTGTAACCCTTTCCACTACCGCCCACAAGATGGGTATGGGGTGCATAATAAATGAACTAAACTAACTAACCTTGTAACTTTAATTATGCTGACCTTCCTATCTGTATTCAGACTGTGCCTACCATCATTATAGGTGATTATAACGCTAGGCATAGGAACCTTGGTAATTCGCAGTTCAATAATCGTAACGGCAACCAACTGTTGTCACTATTAGGTAGTCACGATGATGCACAGATTGTGGGTGACCTTGAACCGACGAATATCTACGGGGGTATTCTTGATCTATGTCTCGGTGTCAACGTCGCTCACACCGTCTGTGCCTCGTCAATAGTGCCAGATATGGCGTCTGATCATCTGGCCATATTAGCCACTGTAAGCATTGGAAGCTCTATCCTCCCTGGCGGAATGTTCGCAAAATGCAGTTGGATGATGGCTCTCTGCCTGACTATGTTACCAGATACAAATACCTTGGGCTTGAGGTTTTACTGTACCGCAATGTTTTAGCCAGACTGGGTCGCCAATGTAGAGAGAGGCTCCGTGCTCTCAAGGCTGTGGCAGGCAAACACAACTGTACCGTACAGTGTTATATATTTATTTCAGTTTGAAAGTTTTTTAACATTAAAGGATGAATCCTTTAATTGGTGGAAATTGGTTTTAACATTCGAGATCTAATTTGTTGATGTTAAATAATATAAGGTTCAAATTTATTAAGATACATACTTTAAAAACTATTTATATTTGATACCAACAGTATCACGTTAAGAGAAGCGTCTCGCCTTGCTAACCCAAGTATAAAATATATAAAGAAACGGTGCAACTGTACTGGTATCTGCAGTACAAATATATGTCCCTATTTAAAGAAAAAATAAACTGCACCAATCACTGCCACTCCTCACACCAATGCATCAATACGGGGAGTGATAACAGTGCTTCACATTCAACAATGTTAAATTATTTAACAGATGACGAGATAATGAACATTGGAACAAATGTACAGCTCTCTGATCTTCACATAAAATCTGCATGTGACCTCATCAAACAAACTGTGCCAAGCGTAGAAGGCCTTCATGACCCAGCGTTGTAGCGGGACCTCTCCTGGCCAGTTACAATGGTGAATTTATTCAAATTATCCAAGTTGATGGTTGTCACTGGGTCACCGTTTCCAACATTGGAGTAACTGGACAAATTAACATATACGACACCAGGCATAAATTACCATCCAAATCTACTGAAGTTATCTTGTATGCTCTTGCTAATTGCCAGGATGATAAGCTGATATGCAATATAATGAATGTCAGCAGACACAGGGACTCAAGTATGAGTAGGGTATATGCTGTGGCGTTTGCTGCATCACTTGCAAGTGGTGTAGATCCGGTGAACCTCGTATGATATGCAGAATATGAGACAACATCTTCAAGAGAACTTTAAAGGAAAGTGTCTCATCTCATTCCCTGCAGCTCAGACACTGAGAAGAAAACGAATCATCCGGTCATGCTCGATGGAAGTGTACTGCATTTGCAGAAAACCAAATGATTTGAAGCTGATGGTATGCTGTGACCGTTGCAATATTTGGCACCATGGATCATGTGTAGGTGTTACAGAATGTAATGATGATTCGTGGATTTGTTTCTTGTGCGCTAGCAACTTGTGAATTATAATTTAAAATACTTAATTAATACATTATTATTATTATTATTATTATTATTATTATTATTATTATTATTATTATTATTATTATTATTATAACCTTACCAAATGCTTTGCTGAATCAAATAATGTTATTACTCTCAATATGTTACAATAGCATAATTAAGTGCTGCAAGTGTCAGGTCTTTTATATAGTCGGTATTTGTTATATTCTGTACTCTTTTTGTTATTTAAATTTCAAATAGAAATAGTTTTTAAAGTATGTATCTAAATAATTTTGAACCTTATATTATTTAACATCAACAAATTAGATTTCGAATATTAAAACCAATTTCAACCAATTAAAGGATTTATCCTTTAATGTTAAAAATTGTTCAAACTGAAATAAATATATAACACTGTACGGTACAGTTGTGTTTAATTATGTTTTGCGATTCCTTTGGAAAAGGTATTTGTGCACCAAGTACTACTAGGTCATTATGAGATATGCTGAATGTTGTCAATATACCATCTGAATACGCTTCACTTTGCGTTAATCATTGGACGTCCTAATGATTAAGGTCCCCAAAAGGACTTAATCAGACCTCAGTGGATATTTTTACTCTCCCTCTCTCTCTCTCAGAGCATCCCCATATGTGTTGTATGTGGGTGCTGAAGTTCAGTCTCTTGTCTATGTATAGGTGATGGAACTTTCCATAATTGTTACTGCTAATGTTTACTTGTAATACTGGGTATACATCCGGTGTTCTTACCCTCGACCGCGGAGAGGGTAAGCCGCGGCCGTATGGTCTGAAACCCACAAATATTTACAATGAGGGTGGGGGGTGGATAACATTTCCTCTTCAAGCATGCGCACACAAATGAACTATGTTACTTAACTGGAAGCACTCGTACAACATAATTTACACGATTTCTCAGGATTATTATACCTCTT
Source organism: Procambarus clarkii (assembly GCF_040958095.1). Taxonomy (NCBI): domain Eukaryota; kingdom Metazoa; phylum Arthropoda; class Malacostraca; order Decapoda; family Cambaridae; genus Procambarus; species Procambarus clarkii. The sequence goes on along the minus strand of NC_091213.1, from coordinate 22,557,807 downwards.
ACCAGCATATATACAGTATAGTACCTAGGAGGTTCTCTTCAATGATATCTAAGATAATTAAAAGAACCCAAGCAAACTACTGTGGAAATGTGCAGGACAACCATATCTATTGTGACACTAGCTCTCCACATTTGCGTAATTTAGAAACTGTACTTGTGGTCGATCTCGAACCCATGTTGTTGATGTGACGATGTGTTATGAATTTTGTGGCTAGCTCCTCAAGATTGTAACTTGCTTAGATAAATAAATTGTGTGTTCAGTCCCTGAACCCATTATGTGATAAATTAACTAAACTAAAAATTATAGTATGGCGACGAAACCTGAACTGCATAATGTAAATAGGGATTAACCAGAAAAAGATATAGGTGAAAAATAACACCAGGTAACTGTAAAGCTGCCGCCCAGTTGGGTGGGTGTGGAGCAAGACAGTAACTGTGCGACTCTTCATAGATGTAAAGTGCCTTGTATAGTGACTGTTGTGAGCCTCTTGTTGAATCACTTGTGACACAAGAGATTACTGATGTGTGTATTTGTGTGGGTGATTAAATATGTATGTGTATGTATATATGTATGTGTATGTATACATGTATACGTATGTATATGTACATGTATGCATAAGTATGTGTTCATTAATAATTTTGTAACTAGAGTCAAAAGATTGTTATTTGCTTAGCTAAACGAACTAGAGGGTTCAGTTCCTGAACCGATTATGTGTCTCTGTAATCCTTTACACCACCGCCCACGGGATGGGTATTATGGGGTGCATAATAAAGAAAGAAAATGAATGGACCGAACCCCACAATTCATTTAGCTAAGCAAGTTACAATCTTGATGAGCTAGTTACAAAATTCACTATAAGTCGTCACATCATAAATGGGTTCGAGATCGACCACAAGTAGTGCATTACATAATTTATCAGTAATGTGCAGCCTGTGATCCCCGCCTGGCTGGATACTGATACCTAGGTAGTTTTCATGTGTCCGGACACTGGCGATAGGGTGGTATTATTTTTTAACTTAAGAGATATATATTTTTAAATGTTGTCACATTAACGGCTACATCTTCCTTTCTTCTGACATATAGATTTTTAAGATTAATTAAAATATAAGGAAACTAATTATACAATTTATTGGCTGGTGTGCAGGGCTTCACACTCTCAGAGCTAGCCATCAAGTAACTATCAAAATGCATATATCTTCGTTTTCACTTCAGTTATATTTTGACAAAGGATTTTAAATGTAGCCTATATTTCCTCCTTTCTAATGACATAAATACTTTAGTTAATTACAATATCTCGATCAAACTAACATTGATTTTCAAAAGGTTGTATATTTTCCATCAATGGAGAGCATCAGCCAAGAAGCCTTCTTTAAAATATGAATATCTTTCCTCACCCAATAAGATCTAATCTCTGAATAAAACGCAAAAAAGACTTGATTGTAACCTATCCACCGCTGCCCATTGGATGGGGGAGAGGGGGTTATGTGTAGGATAAACATATCAATTGTGACACTAGCCCTCCATATATGTCAGTTGCTTAAATTATAAACTGTACTTGTGGTCGGTCTCGAGCCCATTGTTGATGTGACAATGTGCATTGACTTTTGTAACTAGCTTATCAAGATTATAACTTGCTTGGCTATGTGAATTGTGGGGCTCAGTCCCTGAGCCCATTATGTGCCTCTGTAACACTCCACTATCGCCCATAGGATGGGTATGGGGTGCATAATAAATGAACTAAACTAAGCTCTGCCTTTTTGTTAACATATACAATTATAAGCTTTATTTGTGAATCTCGATTAATTAAACAATATATCACAGAGCCTGTAGGGTTCGGTGAGATGAGTGAAGAGACATGGGAGATTTTACATAAGTACAGTACATGGTAGTTTAAGTAGCGAACGCATGTCAACGAATAACGAGTATATATAAAAAAACTATTGTCCTATGAAGTTGATTTAACTTCCAAACATATATTTTTTAATAAATGTTAAATGTTTTCTAGCTAGTTATGTTAGATTTTATTAAAAATACGTATTCTACTTGTTAACATTATAATTTAAATTTGTGATAATTTGTGCAGAGAAGTGCGACAACTGGATATGCCAACAAACACTTTCCAAACAACGATATATCTTAGATAAGTCGCTCCACAACATTGACGCTTGGACCGTCGACTTCCTTTGATGCTACTTATTTCATAATGAAATTACATTAGTTTGGAGTAAATATATGTTTTCTCATGTTCTGCATTCAGCACCCACATTATAGTGAGTAAATATACCATATTACTTCATTACTTAAATAATGCTAGGAGGGTTTGAGTAGCTTTAGGTCTTTAGTGGACAGAATCTCCAATAGTTGAATAGATGGGGCGAGAGTCGCCCCATCTCTCTCGCCCGAGCAAGAGTCGAAACTTAATTTAAAATTGATATATCTTTGTTCTCGAACATGATATATTTTATTTGGTGCAATCATAATAATGTTCATATCTCGGTCTTTCTAGAGGCATATAAGATTTTAGGCTTTATTAGCGTATCTTTGTTAATTATACAATATATCGGCAAGTGCGTAGGCGTTTGCACTCCTTGCCCGACAAGCTACTGAGCACTACTATAAAAACATATGTATCTTCACTTGAGCTATAAATATGTCTATTGTAATGTATTTAAAATAAAGCTCTTATTTCTATCTTGCTTAAGACATATAAAACATTTGTGTTTATTAACGAATTTACGTGAAATAAACATTGATCTGAGAGAGAGTTGCTCTGTCGTTCAGTCTGTACGGGGTGGGAGCGCCGTAATTTTTAAAATACATGTATTTTCATTAGAACTTTAAATATGTCTATGGTAAAGTGTTTAAAGTGAAGCTTATATGTCTGCCTTTCTTGAGACATATAAAACATATATGTTTATTAACGAATTCACGTGAAATAAACATTGTTCTGAGAGAGAGTTGCTCAGTCGATCGATCTGTCCGGGGTCGGAGCTCGGCTATTATAAAAGTACACGTATCTTCGCTTTAAATTTAAATATGCCCATGGTAAGGTATTTAGAATGAAGCTTGAAGCTTATGAAGCTCATAATATCTTTCTTGTGACATATAAAACTCTTACGTTTATTAAGGAATCTGCGTGAAATAGGCATTGTTCTGAGATGAATGCTGCGGTTTTCGAGCTCGACGCGCGGCAATGGACGCCATACACATCCAGTGAGTGTTATTGGACCCCATACCCATTCTATGGGTGGTTGGAGCCCCATACCCATTCTATGGGTGGTTGGAGCCCCATACCCATCCTGTGGGTTGTAGTGGACGCCATACCCACCTAACAGGTGGTAGTGGACAATATACCCATCCTGTAGTTGGTATAGTAGACACAATACCATCCTGTTTGCAGTAGTTTATCCCATAGACATTCCAACGTCACATCGTTTTCTGTTAGCGTTCCTACAAAACATCCTTTAAAGATTTGTAAAGCACAAACAATGGTATATAATATTGATTGGTGAAGGACTGTTATTCTATGTAATAATTTTTAGTGCTTATTATAATTTACTAAGAACTAATATTTCTCAAAACAAAACTACGAGCCTTCAATAGGAAGTAGCTGATCTGTAATATTGAAAGAGCATGGACAATGGTAGGTAAATTTCACAACCCATGTGGGACCTGAAAACTACAATTTTCCTTATAATTGAACCAATCACGACTATTCTGCTATCTAGGTTGACAAACGGGTACTGTGAGACGTAAATTGGTACGTGAGGAAGAGTTTGGGCCTTGGAAAAAAAGTAACTGGGAATATATCACATATTTACTAATCCATATTTACCATATAGACTTTAAGTATTAAGTCATATATGTGCTGTCTTGTGTGAGAACGGGTTGTCGAATTAGGCAATATTTTGCAGTTTTTCCACGTGTTTGTGAATTTTCAGTTTATTGTTATTAATTCATTATATATACGATAAAAATGATGCAAACACATAAATGACTAGAAATTAACCTTAAATACCTCATTTTCAATCAACTATTTGTTTCTCGTTAAAATACTGAGTAAGATATTGAAAAGGGGAGAAGTTCGGTTTTTATTGCATATATCGACGTTTTAGCCGGAATAGAGCGGTTTTACGGGTACAACTTCCATTGTTAATATAAACGGAAAATCAGGAACATTTTAGTTAATTCTAAAGAAAACACACTGATTTTTATCATTTGTAATGGAAACAACATTTTCATGTCTTTTCTAAGATCTAAAGAATACGAAACCTCGCTCTTTGATTTTAAGTTAAAATCATCAAATTTTGTAATATAGTGAGTATTTTTACGTTTTTCACGTAGTGTGATTTTAAGTAAATATATTCGTTTGTACCAATATTTCGATACTACTTCATGTTTCCTCACGATATGTGATTTGGCCTTCAAATCTCAGAATTTCGCATAATATTGCATTTTAAGCAAGTTTTCTTGCATTTTGTTTCGTACTAAAAATCATCGAATTTAGCAATATTTTGACGTTTATCATCCCCTTTTCCTTTATGTGATTTAAACAAAATATCATAGAATTAGGCAATTTTTGCCGCTTTCCACGTTTGTGTGAATTATCAGTTTATTGTTAATAATTCATTAAATATACGATAAAAATAATGCAAACACATAACTGATTAGAAAATAACCCCAAATACTTAATTTTCAATCAACTATTTGTTTCTCGTTAAAATACTGAGTAAGATATTTAAAAGGGGAGAAGTTTTTTTTATTGCATATATCGACATTTCAGCCGGATTAGAACGGTTTTACGTGTACATCTTTCATCGGTAAAATAAACCGAAAATCAGGAACGTTTTAGCTAATTTTAATGAAAACTTATTGATTTATATCATTTGTATTAGAAGCAACATCTTTATGTCTTTTCTTTGATCTAAAAAATACGAAACCTCGCTTTATGATTTGATGTTAAAATCCTTATATTTGATAACAGCGATTTTTTTCACGTTTTTTATATTGTGTGGCTTTACGTAAATATATTCGTTTTTACCAATATTTCGATACTACTTCATGTTTATTCACTATATGTGATTTGGCGTTCATATCTCAGAAATTCGCCAATTTTGAATTTTAAGCAAGTTTTCTTGCATTTTGTTTTGTAATAAAAATCATCGTATATAGCAATATTTTGACGTTTATCATCCCTTTTTCCTTTATGTGATTTAAACACTTTAGGAATTTAAACACGAATATCATGAATTAGGCAATATTTTGCCTAATTCCACGTTTTTGAAAATTTTAAGTTTATTGATATTAATTCATTATATATACGATAAAAATGATGCAACACATAATTGATTAGAAATTAACATTAAATACTTCATTTTCAATCAACTATTTGTTTCTCGTTAAAATACTGAGTAAGATATTGAAAAGGGGAGAAATTCTGCTTTTTTTGCATATTTTGCCGCTTTCCACGTTTCAGCCGGATTAGAGCGGTTTTACATGTACATTTTCCATCTCTAATATAAACCGAAAATCAGGAACATTTTAGGTAATTCTAATGAAAACACATTGATTTTTATCATTTGTATTGGAAACAACATTGTCAAATGTCTTTTCTTGGATCTAAATAATACGAAACCTCACTTTATGATTTGAAGTTAAAATCCTCAAATTTGGTAAAATAGTGAGTTTTTTCACGTTGTTCATGTAATGTGATTTTACGTAAATAAATTCGATTTTACCAATATTTCGATACTACTTCATGTTTTCTCACAATATGTGAGAAATCCTTCAAATCATAGAATTTCGCACATATTGGCTTCTTTAAGGAAGTTTTCTTGCATTTTGTGTCGTACTAAAAATCATCGAATATAGCAATATTTTGACGTTTATCATCCCCTTTTCCATTATGTGATTTAAACAAAATATCATAAAATTAGGCAATATTTTGCCGTTTTTCCACGTTTTTGTGAATTTTCAGTATATTCCTTATATATACGATTAAAATGATGCAAACACATAAATGACTAGAAATTAACCTTAAATACCTCATTTACAATCAACTATTTGTTTCTCGTTAAAATACTAAGTAAGATATTGAAAAGGGGAGAAGTTCCGTTTTTATTGCATATATCGACGTTTTAGCCGGAAAAGAGCGGTTTTACGGGTACAACTTCCATTGTTAATATAAACGGAAAATCAGGAACATTTTAGTTAATTCTAAAGAAGACACACTGATTTTTATCATTTGTAATGGAAACAACATTTTCATGTCTTTTCTAAGATCTAAAGAATACGAAACCTCGCTCTTTGATTTTAAGTTAAAATCATCAAATTTTGTAATATAGTGAGTATTTTTACGTTTTTCACGTAGTGTGATTTTTAAGTAAATATATTTGTTTGTACCAATATTTCGATACTACTTTATGTTTACTCACGATATGTGATTTGTCCTTCAAATCTCAGAATTTGGCATAATATTGCTTTTTAAGCAAGTTTTCTTGCACTTTGTTTCGTACTAAAAATCATCGAATTTAGCAATATTTTGACGTTTATCATTTTTCCTTTATGTGATTAAAACAAAATATTATAGAATTAGGCAATATTTGGCCGCTTTCCCCGTTTGTGTGAATTATCAGTTTATTGTTAATAATTCATTAAATATACGATAAAAATGATGCAACTGATTAGAAAATAACCCCAAATACTTCATTTTCAATCAACTATTTGTTTCTCGTTAAAATACTGAGTAAGATATTTAAAAGGGGAGAAGTTTTTTTTTATTGCATATATCGACATTTCAGCCAGATTAGAACGGTTTTACGTGTACATCTTCCATCGGTAAAATAAACCGAAAACCAGGAACGTTTTAGCTAATTTTAATGAAAACTTATTGATTTTTATCATTTGTATTGGAAGCAACATCTTTATGTCTTTTCTTTGATCTAAAGAATACGAAACCTCGCTTTATGATTTGATGTTAAAATCCTCATATTTGATAACATCGATTTTTTTCACGTTTTTCATATTGTGTGGCTTTACGTAAATATATTCGTTTTTACCAATATTTCGATACTACTTCATGTTTTCTCACTATATGTGATTTGGCGTTCATATCTCAGAAATTCGCCAATTTTGAATTTTAAGCAAGTTTTCTTGCATTTTGTTTTGTAATAAAAATCATCGTATATAGCAATTTTTTGACGTTTATCATCCCTTTTTCCTTTATGTGATTTAAACACTTTAGGAATTTAAACACGAATATCATGAATTAGGCAATATTTTGCCTAATTCCACGTTTTTGAAAATTTTCAGTTTATTGATATTAATTCATTATATATACGATAAAAATGATGCAAACACATAATTGATTAGATATTAACATTAAATACTTCATTTTCAATCAACTATTTGTTTCGCGTTAAAATACTGAGTAAGATATTGAAAAGGGGAGAAATTCTGGTTTTTTTGCATATTTTGCCGCTTTCCACGTTTCAGCCGGATTAGAGCGGTTTTACAGGGACATTTTCCATCTGTAATATAAACCGAAAATCAGGAACATTTTAGGTAATTCTAATGAAAACACATTGATTTTTATCATTTGTATTGGAAACAACATTGTCAAATGTCTTTTCTTGGATCTAAATAATACGAAACCTCACTTTATGATTAGAAGTTAAAATCCTCAAATTTGGTAAAATAGTGAGTTTTTTCACGTTGTTCATGTAATGTGATTTTACGTAAATAAATTCGTTTTTACCAATATTTCGATACTACTTAATGTTTTCTCACGATATGTGAGAAATCCTTCAAATCACAGAATTTCACATATATTGGCTTTTTTAAGGAAGTTTTCTTGCATTTTGTGTCGTACTAAAAATCATCGAATATAGCAATATTTTGACCTTTATCATCCCCTTTTCCATTATGTGATTTAAACAAAATATCATAAAATTAGGCAATATTTTGCCGTTTTTCCACGTTTTTGTGAATTTTCAGTTTATTGTTATTAATTCCTTATATATACGATAAAAATGATGCAAACACATAAATGACTAGAAATTAACCTTAAATACCTCATTTTCAATCAACTATTTGTTTCTCGTTAAAATACTGAGTAAGATATTGAAAAGGGGAGAAGTTCGGTTTTTATTGCATATATCGACGTTTTAGCAGGAATAGAGCGGTTTTACGGGTACAACTTCCATTGTTAATATAAACGGAAAATCAGGAACATTTTAGTTAATTCTAAAGAAAACACACTGATTTTTATCATTTGTAATGGAAACAACATTTTCATGTCTTTTCTAAGATCTAAAGAATAAGAAACCTCGCTCATTGATTTTAAGTTAAAATCATCAAATTTTGTAATATAGTGAGTATTTTTACGTTTTTCACGTAGTGTGATTTTAAGTAAATATATTTGTTTGTACCAATATTTCGATACTACTTTATGTTTACTCACGATATGTGATTTGTCCTTCAAATCTCAGAATTTGGCATAATATTGCTTTTTAAGCTAGTTTTCTTGCATTTTGTTTCGTACTAAAAATCATCGAATTTAGCAATATTTTGACGTTTATCATTTTTCCTTTATGTGATTAAAACAAAATATCATAGAATTAGGCAATTTTTGGCCGCTTTCCCCGTTTGTGTGAATTATCAGTTTATTGTTAATAATTCATTAAATATACGATAAAAATGATGCAACTGATTAGAAAATAACCCCAAATACTTCATTTTCAATGAACTATTTGTTTCTCGTTAAAATACCGAGTAAGATATTTAAAAGGGGAGAAGTTTTTTTTTATTGCATATATCGACATTTCAGCCGGATTAGAACGGTTTTACGTGTACATCTTCCATCGGTAAAATAAACCGAAAATCAGGAACGTTTTAGCTAATTTTAATGAAAACTTATTGATTTTTGTCATTTGTATTGGAAGCAACATCTTTATGTCTTTTCTTTGATCTAAAAAATACGAAACCTCGCTTTATGGTTCGATGTTAAAATCCTCATATTTGATAACAGCGATTTTTTTCACGTTTTTCATATTGTGTAGCTTTACGTAAATATATTCGTTTTTACCAATATTTCGATACTACTTCATGTTTTCTCACTATATGTGATTTGGCGTTCATATCTCAGAAATTCGCCAATTTTGAATTTTAAGCAAGTTTTCTTGCATTTTGTTTTATAATAAAAATCATCGTATATAGCAATATTTTGACGTTTATCATCCCTTTTTCCTTTATGTGATTTAAACACTTTAGGAATTTAAACACGAATATCATGAATTAGGCAATATTTTGCCTAATTCCACGTTTTTGAAAATTTTCAGTTTATTGATATTAATTCATTATATATACGATAAAAATGATGCAAACACATAATTGATTAGAAATTAACATTAATAAGTTTCTTTTTGCTTTCCTTTCCATCTCTTTTTTAACATTTCTAACCAGTTGTACGAATTCCTGTTCTAAAGTGATCTCCCCATTTTTAATCCTTTTGTACCAAGCTCTCTTTTTACCTATAAGGTTCTTCAAATTCTATGTTATCCACTTTGGTTCATTAGTATTCGATCTATTAAATTTGTATGGTATACTACGTTCCTGTGCTTTATTAGAATATTCTTAAATAAGTTATATATTGAATCCACATCGAAATCCCCATTTACGTCACCTATCGCTGGGTTCATGTCTCGCTCCAAGACCGGCCCCCCACCCCATACCCAAGACTTTCCAATCAATTTGACCCAAAAAATTTCTTAGGCTATTAAAATCGGCTTTTCGAAAATCTAGCACTTTAACAGAATTTTCTCCTACAAGTCTATTCCATTTTATACTAAATCTGATTTCTTTGTGATCACTGTTCCCTAGCTCACTCCCTATTTCGATGTCATAAATTTGTGTTTCCCTGTTAATTAACACTAAATCTAAAATATTATTTTCCCGTGTTGGTTCCTTAATGTGTTGCGTAAGAAAGCAATCGTCAATTAATTCTAGAAAATCTTCTGCTTCACTATTCCCTGTTTTATTCAACCAGTTTATTCCACTAAAATTAAGAATATAAGAACATAAGAACAAAGGCAACTGCAGAAGGCCTGTTGGCCCATACGAGGCAGCTCCTATTTACAACCACCCAATCCCACTCATATACATGTCCAACATGCTTGAAACAATCGAGGGACCCCACCTCCACAATGTTACGTGGCAATTGGTTCCACAAATCAACAACCCTGTTACTGAACCAGTATTTACCCAAGTCTTTCCTAAATCTAAACTTATCCAATTTATACCCATTGTTTCGTGTTCTGTCTTGTGTTGATACTTTTAATACCCTATTAATATCCCCTTTGTTGTGTCCATTCACCCACTTGTAAACCTCTGTCATGTCACCCCTAACTCTTCGCCTTTCCAGTGAATGCAACTTAAGCTTTGTTAATCTTTCTTCATATGAAAGATTTCTAATTTGGGGAATTAACTTAGTCATCCTACGCTGCACACGTTCAAGTGAATTTATATCCATTCTATAATATGGCGACCAAAACTGAACTGCATAATCTAAATGGGGCCTAACTAGAGCAAGATATAGCTTGAGAACCACACCAGGTGTCTTGTTACTAACGCTGCGATTAATAAATCCAAGTGTCCGATTTGCCTTATTACGAACATTTATGCATTGATCCTTTTGTTTTAAATTCTTACTAATCATAACTCCCAGATCCCTTTCGCAATTCGACTTCGCAATCTCAACACCATCTAGCTCGTATCTTGTAACTCTATCATCATTACCTAACCTCAGAACTTTACATTTATCAGCATTAAACTGCATCTGCCAATCCTTTGACCATTTCAAAACCCTATCTAGATCAACTTGAAGTGATAGTGAGTCCTCCTCCGAATTAATTTCCCTACCGATTTTCGTATCATCGGCAAATTTGCAAATGTTGCAACTCAAACCTGAATCTAAATCATTTATATATATTATAAACAACAGAGGTCCAGGACAGAGCCCTGAGGCACCCCACTTACAACATTTTCCCACTCTGACTTGACTCCATTTATACTAACTCTCTGTTTCCTTTGGTATAGCCATGCCCTAATCCAGCTTAATATAGCACCCCAAATACCATGAGACTCTATCTTTTTAATCAGTCTTTCATGTGGCACTGTATCAAAAGCTTTGCTAAAGTCAAGGTACACAACATCGCAATCCTTACAATATCAACTGCCTTATCAACTTCGCAATCCTTACAATATCAACTGCCTCAACAATGCTAGAATAAAAAGATAACAAATTTGTTAAACATGAACGGCCATTTATTAAAACATGTTGCGACTCAATTATTAATTTATGTTTTTCAAGATGAAGACGAATTTTATTTGCTATTATAGATTCGAGTAACTTTCCCACAATAGACGTTAGGCTAATTGGTCGATAGTTAGACGCAAGTGATCTATCTCCTTTCTTAAAAACTGGTATCACATTAGCAACTTTCCAAAACTCTGGCACTCTGCCTGACTCTATTGATTTATTAAATATGGTTGACAGTGGGTCACAAAGCTCCTCTTTGCCTTCTTTAAGCACCCTGGCAAACACTTCATCCGACCCTGGGGATTTGTTTGGTTTGAGTTTTACTATTTGTTTAAGAACATCCTCCCTGGTAACTGCTAAACTCGTCAACCTGTCCTCGTCCTCACCCACATAGACTTGTTCGGCTGAAGGCATATTGTTAAGTTCCTCTTTAGTAAATACATATATAAAATATTTATTAAAAATACTACTCATCTCTTCATCACTATCTGTTATTTGACCTGTCTCAGTTTTTAATGGACCTATCCTTTCCCTAGTCTTATTACGATATAACTGAAAAACTTTGCTTTCAGTATTTATCTTTGCTTGCCCTGCTATGCGAACTTCATAGTTTCTTTTTGCTTTCCTTATCTCTTTTTTAACATTTGTAACCAGTTGTACGAATTCCTGTTCTAAAGTGACCTCCCCATTTTTAATCCTTTTGTATCAAGCTCTCTTTTTACCTATAAGGTTCTTCAAATTCTTTGTTATCCACTTTGGGTCATTAGTATTCGATCTATTCAATTTGTATAGTATACTACGTTCCTGTGCTTTGTTTAGAATATTCTTAAATAAGTTATATATTGAATCCACATCGAAATCCCCATTTAAGTCACCTATTGCTGGGTTCATGTCTCGCTCCAAGACCGGCCCACACCCCATACCCAAGACTTTCCAATCAATTTGACCCAAAAAATTTCTTAGGCTATTAAAATCAGCTTTTCGAAAATCTGGCACTTTAACAGAATTTTCTCCTACAGGTCTATTCCATTCTATGCTAAATCTGATTTCTTTGTGATCACTGTTCCCTAGCTCACTCCCTATTTCGATATCATTAATTTGTGTTTCTCTGTTAGTTAACACTAAATCTAAAATATTATTTTCCCGTGTTGGTTCCTTAATGTGTTGCGTAAGAAAACAATCGTCAATTAATTCTAGAAAATCTTCTGTTTTGTTCAACCAGTTTATTCCACTAAAATTAAAGTCACTCATGACATATATACTGTTAGATCTAGATGCCCTAGGTATTTCATCCCATACATGCTTTGCTTCCATTCTGTCTAAATTTGGTGGCCTATATATAACTCCTATTATAATATTATTAGCTTTTTCGTTTAATTCTATCCAAATAGTTTCTGTGTGTGGCTCAGTTTTGATTCCCTCTTTGAGAATACATTTCAAATTGTCCCTAACATATATGGCTACTCCACCTCCTCGTCTAATGTATCAATCTGTGTGAAATAGTTTAAATCCATTTATTTGATATTCAGCTAATAGTTCTCTATTTTCTACATTCATCCACGTTTCGGTAAATGCAATAATATCTATTTTTTTCTGTGCAGACAAGAGCATTTAATTCGTTAATTTTATTTCTTAGACTTCTACTGTTAGTGTAATATACCCTAAGTGAATTGTTATTTTGAGGCCCTTCTCTTTCCCTGATCATTTTGCCAATTCTTTTCTCCCATAAACACATACTTTTATTACCTCCTTCCTCCAAATCAATTCCCATACCTCTATCTACTAACAGTTTAAACCCAAACAAACACCTCTAACCACTTCTTCCAACGAGTTCGCAACAGCAACAACCCCAGCTCTCGATAGATGCACCCCATCACGAGCATACATTTCATTTCTTCCATAGAAGTGTTCCCAGTTGTCTATGAAAGATATTGCATTTGATTTGCAATATCTTTCCAGCCGGCAATTGACACCAATTGCCCTCGACATCCATTCATTTCCCACTCCCTTTCTTGGAAGAATGCCACATATGATCGGGATTCCTCCCTTGCTCCTAACTAATTCAATGGCTTTCCTGAATCTCTGTATTAGTTCCTCACTCCTAACTCGTCCAACATCATTACCCCCTGCAGCAATACAAATAATGGGTTTGTTCCCATTTCCTGTCATAATCTTGAGATTATCTTGAGATGATTTCGGGGCTTTAGTGTCCCCGCGGCCCGGTCTTCGACCAGGCCTCCACCCCCAGGAAGCAGCCCGTGACAGCTGACTAACACCCAGGTACCTATTTACTGCTAGGTAACAGGGGCATAGGGTGAAAGAAACTCTGCCCAATGTTTCTCGCCGGCGCCTGGGATCGAACCCAGGACCACAGGATCACAAGTCCCGCGTGCTGTCCGCTCGGCCGAGCGAGCCGGCCGAGCCGAGCCGATAATATCATTAATGTTTCCAACAATATCACCAATTCCAGCTCCCGGATTGCAAACCCTTTATCTGTTCCCCCTATCTCTGGCACAAAACGTTCTGTCTAAATACCTCACCTGGGAATCTCCCACAACCAAAATTCGCTTCGATTCTCCCTTTTCCTTTCGAGCAGTTTGAGGGACCTGCGCTTCAATGCTCCTAGTTGCTTTGCCTCCTCTTTGAACAACAGTTCAAAGTATTCAATATTAAAGTATTTGTATTAAAGTCACCCATGACGTAAATACTGTTAGATCTAGATGCCCTAGATATTTCATCCCATAGATGCTTTGCTTCCATTCTGTCTAAATTTGGTGGCCTATATATAACTCCTATTATAATATTATTTGCTTTTTCGTATAATTATATCCAAATAGTTTCTGTGTGTGGCTCAGTTTTGATTCCCTCTTTGAGACTACATTTCAAACTGTCCCTAACATATATGGCTACTCCCCCTCTTCGTCTAATATATCTATCTGTGTGAAATAGTTTAAATCCATTTATTTGATATTCAGCTAATAGTTCTCTATTTTCTACATTAATCCACGTTACGGTAAGTGCAATAATATCTATTTTTTCTGTGCAGACAAGAGCATTTAATTCGTTAATTTTATTTCTTAGAGTTCTACTGTTAGTGTGATATACACTAAGTGAATTGATATTTTGAGGCCCTTCTCTTTCCCTGATTATTTTGCCAATTCCTTTCTCCCACAAACACGTACTTTTATTATCTCCTTCTTCCAAATCAATTCCCATACCTCTATCTACTAACAGTTTAAACCCAAACAAACACCTCTAACCACTTCTTCCAACGAGTTCGCAACAGCAACAACCCCAGCTCTCGATAGATGCTCCCCATCACGAGCATACATTTCATTTCTTCCATAGAAGTGTTCCCAGTTGTCTATGAAAGATATTGCATTTGGTTTGCAATATTTTCCCAGCCGGCAATTGACACCAAGTGCCCTTGACATCCATTCATTTCCCAATCCCTTTCTTGGAAGAATGCCACATATGATCAGGATTCCTCCCTTGCTACTAACTAATTCAATGGCTGTCCTGAATCTCTGTATTAGTTCCTCACTCCTAACTCGTCCAACATCATTACCCCCTGCATTGATGGATCAAAATACGCAGCAGTTGCATTCTCTACTACTGCATCTTTCACGGCATCAAATGCATTTTGCTCGATATCGCTCCAGCACCATGATGCATTTTTCTTCAGGAGCTCATGTAGAGGCTTCGTAATGGTAGCAAAATCTGGAATGAAGCGAGAACAGTAGTTTGCCATTCCCAGAAAACTATGTACTTCAGTGGACGTTGAAGGAGGTGCAGCATTCTTGATATCTGCAACTTTCTTAGGATCTAGAGACAGACCTTTGTCACTAAGTACATGTCCAAAGAATTCAATTTTACGTTGATTGAACTCACACTTTGCTCGGCTTAACGTCAGATTCTTTTCTCGTAAGCATTGCAATGTTGCACGAAGAGCTTTGTCGTGTTCAGCTTGGGTACTGCCACAAACAATGATGTCATCAGACATATTGTCAGCATTAGGTATATCTTGCAATACCTGGCTGATGATGTGCTGGAATACCTCGGCAGCACTGTTAATCCCAAAACTCAGGCGCTTGTACCTATACAGACCTCGATGTGTCGTAAACGTTGTGATGAAGCGACTCTCATCATCAAGTTCAAGTTGATGATAGCCCTTGTTTAAATCTAACTTGCTGAATACAGTTGCACCATTCAAGCGGTAAATCATATCATCTACAGTGGGTGTAGGATGGCGTTCACGCATTATTGCCTTGATGGAAACACGCATGTCCACACAAATGCGTATCTCATCTGGATTCTTCGGCTTTGGTGGAGTGACAATTGGGCTTACCCATGGTGTTGGGCCTGTTACTGGTTCAATGATATCTAGTTCCATCAGCCTATCCAGTTCGGCATCGACTTTCTTGCGAGTATGGAATGGTTGTCGGCGATGTGGTTGGGCAACTGGAATTACATCTGGGTTGATATGCAAATGTACTTTGCTATCAGTATAACAACCTATGGATTTAAATCGATCAGAAAATTCAGCAACAATACCATCAACATTGTTTGCAGATTCCACTGCTACAGCATTAGAAAGCTGAAGTAGCCCCAATTTGGTTGAAGTCTTGTAACTGAGTAAAGACTCCTTTGCATTCCTAACAACATGGAATGTAGTAATGAGCATTGCATTCTTTGACTTAATCTCTGCAGTGAAAGTTCCAATCACTGGCAAGGCTACCTTTGAAGCATAGGCAGTGGCTTTGCCATCATAGTTTTCAAGCTTTGGGAACTGTTTTTTAAATTTTTCATAGTGGCACTCAGCAATGGTGTCAATGTTTGATCCAGTGTCAATGAGAACTTTGAGACAAATACCAGCAATGTATACTATAGTCTCTGGGTTGTTTGGAAGATCATTCCATTCTGTGATTGCTTGTACTCCATAAGTATAATCACATTCACTGTCATCTGAGACTGGTTGTAATGAAATGTTGTCTTGTACATTATTAACATTTTGGATATGAGGTGCAATATTGTGTTTATCACCTCGACCCCTATGACCTGATCCTCGTACAGTGCTTTTATTCATAGACTGGTTTCTTGAGTACGGAACGACACATAGCACCAAAGTGACCTAGTTTTCCACACTCATAGCACTTCTTACCTTGAGCAGGACAAACATTATCTTGGTGTGGGTAGTCTCCTCCACAATTGTAACATTTATTGTTGACACTCTCTGATGTGGGTCATTGTGACTGCTTGAGTCTTGTTCCTTGACCCCAGTTGTGATGTGGTTCTCGGCTAAATTTGCTGTTAGGTTTGCCATGATATCTTCTTTGATCACGGTGTCCTCCCTGAACCTTACGTACCTCATCACTGTTAGTAACAGCGGCAGAACCGTTATTGGCACTGCACTCCATGACACGAGCATCACGTGCAGCATCTTCCATTCGACGAGCCATATCCAGTATCTTGGTAAGAGAACTTTCATCATGAACAAGTTCTAGAGCTCTTCGACGGAGACGTGCAGATGTGCATGTTTCAATTATTTGCTGTTTGATTTCTTTGTCAACATCAGCAAACTCACAATGGGCTGCTAAACCCTGCAGACGTGTGTGGTATTGATCCACAGTTTCATTAGAGAGTTGTCTGGCTTTCCTGAAATGCATAATTTCCATTGCAGTATTTTGCCTTGGTTTGAAATGTTCTGTTAGTTTGGTTTTGGCAGTGTCATAATCTTTGGCACCACCAGTGTCTTTCAGTGTGTCAAAGATGTCACAAAGTCTATCACCTGCATAATGAAGTTGAAAGGCACGCTTTCTTTCAGCACTTTTGATGTCTGAAACTATCAACAAATTTTCAAACCTTTTAAGCCGTTTGACCCACCTCTGTGACAGGTTTGTCTGGTCACAATCAGGATCAAATGCAGGAAACTGAGGTATATTTGCCATTTTTTACTGAATAAATGTAAACTTATCACTTAAATGTTCCTCAAAATATTAAACACTTACTGTACTGTATATGTTAGTTAAGAATTCACTGTAATTACATTTTAATGCAAAAGTTCACAACAGTGCACAATATAGCAGCAACTGACTTCTTACCTAGCCCTTGTGTACATGTGTTGTTTCTACTCACAGCAGCACAGCAATTGGCACAGCAGTAGTTAGCAGTTGGTACAGCAGTTGGTACAGCAGTCAGTTCACAGCGTGAAGAATTTTGAAGCACGAAGCGTCGTTTCGTAACCACAACATCAGGTTTTGTACACATCAAAGCGTCGTTTCGTACAAAGCATCGGCTCGCAGATTACTCAGTACACAGCTTGAGTCAGCACATAGCTTTGGGTAGCACATAGCATTGGTTAGCACATAGCATCGTTTAGCACATAGCATTGGTTATGGTGGTCACAGCTTCTCTTCCTCCTCCAGGCAGCATGCTTCTCCCTTGTATTCGAAACTGAACAAATACCTGCGTTCACAGTTCATCCTCGTCGCCAATGTGGTGTTTGTGTGTTACTGAGGAAGTCTTGATTGTAGGGTTGATATAAAGCCATTGCTTGGTTACTAACTTTAATACGTATATAAACAATTACATGACAAGCTGCTTCCAAGCTGGTATCCTGTACGCTTCTGTTTATCTTCTCTCTGGCGTCTGCTCCGCCACACATAGAAAACGGATGGTACCATTTTCTGTGAACATGACAGACAGGTTGACTAGTTTAGTAGTTACCAGGGAGGATGTAATTAAACAATTAGAAAAACTAAAACCAAACAAATCCCCAGGGCCGGATGAAGTGTTTGCCAGGGTGCTTAAAGAATGCAAAGAGGAGCTTTCCGAGCCACTGTCTACCATATTCAATAAATGAATAGAGTCAGGCAGAGTGCCAGAGTCATGGAAGGTAGCTAATGTGTTACCAATTTTTAAGAAAGGAGATAGATCACTTGCGTCAAACTATCGGCCAATTAGCCTAACGTCTATTGTGGGAAAGTTACTTGAATCAATAATTACAAATACAATTCGTCTCTATCTTGAAAAACATAAATTAATAAATGAGTCGCAACATGGTTTTACAAATAGCTGTTCATGTTTAACAAATTTGCTAACTTTTTATTCCAGCATAGTTGAGGCAGTTGATAGTGTAAGGATTGTGATGTTGTGTACCTTGCCTTTAGCAAAGCTTTTGATACAGTGCCACATGAAAGACTAATTAAAAAAATAGAAGCTCATGGTATTGGGGGTACTATATTAAGTTGGATTAGGGCATGGCTATTCCAAAGGAAACAGAGAGTTAGTATAAATGGGGTTAAGTCAGGGTGGGATAATATTGTTAGTGGAGTACCTCAGGGCTCTGTCCTGGGACCTCTGTTGTTTATAATATATATAAATAATTTAGATTCAGGTTTGAGTAGCAACATTTCCAAATTTGCCGATGATACGAAAATCGGTAGGGAAATTAATTCGGAGGAGGACTCACTATCACTTCAAGTTGATCAAGATAGGGTTTTGAAATCTTAAAGGATTGGCAAATGCAGTTTAATGCTGATAAATGTAAAGTTCTGAGGCTAGGTAATGATGATAGAGTTACAAGATACGAGCTAGATGGTGTTGAGATTGCGAAGTCGGATTGCGAAAGGGATGTGGGAGTTATGATTAGTAAGAATTTAAAACAAAATGATCAATGCATGAATGTTCGTAATAAGGCGAATAGGACACTGGGATTTATTAATCGAAGCATTAGTAACAAGACTCCTGGTGTGGTTCTTAAGCTATATCTTGCTCTGGTTAGGCCCTATTTAGATTATGCAATTCAGTTTTGGTCGCCGTATTATAGAATGGATATAAATTATCTTGAACGTGTCCAACGTAGGATGACTAAGTTAATTCCCAAAATTAGAAATCTTTTATATGAAGAAAGATTAACAAAGCTTAAGTTGCATTCACTGGAAAGGCGAAGAGTTAGGGGTGACATGATAGAGGTTTACAAGTGAATGAATGGACATAACAGGGAGGATATTAATAGGGTATTAAAAATATCAACACAAGACAGAACACGAAACAATGGGTATAAATTGGATAAGTTTAGATTTAGGAAAGATTTGGGTAAATACTGGTTCAGTAACAGGGTTGTTGATTTGTGGAACCAATTGCCGCGTAACGTGGTGGAGATGGGGTCCTCGATTGTTTCAACCACGGGTTGGACAAGTATATGAGTGGAATTGGGTGGTTATAGATAGGAGCTGCCTCGTATGGGCCAATAGGCCTTCTGCAGTTACCTTTGTTCTTATGTTCTTAAGTTCGCAAAGCAGAGCAAGCAAAGTCAAATCCTAAAGGTTTTTATCAGTTATATCGAACTAAGACTAGGGAAGGGATAGGTCCATTAAAATCTGAGACAGGTCAAATAACGGATAATGACAAGGAGATGAGTAGTATTTTTAACAAATATTTTATATCTGTATTTACTAAAGAACTTAACAATATGCCTTCAGCCGAACAAGTCTATGTGGGTGAGGATGAGGACAGGTTGACTAGTTTAGTAGTTACCAGGGAGGATGAAATTAAACAATTAGAAAAACTAAAACCAAACAAATCCCCAGGGCCGGATGAAGTGTTTGCCAGGGTGCTTAAAGAATGCAAAGAGGAGCTTTCCGAGCCACTGTCTACCATATTTAATAAATCAATAGAGTCAGGCAGAGTGCCATAGTCATGGAAGGTAGCTAATGTGGTACCAATTTTTAAGAAAGGAGATAGATCACTTGCGTGAGGTACGACGGCTGAGACTTCGGGAGGAAACGAAGGAGGAGGCCAGTGTTGACGGGACCTCATTAGGAAGGACTGACGGGACTAGTATTAAGAAGACCTCGTCTTGGCAAGTTGTGAAAGACAGGGGTCTTAAGAAGACCTTGGCAAAACCGACAACTAATAGCCTACACCTAAGGACTTTTAATGCATTTGACGTATTAGAGGAGGAGTTCTGTGGTGAACCTGTTGTTCAAAGAGGAGGCAAAGCAACGAGGAGCATTGAAGCGCAGGTCCCTCAAACTGCTCGAAAGGAAAAGGGAGAATCGAAGCGAATTTGGGTTGTGGGAGATTCCCAGGTGAGGTATTTAGACAGAACGTTTTGTGCCAGAGATAGGGGGAACAGATTAAGGGTTTGCTATCCGGGAGCTGGAATTGGTGATATTGTTGGAAACATGAATGATATTATGACAGGAAATGGAAACAAACCCATTATTTGTATTAGTGCAGGGGGTAATGATGTTGGGCGAGTTGATTGATTGATTGATAAAGATTAAGCCACCCAAGAGGTGGCACGGGCATGAATAGCCCGTAGGTGGTACAATTTTTTTTTCTCAGTATTTTGAGGTTGCATTTAACCATCAAGCTGTTATCGCGGGGGAGGATACTGCTTCACAGTCTTGATGAGGGTGTCCAGCTCCTGGACACCTTTGTTGACCAGGAGAGTGGCTGTGTTGATGGCTTAAGGGTGGCCACTGCATGATTCAGGAACTCTTAAAGCTCTTCTAAGGTCATTGGTTGCTTCACATTCCAGAAGATAGTGAAGTAATGGCTTTTCTGTGACAGTTTGGCAGAAGATGCACTCTCTCTGTCGGGGTTCACCAATCTCCCAGTTGCATCTGTAACCTAGACGTAGTCTATATAACCTAACTGCTATTTCCCTGTGGATTCCTTTTGGGATATTTAACCTTTCTAATTTGGTTGCTTGAAGATACCATGTTGCAGATGGCGAACCTTCAGCTATTCTCTGGTGTAGGTAGGCTTTGTTGAGATGTGAGAGTTTTTTGGTGATGATGTTTTTTATGTTCTCTAGTCTGGGTTGAATTGTTTTATGTATCACTGGGTGACGAGTTGCCAATTTAGCAATTTCATCAGCTTTTTCATTTAATGGGATTCCAATATGGGATGGGATCCAGTTTAAAGTTATGTTGAGTCCTTTGCCTTTAGCGACTGCTCCTTGATACAAAATGGTGGTAATTATTTCCACATTATCTTTCCACTGTTTTTGTCCTAGTATTTGAAGTGCAGCTTTTGAGTCTGTGTGTATGATTGCATTTTGAGTGTTTTATGCAATCACATATGCGAATGCCTGTTGTATGGCAAACCGCTCAGTTTGGGTTGATGATACTAGTCCTCCCAGTCTCCAATATGCCTGTACGCTGGTCGTGCAGAGAGCAGCGCCAGCACTCTCATATTCTGTGTCCACCGATCCGTCTGTGAAGATGTGGGTGGCTCCTGCTACTGCTATGCTATACATTTGCTCTTCTATTATGCGCCTTAGGATTGTCGGATCATAGGCAGCCTTTTTCATTGGGAGACTTTCTATTACTATTTTGAAAGTAGGCTCTTCCCACGGCGCGGAAGGAGTGTAATTTGGGTGTGGATGATCACCCTCTCTATCAAGAATCATGTTTTTTAAATGTAGTCTGTTTAGGACTTTTCCTGCTCTTGCAACCCAAGAGTTTCCATTGTTTTGGCCTAGTCCAACCACCAAGGCCTGCCGTACTGGGATTGGATCAGAAGAAATAATTATCTTACTGATAATTGTAGCTGTCCTTTGTGATATTCTTTCTTGTAGAGAGGGCAAACCCGTCTCCAGTCTAAGAGTTTCAAGCCTGGTCCACATGGGGGCTCCCAGTGCAGCTCTCATAACATTGTTTTGGGCAACTTTAAGCTTTTTCCACTGTTGGTGTGATAGATTTTGTGAGTGCAGGTGCGGCATAATCGATCACTGATCTGACTGCCTGTACATAGTATGTGCGAAGGACTTGCAGATTGGCTCCTCCAGAAAGGGAGGTTAGTGACCTGAGGATTGCCGTCCGGGCCGCAGTTCGCTCTCTCAAGTAAGAGACCTCAGCATTAAAATTCATGTGTGTGTCCAGGATGATTCCTAGATACTGATAGGGGTCGGCCCATTCTATTGTTTGACCCTGTACTGCGAGTTGGATGTTGGGCTTCGCTATTTTTATGGGCATAGCCTTTGACTTTGAGGGGTTGAGTTTGATCCCAATCTGTTTTGCCTCTTTACTGATGCAGTCTAAGCATTTGGGTGCAAGGCGCGCCGCATCCCTTCCTTTTATGATGATGACAAAGTCGTCCGCGTAGTTTAGTAGCCTGCAGTGATGTGGGAGTTTCAACCTCATTATTCTTTCCATTAAACAGTTGAAGAGAAGAGGGCTGAGAATACCTCCTTGCGGTGTACCATTTTCATGTCTTTTGTACTTAGAGACTGTGCCATGAAGTTTTACTCTTGCTTCTCTGTTTATGAGACAGTTTTTGGTCCAGGAGAGCAGGTTGCCTCTGACCTCTTTGTCAATGAGGCAGCAGAGAATAGCTTGGGCGCTAGCCAGTTCAAAGGCTTTTTCGAGGTCCAGGAATATCAGCATTCCTGGTCTGTCATTCAAGTGGGCTAACAGAGTTGTAATACATTCCACTGTGCCAACCCCTCTTCTATAGGCATACATATCATAGTGCAGTTTAGGCATTTTCCACTCAAGTCTGTTGAGTGCCATTCTGTCAGCCGTCTTGGCTGCACAGCTTTGGAGAGAGATGGGCCTGGGATTAGCTTGATCTTTGGGTTTTGGGATCGGCACTATGTCTGCTCTATTCCAAGCAGAAGGTCTAGTTTGAGAAGTCCAGGCTAAATTAATTAACCTTAGGTATGCAGCGTCTCCCTCTGGGCCGAGGTTTCTAATAATTTTATAGGTTATTTTGTCGGCTCCGGGGGATGTATCCTTGGAGTTTTTCTTAGCCCGATTGAGCTCATCCAGTGTGAAGGGGGCATTAGTGTCAGAGACTTCTTCACATGCTGTAAGGATTCTGTGCCACCTTTCTTCCTCTAGTCCGGTCTGTACTGCTAATACATCTGGTGGAAGTTGATTGCTGGCTGCTCTCTCTGCAAACCTGGTTGCCAGTACTTCGGCTTCCTGTTGAGGATCCTTGGGGTGTGGAGCTTTAGGTGTTTTATTCCCTTTGGCCCGGTGAATTTGCTGCCACATCTCTCCGAGAGAGGTGTGTTCATTCAGGTGTGAACACAATTCCAGCCACTTTTGTTCTTTTATTTGTCTGGTCTCTCGATGTACATGTTCCTTGACCTCACAAAGTAAGATCCTGTTGCGGTCACTTGGCTGTTTTTTGTATAGCTTTCTTGTTCTATTGAGTCTATGGTTGAGTTCTTTGATACGTTCATAATAGTACCAATGATCTTTATGGTGTCCGGTGGACTGTTTTTTCAGTGGAATTGAGTGGTTGGCTGCACTTTGAATCGCTTTGACAAATTCTTGTTCTGCCTGATTAATGTCTTCGGGAAGATCATAGTTTCTTTGCCACTCTGAAATGAGGGTTTTGAAATCGGTCCCAGTTTGCTAAAGCAAAGTTCCAGGCTTCAGATGGAGGCGGAGGTGGGGTGGGTAGGTCTAACTGAAGATCAATTTGGACTCCATAGTGGTCGCTTGTGAGTGTGGGCTCAACTGACCATGTTGCTGCATCTCTTGGGGAGGCTGAAACGAAGGTTAGGTCTAATCTGCCTCCTTGGATGTGGGTAGGTTCATTCTTGTTTAGGATCTGTATTTCTGGAAGCTGGTCCAGTAGATGTGTAATGTGTATGCCGGCTTCATTTGTTCTGTTCGAGGCCAGTGCCAATCGATGATGGGCATTAAAATCTCCACAAATGATTGTGTTTGTTGTTGTCGCGTGTCCAAATAACACAGAGAGATCCATTTCGGCTTGTGGAGACCTGTACACATTGAACACTTCAAGTTTGTCGTGTCTTAGCTCAATGGTGACTCCCATTACCTCTGTCCCTGCTCCACAATTGGGTGGGCTGGTTATGGATTTGGAGATCAGGTCACATTTTACATAGATTGCACATCCCTTGGATTGCCCATTGATCCATGGAAGGAAGAAGCCTCGATAGCCTGAGATTTTAGGTTCTAATCCGGCTCGAAGCAAGCTCTCCTGTAGTATCAGGATGTCTATGCCCTTGGTTGCTGCTATGCATTGCAAGTGTTGCAATTTAGTGCGCAGTCCTTGCGCATTCCATTGCAGGATCTTTAGACCTCTAGGTTCTTGGAATTTGCTGATAATTTCGTGGTATCCATGGAGTCTGATGAACACGCCATGGAAGTTGCAATTGGTGTATAGGTTCTTAGTGGACCTGAAATTGACTCATCAATGTCGCTTTCCGACGAGCTGGACTCTATCTGTTTTTTATGGGGGTGTCTCCTGCCCTGCTGTCTTGACGGTGTGGATATTACATCTTCGAATTTTTTGAGCTTGTGCTCAATTGTCTTCCGAGTCTCTGTGGTTTGCTTGATTCCATGTGAAGACAGCAGACTTTCGATCAACTCAGTGACCAAAGTTTTGAGCATTGGCCAGAGAGCGTCCAGTTCAGTGGGAGCACTATTTAATGTTGTGCAGGTTTGGGGCCTAGTAGCTTTTAGACCCTTCTCGGTGGTAACTTTGACACTGGAATTGCTACTCCTATTGGCCCCAGTGTGCTTGCTGGATGAAATGGGAGGCCGACTGCTTTGAACATGATTCTTGTGTCCTCCATCTTTCTTTTTGTCCTGTACTGTCTTCTCACCCTTCACCATGGCCGATGGTGAAGGGATGTGTGCCCCCTCTTCCTGAATGGGTAGACCCCACGCGGTTTTAGTGGGCATGGGAGCTGGTATTTGTTTTGGTGGGGGTTTCGGCTCCTTGGGCGAGTTAGGAGTGAGGAACTAATACAGAGATTCAGGACAGCCATTGAATTAGTTAGGAGCAAGGGAGGAATCCCGATCATATGTGGCATTCTTCCAAGAAAGGGAGTGGGAAATAAATGGATGTCGAGGGCAATTGGTGTCAATTGCCGACTGGAAAGATATTGCAAATCAAATGCAATATCTTTCATAGACAACTGGGAACACTTCTATGGAAGAAATGAAATGTATGCTCGTGATGGGGTGCATCTATCGAGAGCTGGGGTTGTTGCTGTTGCGAACTCGTTGGAAGAAGTGGTTAGAGGTGTTTATTTGGGCTTAAACTGTTAGTAGATAGAGGTATGGGAATTGATTTGGAGGAAGGAGGTAATAAAAGTATGTGTTTGTGGGAGAAAGGAATTGGTAAAATGATCAGGGAAAGAGAAGGGCCTCAAAATAACAATTCACTTAGGGTATATTACTGTAACAAACTAGGCTGTTGTAAGAATTATCCAGAGTGGTTTATCGACAAAAGAGAATGGGAAGCTGAGCCGCATGGTGACCTGACCCCCAGGGGGATTCGCGGTGGAAATAACCGACGCTTTGTTCATAGCTGCGTATAATGAATCATCCTATAGTATTCAGTAATTTAGAGAAATTAGCCTTTATTCATTTTGCATTAAAATTGTATTGTATAATAGTACTGGATATAATATCAAGAGTATTCTAATTATTGAGTTTAAGTCACCATCAGTGACGTCACGAATCAGATCTAACTTTTAAGGCGGAGTGACCGGCGGTCATAGGTCAGCAGGGTTGACATGTCTAGTATTTCTCAAAGTTCAATTAACCATTTTTGTGATCGGGAACAGCTTTGCCGTTAGATGTTTGTGTAATCTAATTAAAGTAAAATAATTCAACCAGTCTGGATCAATTCAGTATAAACAGAGGATAATTGTTATAACTTAACCTTGCTAAAGTAACTGGGTAAGCGATGCGGAACAATACAATGTTCTAGTCTGGGCGAGATCAGACGAGGACAGATCAGTGTGGTCACGGAAGCAGCTGGGAGAGGTCAAACATCTTACCTCTCCCCGAGACCAGCCCAACATCTTAGCTGGAAAACATAGAGGTATAGTTGCTATGGTTATGTATAGAAATAGTCTCATTTGCCATTCAGGTCAAGTAGGGAGTGTTAAAGTGACAGGGAGTGAACATATTTAGCTTTTTGTTTTAGTTTTCTTTTAATAAATTAATTAAGTTAATAATTTGCATTTTTATTGTCTCCGTTTGGTTATGTGTATACTTGTCCTGGTCACGTGGTCCACACGAGGCAGAGTTGTATTGGGCGCCGATTCTAACATCGAATCGGAATTATCATTACCGTGTAATTTATTCCACACTCAAGGTCATCATATATAGTGGGGGATCAAGCCCCTAGGTTGATTAATTAGCGTGATCGATCCAGACCTCGATCATTGCTCTTCTTTTTACTGGTCTGGTGGTGGCAGCGTAGAGGCGACTCTAGGGTTTTGTTCAGAGCCTAGGTCACGTCATACTGGGTGTAGAATCCTAAGTCGGTCAATCGTCTTAGGACCACGTGGCGTGGAGTTGGCTTTGGTAAAAGTTTTGGAGTCCCTTGGTAGAGAATAAAAAGTAAGAATACGGGTAGAGGGAGTAGAAGGTAGAGAAGTAGAAAGAGAGGGGACCCGTACCCGTGTTACAATGGTGCACAGCGGTGGTTTCAACAATTTTGTTTGAAATTGTTGAAAGGCTCACGCGTCTAGCCGTTCGATCACGTGCGCGGATGCTAAGGAGACAGCCGCGGGCCAGGATTAGCAGTGCGCCCCACAACAGTGCGTTTGAGTGGGGATTGGCGAATCTTGGGTCATGCGGGCTGATATGATTAAGGTTTAGTTAGTAAGATTAGGCTGTTAATATAGATTTATTGAAAAGGAGACCGCTCCGAGTTGATTGGACTGGGTACCATCCTCGACCCATTGCAATTAATTCAGAGGTGTTGGGAGCCGCCATACTCTCAACAGCAGTTCCTTGAGGGCTGTCGGGGGCGGATATATCTGTGGGACGCCAGTAGATAGTCCGAGGGCGTTATTAGACGACCCAAAACGCTAGGAAAAACGTAATCCGTGAAGGGCGTTGCGGCCTCCGAGGGACGGACTAGTAACCTACCTAGCAGCGATTCAACAACTAAGTGATCGCACACTTAGTGGAGGTTGAGTCGTCCCTAGTCATAATTGTTGCTGAAAGCTGCGTGTCGCTCTGTTGGAACTTAGATGGTGTGGCCTCTAGGCTAGGTGTGGTACGGCGAGCCGGTAGGGACAATTATAAGATTAAGTCGAGTGCATTTTTGAATTAAGTATACTTAAATTTATAAAGTAATTTCCGTTTATTTGCGTTGTTCTAGATTAATTTTTTTTTTCCCCTTACATTCAATCCCCGGTTAAAATTTTTCCCAAGTGTTTAGCGTTTTCTTGCATATTAGGCTAAGTGCGTACGTTAAGTTTTGTTATTCCCTGTTCTGTTAGTCTAAGTCAGAGGCGTTGTTAATCCTCTGGACTTAGGGCTATATGTCGGTCACGATAGATAAGTGAAGGAGTTTAAGGGATAGTAAGTTGCGTGTAAATGTTATTTGTCCGTGGAATATTTCTAAGTATTTTGGGATAAGTTTTCGGCTAAGTCAACGTCGGAAAGTCGTTAACTGTAATTAATTTGTATTCGTGGGTCACGTGTATGATCTGGGTATCATTAGGATTCCCCAGTCGATGCGAGTGATATTTTCTAGTTCTTACCAGTAAGACGGTAGAATTGTGTTTGTAGATTTAGAATTCTGTTTTCAGTAGAAACGTAGGTGGAAAATTTTCTAAGTCCAGCTTGGGCTAGAATCTGACTTTTTGGCGAAAATTCGAATTTTAATGTTTTGTGTATATTCTGGGCCAGTATTACTCTCTAGTGCGCGCAAGGGACGTAATTCTGTTCGTAAAGCATTAAACAGTGATAATTACATTTTTGCCGAATTTAGTTATTTTTCGAGAAAATCGTGTTGTAATTTTGTCAGAGTCCATTTGAGGTGAAAATCTCGGATTTTGACGAAAATTCGAATTAGTGAGTGTTGAAACCGCCCGATGTGTCAGTATTGTTCTGTATACAACGTCAGTAGTAAATAATAACGTATTTATATCTGGAAACGAGAAACCCAAATTTTTGTGAATTAAAGGAGTTTTGTGATATTTGGGGTGATAGAAATTGTTTTTCCCTCGGAGTCAGAAAAATTGGCAGAGTCCAGCAATTGAGTAAAAACGCAGTTTTTGATAAAAAAATTCAATTTTTAGTAAGCATTTATAGGTCCTGGGTGTCTATATTAATCGCTAGAGCGGTTTATTAACGTAAAACTAGTTATTTTCCTTCAGAACAAAAATTTTGATTTTTCAGCGTTTAAGCGAAAAAGCGCGGGACTTAGTTTTTTTCAGCGCAGCTGGTCCCGCTCCATCAGTCATCAGTGGCCACGCTGCTCACTTCAAGCGCGCTTAGTATTCAAGTACAGTAAATATTCTTTATTAATCCATCACGAGTGCTGCGCGTTAGTTGCGTTATCATTTAAATTGTTTTATATAAATTAGATTCTTTAATTTTTTTTAACGTAGAGGACTTAGGTTTCAGCAATAGAACTGCGGGATATTTCACGGTCAGACACGAGTGCGAGGCAGATACTCATTCATTGGATTCACTTCAGCGATTCTCTCGATAAATCGGTGTATTTCCTATTTTGGGAATTTAGTAGTTTTCTCTTAGAAGAGAGTTGTGATTTTTTTTTATTTGTGTACGATCACGGTTGTAGTGAGTCGGGTCGATGGTGTACTAAAGGGTAGTTTAGAAGAGACGTGGCACACCAGGAATCACAGAAAATGTTTAACCCAGATAATGACCAGTCAGTGGGGACCAGTGGGAGTGGAAGTGGAAGTGTAGAGGATAGCACCTCTTCCGACACCACTGGGGACCACCTAGGTACACCTCATCCGTCACTACAACAACCCCAACCCCATCCTCAATTCCCATACCAACCCCATCCTCAATTCCCATACCATCCCCATCCTCAGTTCCCATACCAACCCTTCCCCCAACCCGAGGCCACCCACACCATACCTCAACCCCAACCTCCATCCACACCCCAACCCCAGGCCACCCACACCATACCTCAACCCCAACCCCAGGCCACCCACACCATACCTCAACCCCAACCCCAGGCCGCCACAGCCTTAGACAGGCAGATGCGCACGGAGACGCCGGGCACTCAGTTGTCGCCATACGTAGAGGCGTTAAGTAAAGGCGAGGGAGCCAAGCCGAGGAACTGTGGCGCGGGTTCATCAGGCGGGAAGCAGCCCTCAGCTGCAAGTTCGAGCCACCCTGCGCGGGGTAACAACAGAGATCCGCGGAGGTGTTACTCCTGCTGGAAGCGCGGGCATATACAGAGGGATTGCGAAGTCACTCCTACGAAAGCATGAAAGCAGGCTCCTAATGATGGTAGGCCTACTTTTGAGGTGAAAGTGGAAGGTGTGAGATTGACAGCTTTTGTTGATACAGGAAGCCAGGCAACGGTAATTAAAAAGTCAGCCTTCAGCAATTTTAAGTATGCACGTCTTCAACGTTGCGCAAAGACATTAACAGCGGTCAATGGGGAGAAGATTGAGATCGTAGGTCAAGGTACAGTTAATTTTGAGATTGATGGGGCATTGCAGCCTCACACATGTACGATCGTAGAGAACCTTGATTTTCCTGGTCACATCTTAATGGGAACTGATTTTCTGTCGCGATTTAATTATTCCTTGTCTGCTCAAAAAGGGGCTAGGAACTGCAGGTTGCAGTTGGGACAGACTTCCTACCCAGTGGAGATGATCGACCATCCTCCAGTTGTAGCTTCAATTAAGAGGAAGCTGAAATATAATGCGCACTATCCAAAATTGATTTTTAAGTCTCTTCCAGACACAGTTAAGAGGTCATGCGCATTGCATGCATTGACCAAACAGAGTTGCCCACCACATTCTGTTAAATTTATTAAAGTAGCCGTGGGACGTCACATACAACCAGGTACCACCCTTCAGGTGGCTGGGAGATGTGATAGTTTATTAATTCCTCATCACTTAGTTGTAGTGCTCGATAAAGGTGCACTCATTCCAGTTGTCAATCTTTCACATAAGACTTTTCGCTTCAGGGCAGGTGATAGGGTATCTCAGGGAACCATGGTGGAGGACACAGAAATCTTTCACCATGAGTCAGCTGAGACGCCAGCCGTCACTGCACAATGTAGTGCATTGAATATGTTGAACACTAAAACACCATCCAAAGTACAATACCAGACGAGAAATGTTGCACAGAATGTAGAGGAAGTGGAAAAATTAATTTCAGCACTTGATTTGCAACATGTTGCACAGGCGGATAAGAAGGCACTGAGAGGAGTTTTACGAAAATTCCCGAAATTGTTTGCGACAGAGGATGACCAGATTGGTCTCCTTGATAAGATCGAGCACACCATTCCAACTGGTGATCATTTGCCTGTGTACACAAGACAGTGGAGGTTGCCGGAACAGGCAAAGAACATTATCAGGGAGGAGTGCCAGAAAATGTTGAGACAGGGCGTGATAGAGCCTAGTACGTCACCGTGGCTCTCTCCTGTTGTGCTAGTTCGGAAACCGGACGGTAGTTATCGTTTCTGTGTTGACTACCGGAAGGTGAACGAACTAACTAAGGGTGATGTGTATCCGTTGCCCCGAATACAGGAGATAATAGATCAATTTGGTGCTGCTAAGTATTTCTCAACTCTTGACGCAAAATCGGCGTATTGGGCGATTCCGGTGGCAGAACA
Source organism: Procambarus clarkii (assembly GCF_040958095.1). NCBI lineage: Eukaryota > Metazoa > Arthropoda > Malacostraca > Decapoda > Cambaridae > Procambarus > Procambarus clarkii. The sequence continues at coordinate 22,526,918 of NC_091213.1, read as the reverse complement.
GGATAGGGAAAAAACAGCATTCTCGGATGGTAGGCACACTTATCAATTCCGTAGGATGCCGTTTGGTTTGAAGACAGCGCCCTCGTCGTTTCAGAGGGCCATCAACTTTATCCTTAGTCCGGTACTGGGTAGGCATTCTTTAGCGTACCTGGATGATGTTGTGATATATTCCAGGACGTTTGAGGAACACCTACAGGACTTGACTGAGACTTTGAAGTTGTTAGATCAGGCAGGTTTCAGGCTGAATGTTCAGAAGTGCACCTTGGCGGCTCAGAAATTCAAATTTCTGGGGTTCCAGGTGTGCCCAGACGGTATCCGACCTGACCCAGATTCTTGCCGCGCCATTGCTGACATGCCTACTCCAAGGACAGCAAAGGACGTGCGTAGGTTTTTGGGGGCGGCCGGATATTTTCGTCGTCACATTGAAGGTTTCGCTGGCATTTCAGCACCCCTGACTGATCTGACAAAGAAAAATGCGAAGTTTGTGTGGAAATCAGAACATGACGAGGCCTATCGCAAACTGAAAGACCAACTAATCACGACACCGGTATTGGCTATTCCTGATTTTGAGAAAGAGTGGGAAGTGCACACTGACGCCAGCGGTATTGCTATTGGCGGGTGCTTAATTCAGCGAGACGCAGATAATTTACCCCATCCAGTAGCCTATTTCAGTAGGAAGGTCAAAGGACCTGAAGTTCGTTATTCAGCTACGGATCGGGAGGCACTGGCAGTAGTAGAATCAGTTAGGTATTTCGAGCCTTACCTATTTCAGCGGCATTTTGTAATCTACACAGACCATCGAGCGTTAACACATATATTTAAAAAGCGAACGAAATGCCCACGAATGTCACGCTGGTCTCACGAACTTTCGGCCCACTCATTCCAGATCTTGTACAAGCCTGGTCCAGCACATGTTGTGCCAGATACGCTAAGTAGAAATATAGCGGCAGTTCAAATTAATGAAAACATTGAAACCATTCCATCAGATAAAATGAGAGAATACCAGATGAACGAGCCGAGATGGAAAGAGATTATTGAGTATTTAGAGGGAGGAAAATACCCGACAAAGAAAAAGAATTTACCTATTCATGATTTTGAGATGAAACAGGGCGTCCTGTATTATGTTAATAGCCAGAATGATAGGGCAGTATTTCAGCTAGTTATTCCGGACGCGTTGCGGTCATCAGCGTTAAAGCTTGCACATGCTTCAAAAATTGCAGGGCATCCGGGGATCTTTAAAACCCACTTAAAAGCAAAGTCTCTATTTTATTTTCCAGGATTACTTTCTGAGGTAATCAATTTCGTGAAGTCGTGCCCTCGTTGCCAGAGGAGGAAAGGTACCCTTAAGGTACAAGCCCCACTTCAGGAATTCCCTGAAATTCGCGAACCGTTAGATCGTGTGGGGGCCGATCTGATTGATTTACACCACAGTCATTCAGGTAACAGATATGTGTTGGTGCTAGTTGACCATCTGTCTAGATACACTACACTAGTTGCATTACCTCAGAAGGATTCTCGTACGGTTGCAGATGCGTTCTTGCGTAGGTTCGTTACTGTATTCGGACCTCCTAAAGTTTTAGTCTCTGACCGAGGTCAAGAATTCAATGGGAATATATTTAGAGAAGTTTGTAAGATTTTAGAGACAACTTCGGCTTTTACAACGGCCTACCACCCACAAGCAAACGGAATGACGGAACGGACTAATCGTTCAGTCAAGGATATGCTTGCAATCCTTGCTGAACATGATGCAAACACCTGGGATGAACACCTACCCTATGTTCAGTTCGCCTTGAATACTGCCATCCACCAATCAATTAACACCCAACCACTACATTTGTTTACTGGTAATTCATGCAATTTCCCGTCAGGTCTGCTTAACAGACATAATGTTGCATACGGGGAGGACTATCCTTCAGAGGTCCTGGGTAAAATGAGAAATGCATGGAATATTGCAGCTGAAGCGTCCAAGAAGGCACGGACTCGGTATGCTCATTTTTATGACAAGAAAGTGCGCCCTCTTGAGTTGAAGGAAGAATGCCTCGTATTGAGAGTGAATGAGGCTGCGCCCGCCAATCAGAGCAGGAAACTAGCTCCGAGGTGGCGAGGACCATATAGAGTAATTAAAAGGGCGGGGCCAGTTAATCTTGTTATAAAAGGAGTGTTCGAGGACCAGGTGGAAAGGACAATTCATGTAAATAAATTGAAACATTATCATGCTAGAGAGGAATTAGAACTGCCTTCAGCGGGTCTAGTTCCTGACTCAGCAGTGCTGACTCATGGCTTCACCGACGAGTCAGAAGATGAGGATGACCCTCTGTCATCGCTCATCAGTAGTCAGGTGCAGTCTCGCCACCCCATGGTGACGAGATCTCGCGCTATACAGTAAAGTAACTTCCTTGGTTAGTATAATTTAGTATTCATTAGATTTTCCTGTAAAGGCAATGAGATGTACTATGTCTATACTTGACTCAGGTAGCAACTTTTACCGTGCTCTGGGGTTCCACCTCCACCAAACCCAGAGTATATCTATGCTTCCGCTGTGTTGTGTCTGTCTGTTCCCAGGTCTGATTGGTACACCGACCCAGTTGTTCCAGCCACACGTGAACCCTTGTCTGTAAAGACCGAGGGGGGAGGCACGTTACACAAAGCCCTCCCCCCACCAGACCCAGTAACCCATACATCAGTTACTTTGGGGATGAGTGACTGTCCAAGAGTCACCCGGCCGACGCCACACGTCACTAACGAGGTTGTCAGGGCCAGCGAGCTGTCCACATTATAGCAGTCACCGGAGGTGCCATACAACGCCGGGGTAGCTGTCTCGAGATCACCACTACCCACCTGCTGCGTCATCAAGACTGCAGCCATTCCAGCAGTGTTGGAGGAGAGGTCAAGAAATGGAAAGCACGTAGCAGTACTCAAGAATTTCGCCGGAAGATTAATGATTACGTCATCTGAAGTAACAAGAAAGCAGAAGTAAGGCGGTCACAGGTGGAAGGCACGGTTTCCCTACAGAGTACCGGGACTCGCCAATAGAAGGTCGCAAAATTGTCTCCTTTGGCCTAAAGTCGGCGGTACGAGGGTATACACAGTTGGTGTTTACGGCCTAGTAACCTGGTGACATCAAGAAACGCCGGAGATGACGTGAGCAATGATGGAAGACGAGATTCACCTGTTCTGCAAACAAGCAACCCGCCTCTACGACCTTCTAACATCACTCCTGCTAAGAGACACCGTTGGTACATCCAGTCCTGCTCTGCTGTGGTCATCTGCGCCGTCAAGTTTAACATCGAGACTGCCGTGTGAACTGTGATTGATATGAAGGCGTGTGGACTGTCGAGAGCAAGATTAATGGCCGAAGTAACAGTATTCTACAGCTGTCACTTGGCACTCCGCTCTACTACACTCTGTCGTCATTCAGGAGTACCGGATGGGAGTACAAGAGGACCAGGTATTGATGTCTACACATGAGAAGAAGCAAGATCGACACCGTCATCGTCAGCGACTACATTCAGCATCCAGCAGCATCGATTTTTTTTTTTCTCGTTTACTCAATATGAACAATTGATACAAACAACAAAGTTGGCTCTGAACATCTGTGTAAAGAACATCTGGACACTTGTTTAAATGTTGAAAAACAGATTTAGAATCAATACTTTATAAATGTTGAAAAACAGATTTAAAATAATAATTCTGGTATAATATATGAATTTTGCTCTATAAATTGGTCAGTAATCAAAATCGAAGCCCCTGTGTAATTGTCTCAGCCCAGAACAAACGGTTATGGAAAATCATGTTGTGCTATTTTTTGCAGAATGTTTGAACACAGGAGAGGCGGACCAATATAAACATTGACACTTCTAGTGAGTGAGAACACTTGGCTGTACAGTCAGCTGAAATCTGTGATATGGTATAGGATTTTTTTTATATTTTTTAGATAGATGTAATAAACGTTAGGTGTGTTCCTTAACATGTCAAGGTTGACATTGATTGGGGAGTGGTTAGTACACGGATGTGTACCTGATAGTTCCGTAGTACGCTCCCGGATGACTGAAAGTTCAGTCTGATGATATAACTTTAATGTTTGTTTGAGCACGGTGTGGCCGGCTCTGGAGGACACATGGACTTGGCTAGTGAAGAGCCAAGAGAGTTTAATAGCTAGTCGTTGATGATAGAGTAGGGACTTGTTATTTAGCTATGTCAGTAAGGATAGGATGTATGTTTCCTGATATTGGAGGATTGCTGTCAGTTGACAGCTGAGAAAAATTTGAACATGTTTATTATGATGGACTATTATTTGTCGAATTTTATTAGTTAGGTTAGCTTTTGTTTGTGGCATGAGTTGAATTGTGGGTTTGGATACTAAACCTCGTGATTTTTTAACAAATTAACAAGGTTTACTAAGTGCTTGTGCGGGGGGGTTGTAACAAACTAGGCTGTTGTAAGAATTATCCAGAGTGGTTTATCGACAAAAGAGAATCTGAAGCTGAGCCGCATGGTGACCTGACCCCCAGGGGGATTCGCGGTGGAAATAACCGACGCTTTGTTCATAGCTGCGTATAATGAATCATCCTATAGTATTCAGTAATTTAGAGAAATTAGCCTTTATTCATTTTGCATTAAAATTGTATTGTATAATAGTACTGGATACAATATCAAGAGTATTCTAATTATTGAGTTTAAGTCACCATCAGTGACGTCACGAATCAGATCTAACTTTTAAGGCGGAGTGACCGGCGGTCACTCCGGGTTGACATGTCTAGTATTTCTCAAAGCTCAATTAACCATTTTTGTGATCGGGAACAGCTTTGCCGTTAGATGTTTGTGTAATCTAATTAAAGTAAAATAATTCAACCAGTCTGGATCAATTCAGTATAAACAGAGGATAATTGTTATAACTTAACCTTGCTAAAGTAACTGGGTAAGCGATGCGGAACAATACAATGTTCTAGTCTGGGCGAGATCAGACGAGGACAGATCAGTGTGGTCACGGAAGCAGCTGGGAGAGGTCAAACATCTTACCTCTCCCCGAGACCAGCCCAACATCTTAGCTGGAAAACATAGAGGTATAGTTGCTATGGTTATGTATAGAAATAGTCTCATTTGCCATTCAGGTCAAGTAGGGAGTGTTAAAGTGACAGGGAGTGAACATATTTAGCTTTTTGTTTTAGTTTTCTTTTAATAAATTAATTAAGTTAATAATTTGCATTTTTATTGTCTCCATTTGGTTATGTGTATACTTGTCCTGGTCACGTGGTCCACACGAGGCAGAGTTGTATTGGGCGCCGATTCTAACATCGAATCGGAATTATCATTACCGTGTAATTTATTCCACACTCAAGGTCATCATATATAGTGGGGATCAAGCCCCTAGGTTGATTAATTAGCGTGATCGATCCAGACCTCGATCATTGCTCTTCTTTTTACTGGTCTGGTGGTGGCAGCGTAGAGGCGACTCTAGGGTTTTGTTCAGAGCCTAGGTCACGTCATACTGGGTGTAGAATCCTAAGTCGGTCAATCGTCTTAGGACCACGTGGCGTGGAGTTGGCTTTGGTAAAAGTTTTGGAGTCCCTTGGTAGAGAATAAAAAGTAAGAATACGGGTAGAGGGAGTAGAAGGTAGAGAAGTAGAGAGAGAGGAACTCAAACCCGTGTTACATTACACTAACAGTAGAAGTCTAAGAAATAAAATTAACGAATTAAATGCTCTTGTCTGCACAGAAAAAATAGATATTATTGCACTTACCGAAACGTGGATGAATGTAGAAAATAGAGAACTATTAGTTGAATATCAAATAAATGGATTTAAACTATTTCACACAGATAGATATATTAGACGAGGAAGTGGAGTAGCCATATATGCTAGGGACAGTTTGAAATGAAGTCTCAAAGAGGGAATCAAAACTGAGCCACACACAGAAACTATTTGGATAGAATTAAACGAAAAAGCTAATAATATTATAATAGGAGTTATATATAGGCTACCAAATTTAGACAGAATGGAAGCAAAGCATCTATGGGATGAAATATCTAGAGCATCTAGATCTAACAGTATTTATGTCATGGGTGACTTTAATTTTAGTGGAATAAACTGGTTGAACAAAACAGGGAATAGTGAAGCATTAGATTTTCTAGAATTAATTGACGATTGCTTTCTTACGCAACGCATTAAGGAGCCAACACGGGAAAATAATATTTCAGATTTAGTGTTAACTAACAGGGAAACACAAATTAATGACATCGAAATAGGGAGTGAGCTAGGGAACAGTGATCACAAAGAAATCAGATTTAGCATAGAATGGATTAGACCTGTTGGAGAAAATTCTGTTAAAGTGCCAGATTTTCGAAAAGCTGATTTTAATAGCCTAAGAAATTTTTTGGGTCAAATTGATTGGAAAGTCTTGGGTATGGGGTGTGGGCCGGTCTTGGAGCGAGACATTAACCAAGCGACATTAACCTTATAGGTAAAAAGAGAGCTTGGTACAAAAGGATTAAAAATGGGGAGGTCACTTTAGAACAGAAATTCGTACAACTGGTTAGAAATGTTAAAAAAGAGATAAGGAAAGCAAAAAGAAACTATGAAGTTCGCATAGCAGGGCAAGCAAAGACAAATCCTAAAGGGTTTTTTCAGTTATATCGTACTAAGACTAGGGAAAGGATAGGTCCATTAAAAACTGAGACAGGTCAAATAACAGATAGTGATGAAGAGATGAGTAGTATTTTTAATAAATATTTTGTATCTGTAAAGAGGAACTTAACAATATGCCTTCAGCCGAACAAGTCTATGTGGGTGAGAACGAGGACAGGTTGACGAGTTTAGCAGTTACCAGGGAGGATGTTCTTAAACAAATAGTAAAACTCAAACCAAACAAATCCCCAGGGCCGGATGAAGTGTTTGCCAGGGTGCTTAAAGAATGCAAAGAGGAGCTTTGTGACTCACTGTCAACCATATTTAATAAATCAATAGAGTCAGGCAGAGTGCCAGAGTTGTGGAAAGTTGCTAATGTGATACCAGTTTTTAAGAAAGGAGATAGATAAGAACATAAGAACAAAGGCAAGTGCAGAAGGCCTATTGGCCCATACGAGGCAGCTCCTATTTATAACCACCCAATCCCACTCATATACTTGTCCAACCCGCGCTTGAAACAATCGAGGGACACCACCTCCACCACGTTACGCGGCAATTGGTTCCACAAATCAACAACCCTGTTACTGAACCAGTATTTACCCAAGTCTTTCCTAAATCTAAACTTATCCAATTTATACCCATTGTTTCGTGTTCTGTCTTGTGTTGATATTTTTAATACCCTATTAATATCCCCCTGTTATGTCCATTCATCCACTTGTAAACCTCTATCATGTCATCCCTAACTCTTCGCCTTTCCAGTGAATGCAACTTAAGCTTTGTTAATCTTTCTTCATATGAAAGATTTCTAATTTGGGGAATTAACTTAGTCATCCTACGTTGGACACGTTCAAGTGAATTTATATCCATTTATAATACGGCGACCAAAACTGAACTGCATAATCTAAATGGGGCCTAACCAGAGCAAGATATAGCTTAAGAACCACACCAGGTGTCTTGTTACTAACGCTTCGATTAATAAATCCCAGTGTCCTATTCGCCTTATTACGAACATTCATGCATTGATACTTTTGTTTTAAATTCTTACTAATCATAACTCCCAGATCACTTTCGCAATCTCAACACCATCTAGCTCGTATCTTGTAACTCTATCATCATTACCTAGCCTCAGAACTTTACATTTATCAGCATTAAACTGCATTTGCCAATCCTTTGACCATTTCAAAACCCTATCAACTTGAAGTGATAGTGAGTCCTCCTCCGAATTAATTTCCCTACCGATTTTCGTATCATCGACAAATTTGGAAATGTTGCTACTCAAACCTGAATCTAAATCATTTATATATATTATAAACAACAGAGGGCCCAGGACAGAGCCCTGAGGCACCCCACTTACAACATTTTCCCACTCTGACTTGACTCCATTTATACTAACTCTCTGTTTCCTTTGGTATAGCCATGCCCTAATCCAAGTTAATATAGCACCCCCAATCCCATGAGCTTCTATTTTTTTAATTAGTCTTTCATGTGGCACTGTATCAAAAGCTTTGCTAAAGTCAAGGTACGCAACATCACAATCCTTACCACTATCAACTGCCTCAACTATGCTGGAATAAAAAGTTAGCAAATTTGTTAAACATGAACGGCCCACAATAGACATTAGGCTAATTGGTCGATAGTTTGACCAAGTGATCAATCTCCTTTCTTAAAAACTGGTATCACATTAGCAACTTTCCAAAACTCTGGCACTCTGCCTAACTCTATTGATTTATTAAATATGGTTGACAGTGGGTCACAAAGCTCCTCTTTGCATTCTTTAAGCACCCTGGCAAACACTTCATCCGGCCCTGGGGATTTGTTTGGTTTGAGTTTTACTATTTGTTTAAGAACATCCTCCCTGGTAACTGCTAAACTCGTCAACCTGTCCTCGTCCCCACCCACATAGACTTGTTCGGCTGAAGGCATATTGTTAAGTTCCTCTTTAGTAAATACAGATACAAAATATTTATTAAAAATACTACTCATCTCTTCATCACTATCAGTTATTTGACCTGTCTCAGTTTTTAATGGACCTATCCTTTCCCTAGTCTTAGTACGATATAACTGAAAAAACCCTTTAGGATTTGTCTTTGCTTGCCCTGCTATGCGAACTTCATAGTTTCTTTTTGCTTTCCTTATCTCTTTTTTAACATTTCTAACCAGTTGTACGAATTCCTGTTCTAAAGTGACCTCCCCATTTTTAATCCTTTTGTACCAAGCTCTCTTTTTACCTAAAAGGTTCTTCAAATTCTTTGTTATCCATTCATATCCAATTGTATGAATTCCTGTTCTAAACTGACTTCCCCATTCTTAATCCTTTTGTACCAAGCTCTCTTTTTACCTATAAGGTTCTTTAAATTATTTGTTATCCTCTTTGGGTCATTAGTATTCGATCTATTCAATTTGTATGGTATACTTCGTTCCTGTGCTTTGTTTAGAATATTCTTAAATAAGTTATATATTAAATCCACATCGAAATCCCCTTTTACATCACCTATCGCTGGGTACATGTCAAGTTTAGGAAAGACTTGGGTAAATACTGGTTCGGTAACAGGGTTGTTGATTTGTGGAACCAATTACCTGGTAACGTGGTGGAGGTGGGGTCCCTCGATTGTTTCAAGCGCGAGTTGGGCAAGTATATGAGTGGGATTGGGTGGTTATAGATAGGAGCTGCCTCGTATGGGCCAGTGGGCCTTCTGCAGTTGCCTTTGTTCTTATGTTCTTATTAATCGAAGCGTTAGTAACAAGACACCTGGTGTGGTTCTTCAGCTATATCTTGCTCTGGTTAGGCCCCATTTAGATATGCAGTTCAGTTTTGGTCGCTGTACTATAGAATGGATATAAATTCACTTGAACGTGTCCAACGTAGGATGACAAAGTTAATTCTCCAAATTGTGCTATATTAAGTTGGATTAGGGCATGGCTATTCCAAGGGAAACAGAGAGTTAGTATAAATGGGGTTAAGTCAGAGTGGGATGGTCTTGTTGGTGGAGTACCTCAGGGCTCTGTCCTGGGACCTCTGTTGTTTGTGGCATATATAAATGATTTAGATTCAGGTTTGTGTAGCAACATTTGCAAATTTGCCGATGATACGAAAATCGGTAGGGAAATTAATTCGGAGGAGGACTCACTATTACTTCAAGTTGATCTGCATAGGGGTTTGGGGTGGTCAAGGGATTGGCAAATGCAGTTTAATGCTGATAAATGTGAAGTTCTGAGGCTAGGTAATGATGATAGAGTTACAAGATACGAGCTAGATGGTGTTGAGATTGCGAAGTCGGATTGTGAAAGGGATCTGGGAGTTATGATTAGTAAGAATTTAAAACAAAAGGATCAATGCATAAATGCTCGTAATAAGGCGAATAGGACACTGAGATTTATTAATCGAAGCGTTAGTAACAAGACACCTGGTGTGGTTCTAAAGCTATATCTTGCTCTGGTTAGGCCCCATTTAGGTTATGCAGTTTAGTTTTGGTCGCCGTATTATAGAATGGATATAAATTCACTTGAACGTGTCCAACGTAGGATGACTAAGTTAATTCCCCAAATTAGAAATCTTTCATATGAAGAAAGATTAACAAAGCTTAAGTTGCATTCACTGGAAAGGCGAAGAATTAGGGATGACATGATAGAGGTTTACAAGTGGATGAATGGACATAACCGGGGGGATATTAATAGGGTATTAAAAGTATCAACACAAGACAGAACACGAAACAATGGGTATAAATTGGATAAGTTTAGATTTAGGAAAGACTTGGGTAAATACTGGTTCAGTAACAGGGTTGTTGATTTGTGGAACCAATTGCCGCATAGCGTGGTGGAGGTGGGGTCCTTCGAATGTTTCAAGCGCGGGTTGGACAAGTATATGAGTGGGATTGGGTGGTTATAGATAGGAGCTGCCTCGTATGGGCCAATAGGCCTTCTGCAGTTACCTTTGTTCTTTTGGTTATAAATAGGAGCTGCCTCGTATGGGCCAATAGGCCTTCTGCAGTTGCCTTTGTTCTTATTAGAAATCTTTCATATGAAGAAAGATTAACAAAGCTTAAATTGCATTCACTAGAAAGGCAAAGAGTTAGGGATGACATGATAAAGGTTTACAAGTTGATGAATGGACACAACAAAGGGAATATTAATAGGGTATAACATAAGAACATAAGAACAAAGGTAACTGCAGAAGGCCTATTGGCCCATACGAGGCAGCTCCTATTCTATAACCACCCAATCCCACTCATATACTTGTCCAACCCGTGCTTGAAACAATCGAGGGACCCCACCTCCACAATGTTACGCGGCAATTGGTTCCACAAATCAACAACCCTGTTACTGAACCAGTATTTACCCAAGTCTTTCCTAAATCTAAACTTATCCAATTTATACCCATTGTTTTGTGTTCTGTCCTGTGTTGATACTTTTAATACCCTATTAATATCCCCCCGGTTATGTCCATTCATCCACTTGTAAACCTCTATCATGTCACCCCTAACTCTTCGCCTTTCCAGTGAATGCAACTTAAGCTTTGTTAATCTTTCTTCATATGAAAGATTTCTAATTTGGGGAATTAACTTAGTCATCCTACGCTGGACACGTTCAAGTGAATTTATATCCATTCTATAATATGGCGACCAAAACTGAACTGCATAATCTAAATGGGGCCTAACTAGAGCAAGATATAGCTTGAGAACCACACCAGGTGTCTTGTTACTAACGCTGCGATTAATAAATCCAAGTGTCCGATTTGCCTTATTACGAACATTTATGCATTGATCCTTTTGTTTTAAATTCTTACTAATCATAACTCCCAGATCCCTTTCGCAATCCGACTTCGCAATCACAACACCATCTAGCTCGTATCTTGTAACTCTATCATCATTACCTAACCTCAGAACTTTACATTTATCAGCATTAAACTGCATCTGCCAATCCTTTGACCATTTCAAAACCCTATCTAGATCAACTTGAAGTGATAGTGAGTCCTCCTCCGAATTAATTTCCCTACCGATTTTCGTATCATCGGCAAATTTGCAAATGTTGCTACTCAAACCTGAATCTAAATCATTTATATATATTATAAACAACAGAGGTCCCAGGACAGAGCCTTGAGGCACTCCACTTACAACATTTTCCCACTCTGACTTGATTCCATTTATACTAACTCTCTGTTTCCTTTGGTATAGCCATGCCCTAATCCAGCTTAATATAGCACCCCCAATACCATGAGACTCTATCTTTTTAATCAGTCTTTCATGTGGCACTGTATCAAAAGCTTTGCTAAAGTCAAGGTATACAACATCGCAATCCTTACCACTATCAACTGCCTCAACAATGCTAGAATAAAAAGATAACAAATTTGTTAAACATGAACGGCCATTTATAAAACCATGTTGCGACTCAATTATTAATTTATGTTTTTCAAGATGAAGACGAATTTTATTTGCTATTATAGATTCGAGTAACTTTCCCACAATAGACGTTAGGCTAATTGGTCGATAGTTAGACGCAAGTGATCTATCTCCTTTCTTAAAAACTGGTATCACATTAGCAACTTTCCAAAACTCTGGCACTCTGCCTGACTCTATTGATTTATTAAATATGGTTGACAGTGGGTCACAAAGCTCCTCTTTGCATTCTTTAAGCACCCTGGCAAACACTTCATCCGGCCCTGGGGATTTGTTTGGTTTGAGTTTTACTATTTGTTTAAGAACATCCTCCCTGGTAACTGTTAAACTCGTCAACCTGTCCTCGTCCCCACCCACATAGACTTGTTCGGCTGAAGGCATATTGTTAAGTTCCTCTTTAGTAAATACAGATACAAAATATTTATTAAAAATACTACTCATCTCTTCATCACTATCTGTTATTTGACCTGTCTCAGTTTTTAATGGACCTATCCTTTCCCTAGTCTTAGTACGATATAACTGAAAAAACCCTTTAGGATTTGTCTTTGCTTGCCCTGCTATGCGAACTTCATAGTTTCTTTTTGCTTTCCTTATCTCTTTTTTAACATTTCTAACCAGTTGTACGAATTCCTGTTCTAAAGTGACCTCCCCATTTTTAATCCTTTTGTACCAAGCTCTCTTTTTACCTATAAGGTTCTTCAAATTCTTTGTTATCCACTTTGGGTCATTAGTATTCGATCTATTCAATTTGTATGGTATACTACGTTCCTGTGCTTTGTTTAGAATATTCTTAAATAAGTTATATATTGAATCCACATCGAAATCCCCATTTAAGTCACCTATCGCTGGGTTCATGTCTCGCTCCAAGACCGGCCCACACCCCATACCCAAGACTTTCCAATCATTTTGACCCAAAAAATTTCTTAGGCTATTAAAATCAGCTTTTCGAAAATCTGGCACTTTAACAGAATTTTCTCCTACTGGTCTATTCCATTCTATGCTAAATCTGATTTCTTTGTGATCACTGCTCCCTAGCTCACTCCCTATTTCGATGTCATTAATTTGCGTTTCCCTGTTAGTTAACACTAAATCTAAAATATTATTTTCCCGTGTTGGTTCCTTAATGTGTTGCGTAAGAAAGCAATCGTCAATTAATTCTAGAAAATCTTCTGCTTCACTATTCCCTGTTTTGTTCAACCAGTTTATTCCGCTAAAATTAAAGTCACCCATGACATAAATACTGTTAGATCTAGATGCTCTAGATATTTCATCCCATAGATGCTTTGCTTCCATTCTGTCTAAATTTGGTGGCCTATATATTACTCTTATTATAATATTATTAGCTTTTTCGTTTAATTCAATCCAAATAGTTTCTGTGTGTGGCTCTGTTTTGATTCCCTCTTTGAGACTACATTTCAAATTGTCCCTAACATATATGGCTACTCCACCTCCTCGTCTAATATATCTATCTGTGTGAAATAGTTTAAATCCATATATTTGATATTCAGCTAATAGTTCTCTATTTTCTACATTCATCCACGTTTCGGTAAGTGCAATAATATCTATTTTTTTTTTCCTGTGCAGACACATGTATTAAAAGTATCAACACTAAACAATGAGTATATATTGGATAAATTTAGATTTTAGATTTAAAATCTGGGTAAATACTAGGTCGGTAACAGGGTTGTTGATTTGTGGAACCAATTACCGCGTAACGTGGTGGAGGTGGAGTCCCTGGATTGTTTCAAGCGCGGGTTGGACATGTATATGAGTGGGATTGGGTGGTTATAAATAGGAGCTGCCTCGTATGGGTCAATGGGCCTTCTGCAGTGTCCTTTGTTCTTATGCTCTTATGTTCAATTGGCTGAATACACTTAACAAAGGGGATATTAATAGGGAATTAAAAGGATCAACATAGGACAACACAAAACAATGGGTATAAATTGAGTATGTTTAGATTTAGGTAAATACGGGTTCGGTAACAGGATTGTTTATTTTTTGGTCTAATTCCCGCCTAACGTGATGGAGGTGGGGTCCCTCGAATGGTTCAAGCGTGGGTTTAACACGTATGTGAGTGGGATTGGGTAGTTATAAATAGGAGCTGCCTCGTATGGGCCAATAGGCCTTCCACAGATACCTTTTTTCTTATGTTCTTATTTGAGGAGCCAGTTACCCATAATAGAAGTAGGATCCCTTAATTGTTTCAAGCGTAGGTTAAACAAATGGATAAATAAGATTTGGTGGATATAAATAAGAGTGGCCTCGATGGACTAATTGGTCTTCTTCAATTACCTTTATTCGTATGAGCTTTTTCATATGGGCCATTAGGCTTTCTGCAGTTACCTTAATTCTTATGTCCTTATATATGTCATACCTACTCTTGAAACAATCTAGAGATCATACGTCTAGTATGTTTGGTTCCCACAACACTTTTATCGAACCAGTTTTTACCCCAGGTCTTTCCTAAATCTAATCTTATCGCATTTATTCCCATTTTTCATGTTCTAGTTCTGTGTTGAAACTTTTAATTCCCTATTAATATTCCCTTTGTTATGCCCATTCATCCACATGTACACCTCTTTCATGTCGCCCTAATATAATGGTTAACACCTCACTCAGGCATTAAGGTATATAGCTTTCCCAAAGAATAGACATTCGTTCATCTCTTTGGCACGAGAATCGTCACCAATCTGAGTCGTCACGAGAATATTACTGATATTTTCCTCAGCGTCTTTCGTCATTTTGAGAATGTACATATACGAAGAATCCGTTGCTAAGGTTCAAGCGTTCCTCGATGCTGTTAGGAAGATCGATCCCACCAAAATATCTGTCGATCATATGTTGGAAACGATAAAGTCAAGAGAGAACCACCTTGTTACTGCTGATGACCAAACAGATATTTTACCAAGAAAAACTCGTCTTGGTTTATTTTGGGCTCTAACAATGGCTTCATTTATGTCGACGAAGTTGATTAGGTTGACGGGTCGCTGGGAAAGCGTCCTCTGGACCATAATTGATCTTGTCAGTCACTGGCGGCCAGGATACAGCATGGATTTCAGCATATTAATTCCTGAAATATATAAACCGTATATTCTAAGGATATTCACTGATGATCGACTTTGTCCCAATCCGTTCCTTCGTCTGGAAATGCTTCGCATTATTTCCATGTGGCCTAAGGAGTACCTGGAGGATGCCAATTCATGCATGCAGGTTGTTAGTGGCCTGGTTGCCACAGGTTCATACTTGGAATTGCATCACCTCGAACCTAATGGCGCTAAGATAGGTTTACTGTACTTTATTTGCTACTTGTTGATAATCCTTGAGACACACGGCAACCTAGACGCTGTTGCAGCTTCAGCGACGCGCCAAGTTAGGTGTCTGAAGCCTGGATCAGAAGTAATGTTTTTCAACCGTATTGTCCAGCTCCTGGCACAAAAGGCAGAGGCGTCGAGGGAGAGATATCTAAATTATCACGAAATGACTCTAACTATAACGTCGTTTCGTGATATCTATTTTACGTTTCATTTGCTGGTGTGTAACCTAGCAACCTCTTCGGTGTATAAGGTTCCTGGTCTTGCAGAGTCCGCTGCATCTTCCCTCGTTACAATCACAGATTCTTTAGTTGCATTAAGCTCGATGTTGCAACAACAGGATGCAAAAAGACATTTATTCACAAGTTTAGACGACGTTTACAAAGCATTGCAAGAGAAATCGACGTCTGTTTATCGAGTGTTGCGCCAGAATCATGCCCAAGTCCTGTCTTCACTCAACAAGCAGGAAGTAGAGTCTGGATTCTGTTTCAACCACTTCCCAACTCCCATTAAGGAGTCGACGGAGGACTGTCCGGAGAGGTTCGTGGACAGTGTGACGGGAGCAGTGATGGAGGCGCCGGTTCTGTTACACCCGTCCAAGATGGTGGTGGACGAGTCGACGCTGGTCCGATTGTTGCTTACATCCCACCCATCCGACCCCTTCACGAGATGCCCTCTGGACCACGGCTCCTATAGTCGCCTCCCCGCCTTGCAAGCTGCCATTGTTGCTTGAAAGAACTCTACCATTGGAGTTAGCAGTAGCGAACGTGACATCAATAGCGACACCTATAATGACTCTGAGATGACAAGAGAGGACGACAGCGTCACCAGGAACATTGATAACTTTGACGTCTATATGTACAGCACTGATGTAGACATCAACAGTTGTCAGCTACGCAAATTATTTTTGCAGTTTTCAAATCCTATGTGATTATTCTTGCTTCATTGTACGAAGCAATGTAAATTTTCTCTATATATATGAATACGTAATTAAAATGTATTTTTTATGAATTATGTACGAGTATTATAATAAAGTTTTAAACAAAAACATAACTGCAGTTTTATTTCATACTAGTTGTACCCACCACACGGTGGGTACATTGCTATAGCTTAGTCTGGTTAAATGGAAAAGAAAAAGTGCACGTGTTTAATATGTTTAATTTCACAATGCTTGTGGGAATACAATATTTTTTGTTGTTCTTTTGTCTGTGAAGATATAGAGATTGTCTGGTTGCAGACTCTAGAACACACAACATATAATAGTTCATGTGAGAAGCTATCCGTGTCTAGATATAAACCGCACAATTCTAAAGAGTGGCCCTGAGCTTTTTTGATGGTGATTGCAAACGCCAATCGAATTGGAAATTACAATCTCTTAAATTAAAATGACAAATTCGTTGGAATGATAGGAATGTGAGGAATGAGGTCATCTTCACCTTTGAAAGGTCCTGTGAAGAGTGATGTTTCTACGACGTTGCTGATTTTTTTACTCCAACCCGCGTGCCGTTGCAAAGCTTTGGCTGGCTTATATTTCGTAACATGATAATTGGCACACCGCTTCTCAATTGCAGTACGTGCGGTGGTATCCCTGGCAGTTCGAGTGAATTTAAAAATTCTGTTGGATAATTAACCGCTTCATCTGCTTCCACAACAGTGTCGACGGCCTTGAATGTGACTACCATGCTTGGATGTTGGACTGATTATTATTGTGAAGTTCGTAGACGTCTTTATTCTTGGCCGCAAGAATAGCTCGTTCACTCAGCCAATCGTGACTTTTATAATTGTTTTGAAAATTGGGAAAGACTCTTTCAACCAGTTCTTCTTTTGACATCACTAAATTGCAGAAGTTATGAGTCAATGAAATTCGTCCTGAGGTCAGATCAACCGGTACGTTTCCGTTCCCAATTTCCAGCAACTGATGTGAGAATATCTCACCTGATGGATCGTTTCGCAGTTAGACACGCATATTTGTAGTTACTTTTAACGTCTTTACGTGACGCCACAAGGTAATATTCCTGCAAGCAATATTAATGCGTTCCCAAATGGTCTGATGTTCCCACGCAAATCTTGCAATGATCGATCAAGAGCCTCGAGCGATTTTTTGTGGGCCAATGTGCATTCATCCCAAACAATAAGTTTGTATTTCTGCAATACTTTTCCCATGCGGATGCTTTGTAAATGTTGCACGTGGGAGTTTCAATGAATTGCATGTTCAATGACAATTTCAAAGCCGAATGAGCAGTTCTTCCACCTTGTAGCAATGTCACAGCTATTCCGGAAAATGCAAGAGCCATTTTGGGATCGAATTGCTGCCAAAATCAATCTAATTAGGTTTGTTTCACCAGTTCCTCCTGGCACATGCAAGAAGATTTCTCCAAGCCCGTTATTGACAGTTTTAATTATTTGATGGTAAATGCCTTTTTGCTCAAGCGTTAGCTTAGGAATATTTGATTATACATACGATAACAGATCTCCCGTTTTATAATTTTGTTCACGACGCAATTCTACATCCAAACTAAGCAATAGCAGATCGATTCGATGATGGCATTCCCAAATGAGAACTTTGTTGTGCGATTTTTAAGCACAAATCTTCAATCATTATCAACGCTTCGTTGTAGATTTCTGCTGTGAAATCCATATTCATATTTAAATTTTCCTTGCGTAGTCGACGAACAATATCTTCAGCCATGTGCTATTAATATTTCTACCATAACTGTTGGATTTTTTTTTTTAGGGATATTCCTGTGCGGGCTCTATGCCTTTGGCTGGCCCACTAAGTGTTGTTTGTTTCTGTTTTACTTGGGCGGAGTATGAGTATTTATGACTCGTATGGTCGCTTCAGTAAGATTTTGCCATGTGTTTAACAACTTCTGCTCTGTTGAAGCTAAGTTGAAATCTAAATGGATTTGTAACTATGCACTGTGTTAGATAATGTTCCAGTGGTCTGTCGGGCATTTCTCCACAGTGCTGACATTACTCTGGTGGAGATCAAGGAGAACAGGCTATCAATATGATTGCAAACAATGCACGAATTTGATTTGGATGTGACGTGTTGGACGCGTCAATAATGCATACATCCCAGTGTCGGTCATTCTCCAATAAATTCAGAACTTGGCATGCACTACGGAAAGTGGCATGTGTAACGCCGTCCACAAATCTCAGTTGCTGGAAAGACGTTGGACCGGGCACATTTACCAACAGCATGTGAAGAAAGAAGCATTCGTCTTGATTGGGATACACGGTGTACAGTCTGCCTACCGTAGTTTGTTTGAATATGCCAGATTGTCCGTCGACTCGCTCTCCACGTTTGCGTCGTTCAAATTATTTTCTACTGGCATTCTATGTGTAATACGTAGGCACTTCCGAAAGCAGCAGTGTTTTCGCCAACGCGTCATTTTGACATAACATGGTGAACGCAGTTAACGTTGTATCCGGTGGGTTTTTGGTTATTTCTGGCTCATATGCAGCTATGAAATAAATGCATTGTCCATTATCTTGTTTTCAAAACAAAAGATACTAACGAAATATTTCAATTCAAACACAGATCAATCAACACAGCTCAATTCCACTGAAAATTAAGAAGAACAATTAATTAACAATTAGCAGGCGACGCCCCGTCACCCCTCACACACCAGCTCAACAACCCCAGGGGCCACAGCAGTCACCTGACGTGTCGCACGGGCCAGAGAACTCGCCCCAACAGGCGGAGCAGCAGACAGGCAGTCAGGCGCCTCAGGCACAGCACCCACACCGTCCGAACGCAACAGGGGCGGAAAATCCTCCACACGAAGAACATGCACCCGACCAGTTGCTCCCACGTCGCACGCCGCAGCCAGATGACCTTCGTGACCACACCGATAACAGGTGCGCGGTTGACCCCGGTACTGGCAGCGGAGCGTGTAACCCAACACGGACATCTACGACGGTACACTACCCTTCAGCGACATCGTCAGGGTGCGGGAGCCGTCAAGCATACCAACACAGTGCCCGGCAACGACCTTATTCCATCGAACACTTAACACAGCCCCAAACCGTTCGAAACAGGAGGTTAAAAAGTCGTCCTGAAATTCGAAGGGGGCGCCATGCACCGTCACAGACGTCAAGGTGACACTGAGATTCACTACCTTAACGGAGCCAGCAGTATCAGGGAGAGGGTAAACACGCCCCTCACGCCGCTCGAGAAACGCCTGAAAGGCAGCCTGGAAGCGGAACTTGACCACAGCACGGTGGCCCTGAAGCAGCTGGATGCCCACCAGGTCCGACAGCTCCACATGCAGCACGTCCACCAGGGCGACACCAACCAATTTTTTTTTTTTTTTTTTTTTTTTTTTTTTTTTTTTTTTTTTTTTTTTTTTTTTTTTTTGAGATATATACAAGAGTTGTTACATTCATGTACAACCACTAGTCCGCGTAGCGTTTCGGGCAGGTCCCTGGAATACGATCCCCTGCCGCGAAGAATCGTTTTTTCATCCAAGTACACATTTTACTGTTGCGTTAAACAGAGGCTACAGTTAAGGAATTGCGCCCAGAAAATCCTCCCCGGCCAGGATACGAACCCATGACATAGCGCTCGCGGAACGCCAGGCGAGTGTCTTACCACTACACCACGGAGACAATGGATGGTCCACCGGCACCGTAAACGCCAGACCTCGTCATTGGAGGGCGAGACGTCCCCATGGCTAAGCAAACGTCACCCTGTCAGTGGCAAACCACCACCAGCAGGGCAAACAAGCGATCCATATTCTAACTTACACATTTGCTTATAATGCAACCTGTCCTCCAATAGAACGCATTTTGGCAAATACTCTACTTAAGGGCAAATATTGTATTAGAAAATGTAAGCAGCTCGCAAAATTGACATAATGCCTGGTATTTTGTTTTTGGTCCTCTAGTAGGTTAGGATAAGGGCGCTTTAGTTTGACAGTTTCTAGACGTTGAAAAATCTGAGGAGGACGGGCCTTCCTAAGATTTCGTAGGATCGAATTGATCCTACGGGATAAGAATCCTGCTACGATCGTGGCACGAGGATCGAAGCAGGTGCTACTAGCCTCCTGCGGTTACGCCTCTGTTATTAACTTTTTACTGTAGGTGTACAATATGCACGTTATACGTCCATAGTGTAACTTTTAGAAATACAATATGTGCATTAAATGTCCATTGTGTAACTTTTATGCATACAATATGAATAATTATAGTTCCATAGTGTAACTTTTAGGCCTACAATATGCGCATTATATATCCATGGCGAACAATGCACGTTGCATATCCTTGGTGTAACTTTTATGCGTACAATATGAGCATTACAGTTCTATGGTCTAAATTTTAGACGTTCAGTAAGTGCATAATATGACCATGATGTAACTTATGTGTACAATATGCATGTTATATGTCCAAGGTGTAACTTTTAGGCATACAATATGTGCATTACATGTCAATGGAGAAATTTGTATGCGTACAATATGTGCATTATATGTTCATAGTGTAACTTTTATGCACACAATATGCGCCTTATATGTCATTGGTGTAACTTTTAGGCATGCAATATGCGCGTTTATGCCCATCCCTGGAAACACAAACCGAAACTGTCTCTATTTTCCGCTTGTTACAACTTGTAATGATGTTGATACATCTTGGCTTAACGTGTTTATGACGTATTAGAACGTTGTTACAACTTGCTATATTGTTTGTTATAACTGGTTAGGTGTTAAAACTTGTTCGAACGTTGCATCATCGTTGTGGTTTTAGTTTGTGCTTGGCGGGATCATGTAACTTTTTTGCGTACAATATGTGCATTATAGTCCATAGTGTAACATTTAGGAGTACAATATGCACATTATAGTCCCATAACGTAACTTTTAGGCATACAATATGCGCGTTATATATCCATTGTGTAACTTTTATGCATACAATATGTGCGTTATATTTTCATGCTGTAACTTTTAGGTGTACAATATGCGCATTGTATGTCTATGGTGTAACTTTTAGGTGTACAATATGCACGTTATATGTCCATGGTGTAACTTATATGCATACATTATGCGTGTTATATGTCCATGGTGTAACTTTTAGTTCGTACAATGTACACATTATATATCCATTGAGTAACTTTTATGCGTACAATATGTGCATTGTAAGTCCATGGTGTAACTTTTAGGCATATAATATACACGATTTATGTCCATGTTGTAACTCTTAGGCGTGCAATATGTGCATTTTATGTCCATGGTGTAACTTTCATGCGTACAATATGTGTGTTATATGTCCATGGTATAATTTTTATAATAGGCGTATAATATGCGCATGATATGCACATTGTGTAACTTTTAGGCATATGATATGCGTGTTATAAGTCCATTGGTTTACCTTATAGGAGGGCAATATGCGCGTTATATGACCATAGTGTAACTTTTAGCCATAACATATGTGCATTACAGTTCCATGGTGTAACTTTTAGGCATACAGTAAGCGCATAATATGACCATGATGTAACTTATATGCGAACAATATGCACATTATATGTCCATGGTGTATCTCTAATGCGTTCAATATGCGCGTTATTGGCCCATGGTATAACTTTTTGGCATACAAAATGAGAGTCATCGGTCAATACTGTAACTTTTTGGCTTCAATTATGCTGGCTACTATCCTTGGTGTAACTTTTATGGATACAATATGAGTATTATTGTTACATGGTATAACTTTTAGGCGTGAAGTAAGCGTATAATATCTCCATGATGTAACTTTTATGCATTCAATATGCGTATCATGTGTTCATTATGTATCATTTATGCGTGCAGTATGCACCTTATATGTCCATGGTATAACTTTTAGGCGTGAAGTAAGCGCATAATATCTCCATGATGTAACTTTTATGCATACAATATGCGCATCATGTGTCCATTATGTATCATTTATGCGTGCAGTATGCGCCTCATATGTCCATGGTGTAACTTTTAGGTGTACAATATGCGTGTTATATGTTCATGGTAAATCTTTTATGAGAACAATATGCCCATTATATATCCATTGTTTACCTTTAGGTCTACAATATGGGCATAGTATGTCCATGATGTAACCATTATGTGTACAATGTGCATGTTATATGCACAAGGTATAACTTATATGCATACAATATACGCGTTAAATATTTATTGTGTAACTTTTAGGCGTACAATATACGTATTATATATCCTTGGTGTAACTCTTATGCGTACAATATGCACATTATATATTCATGTTATACCTTTTATGTGTACAATATGCGCCTATTTGTGTATGGTGTAACATTGATGCATATAATATCCACATTAAATGTTCATTACGTATATTTTAGTTGTACAATATGTGCGTTACATGTCCATATTTTGAGGTTATCTTGAGATGATTTCGAGGCTTTAGTGTCCCCGCGGCCCGGTCCTCGACCAGGCCTCAGCCCCCAGGAAGCAGCCCGTGACAGCTGACTAACACCCAGGTACCTATTTTACTGCTAGGTAACAGGGGGCAAAGGGTGAAAGAAACTCTGCCCATTGTTTCTCGAACAATATGCGCGTTATATGTCCATTGTGTAACTTTCATGCATACAATATATGCGTTATATGTCCATAATGTAACTTTTAAGCGTACTGTATGCGAGTTATGTCCGTGGTGTAACTTTTAGCTGTACAATATGCGCGTTATATATATCCATAGTGAAACTTTTGTGTACAATATGCCCATTATATGTCCATAGTTTAACTTCTATGCTTACAATATGCTCATTATATGTCCATTGTGAAACCTTTATGCATACTATATGGGCCCTGTATGTCCATAATGTAACTTTTAAGTGTACAATATGTCCACTATATGTTCATGGTGTATCTTTTATGCTTACATTATGCTCATTATATGTCCATGGCATATCTTTAATGCATACAATGTTCACGTTATATATCCAATGTGTAACTTTTAGGCCTACAATATGCACCTTATATCCACGGTGTAACCTTTAGGCTTACAATATGTGCGTTATATGTCCATGTTGTAAATTTATGGAGTACAATATGCACATTATATGTCCATGGTGTAACTTTTATGCATACAATATGTGCGTTTTATGTCCATGGTGTAGTTTTAGGCATTCAATATACTCATTATACGTCCATGGTGTACCTCTTATGCGTACCATATGTGCAGAATGTCAATGGTGTAACTCTTAGGCATGCAATAGGCGCATTATATGTCCGTGTTGTAACTTTTATGCGGACAATATGCGCATTGTATGTCCATGGCATAACTTTGATGCATACAATATATGCATCATATGTCCATGGGTTAAATTTTAGGCATTCAATATGCGTGTTGTATGTCCATGGTGTAACTTTTAAGCATATAATATGCACGATATATGTCTATAGCGTAACATTTATGCTTACAATATGCACATCATATGTCCATAATTGTGTAACTAGCGTCAAAAGATTGTTATTTGTTTAGCTAAACGAATTAGAGGGTTCAGTTCCTGAACCGATAATGTGCCTCTGTAATCCTTTACAAAACCGCCCACAAGATGGGTATGGGGTGCATAATAAAGAAAGAATTTGAAATTGGTGTAACTTTATGCATACAATATGCATATTATCTATCAACGGTGTAACTTTTAGACGTACAATATGTGCGTTATAATTCCATTGTGTAACTTTCATGCATACAATATGCGTGTTAAATGTTCTGGATGAAACTTTTATGGGTACAATATGCGCATTGTATGTCAATGGTGTAAATTTTAGGCGTACAATATGGACATTGTATGTCCATGTGTAACTTTTATGCATATAATATGCACATTACATGTTAATATTTTAACTTTTATATGTACAATATGTGCATTATATGTCCATGGTGTAACATTTATTCATACCATATGTGCGTTATATGTCCATGGCGTAACTATTTAGTGTACAATATGTGCGTTATATGTCCATAGTGAAACTTTCAGGTGTACAATATGTGCTTTATATATGTCCATAGTGAAACTTTTTAGATGTACAATATTGTGTTATATGTCCATAGTGTAACATTTAGGTAAACAATATGTGCATTTTATGTCCTTTTTTGTGTACAATATGGACGGTATATGTCTATGGTGTAATTTTTAGGCATACAATATGTGCCACATATGTCCAGGGTGTAACTTGTATGCGTACAATATGTGCATTAAATGTCTATGGTGTATCTTGAGGTTAACTTGAGATGATTTCGGGGGTTTATAGTGTCCCCGCGACCCGGTCCTCGGCCAAGAATCCACCCGCAGGAAGCAGCCCATGACAGCTGACTAATTCCCAGGTACCTAGTTACTGCTAGGTAACAGGTGCATCAGGGTGAAAGAAACTCTGCCAATCTTTTCTCGGCGGCGCCCGTGATCGAACCCTGGACCACAGAATCATGCATCCAGTGTTCTGTCCCTTCAGCGACCGGCTCCCTGTAACTTATATGCGTACAATATGCGCATTACATGTCCAGTATGAAACTTTTAGTCATTCTATATGCAAGTTATATGTCCATGATGTAACTTTTTTCTGTACAATTTGCGCGTTATATGTCCATAGTGTACCATTTAGTCATTCAGTATACTCATTATATGTCCATTGTGTAGCTTTTTCTGTACAATACGGGAATCATATGACCATGGTATAACTTTTAGGCATACAATATGTGCCTTATATGTCCAATGGTGTAACTTTTATGCTTATAATATGTGCATTATATGTCCAAGGTGTAAATTTTAGGCATACAATATGGGCATTATATATGTTCATTGTGTTACTTTTAGACGTACAATATGCGCATCATATGTCCATGGGTTAAATTTTAGGCATTCAATATGCGTGTTGTATGTCCATGGTGTAACTTTTAAGCATATAATATGCACGATATATGTCTATAGCGTAACATTTATGCTTACAATATGCACATCATATGTCCATAATTGTGTAACTAGCGTCAAAAGATTGTTATTTGTTTAGCTAAACGAATTAGAGGGTTCAGTTCCTGAACCGATTATGTGCCTCTGTAATCCTTTACTGAACCGCCCACAGGATGGGTATGGGGTGCATAATAAAGAAAGAATTTGAAATTGGTGTAACTTTATGCATACAATATGCATATTATCTATAAATGGTGTAACTTTTAGACGTACAATATGTGCGTTATAATTCCATTGTGTAACTTTCATGCATACAATATGCGTGTTAAATGTTCTGGATGAAACTTTTAAGGGTACAATATGCGTGTTAAATGTCCTGGATGAAACTTTTAAGGGTACAATATGCGTGTTAAATGTCCTGGATGAAACTTTTAAGGGTACAATATGGGTGTTAAATGTCCTGGATGAAACTTTTAAGGGTACAATATGCGTGTTAAATGTCCTGGATGAAACTTTTATGGGTACAATATGCGCATTGTATGTCAATGGTGTAAATTTTAGGCGTATAATGTGGACATTATATGTCCATAGTGTAACTTTTATGCGTACCATATGTGCAGAATATGTCAATGGTGTAACTCTTAGGCATACAATATACATGTTATATGTCCGTGGGGTAAATTTTATGCATGAAATATGCACTTTACATGTCCACTGTGTAACTTTTATGCACACAATATGCGCATTATATGTCCATGTGTAACTTTTATGCATATAATATGCACATTACATGTTAATATTTTAACCTTTATATGTACAATATGTGCATTATATGTCCATGGTGTAACATTTATTCATACCATATGTGCGTTATATGTCCATGGCGTAACTATTTAGGGTACAATATGTGCGTTATATGTCCATAGTGAAACTTTCAGGTGTACAATATGTGCTTTATATATGTCCATAGTGAAACTTTTAGGTGTACAATATTGTGTTATATGTCCATGGTGTAACATTTAGGTAAACAATATGTGCAATTTATGTTCTTTTATGTCCTTTTTGTGTACAATATGGACGGTATATGTCTATAGTGTAATTTTTAGGCATACAATATGTGCCACATATGTCCAGGGTGTAACTTGTATGCGCACAATATGTGCATTAAATGTCTATGGTGTATCTTGAGGTTAACTTGAGATGATTTCGGGGGTTTATAGTGTCCCCGCGGCCCGGTCCTCGGCCAGGACTCCACCCCCAGGAAGCAGCCCATGACAGCTGGCTAACTCTCAGGTACCTAGTTACTGCTAGGTAACAGGTGCATCAGGGTGAAAGAAACTCTGCCAATCTTTTCTCGGCGGCGCCCGTGATCGAACCCGGGACCACAGAATCACGCGTCCAGTGTTCTGTCCCTTCAGCGACCAGCTCCCTGTAACTTATATGCGTACAATATGCGCATTACATGTTCAGTACGAAACTTTTAGTCATTCTATATGCACGTTATATGTCCATGATGTAACTTTTTTCTGTACAATTTGCGCGTTATATGTCCATAGTGTACCATTTAGTCATTCAGTATACTCATTATATGTCCATTGTGTAGCTTTTTCTGTACAATACGGGAATCATATGACCATGGTATAACTTTTAGGCATACAATATGTGCCTTATATGTCCAATGGTGTAACTTTTATGCTTATAATATGTACATTATATGTCCAAGGTGTAAATTTTAGGCATACAATATAGGCATTATATATGTTCAATGTGTTACTTTTAGACGTACAATGCACGCATTGTATGTCCATGGTGTAATATTTATGCGTACAATATACACATTATATATCATTGGTCTAACTTTTAGGTGTACAATATGTGCATGACATGTCCATTGTGTAACTTTTATGCGTATAATATGCACATTATATGTCAATAGCATAACTTTTATAAGTACTATATGTGCATTATATGTCCATGGTGTAACATTCCTTCATACTATATGCGCATTAAATGGCCATGGTGTAAGTATTAGGCATACAGTATGGGAGTTATATGTCTCACAGTGTAACTTTTATGCGTACAGTATGCGCGTTATAGGTCCATCGTGTAACTTATATGCATACAAATGTGTTCATTATGTGTCCATGGTGTAACTTTTAGGCATACAATAGGCGCATTCTATGTCCATAATGCAACTTCATCGAAAGTTGTAACAATGTTGCGGGAACGTTTGGGGCAATATTGGGTGGCAGAAGGGGACGTGTTGCTAGATGAATTATAAATATAGAAAGAGAGAGGTGAGTAAGGCTGTGTGAGAACGTTGTGAAAGCGTACTGTGTGTTTTTTTGTTTGAAGAAGAAAAAGTAAAACTGTGATTGGCTGAGAGATGACGTGGTGGAGCAAGAAGTGTTCGAGTGTTGTGTGTATGGTCGTGAAAAGGTTGAGAGAAGGTCGTGCTGCTTCTTTTGTTTTGTTTGAAGATGAGAAGAAAGAGTTTGATTTGAGGAGCGAGTAGAGGGAGTTCTGTCTATCTATCTATCTATAACTCACCTCTCCATTAAGCTATGCAATTTCTCGGCACAATCTCTCTCACAGTTATCATTCTCATTTAAGCAGAAAGTCTGCAGGCATGAGGGCATTTTCATCTTCGCATAAGTAAATCTCATCACTTTTGCATCGTTCTTGCAAAATTGTCCACATTTAAATTCTTCATCGAAGTGTAGAAGGGCCGCCTCCAAGGGTAGACGGGAAAGATGAAAGACGAAATAAATTGCGTATTTCCCACATATGAAACTGTCCAGGCTTTGCAATCTTCTTTATATAATTTATAGTTCATAATCTCGGAAGTAGGACATAATATCTTCTAAATGATGAGAATATGTTCCTATACTAGGGTTTGCATAACTGCCCAGTATAACAATATTGCGTTTTTTTTATCTGCACTATCAGCAATATAAAATGTTATCCACTGCCCCAGTTTATTAGTAGATCCCGAGTCTAGGGTATTTATTATGAACACCACGGGTCTTCGTCTATGAACCCTTTTCACAATTTTCTGCACATCAATAGCTAGGAAACAACCTAGATAATCTAGTTGGTCGATAATAATGTCGGGGTGTCTCTCTCGAACCAGTTACCACCAAGTATTAGTAGTGATAAACGTTACTTACGGTAGCCCCCACGGGTCTGCACTCGATCCTCACGGTGCCACTGTTCACCAGGAGAGTTTCTCAGTCTGTCTCCGGCTGGCCTCGTAGCCTAAAGACGAGTGAGAACACGATCACTTCACTTGATCATGTGCCCGTCCCGACAGAGGGCTCTACTGCTCACTATAGGTCGCCAACTGGTGTTTACCATGTCCAGTAACACCTCAGTGGAATAGTAATAATATAGTAGTGGCCCCAGGGAATACTAATCAGTTTGGTAACAGGTAAGTATATGTTTAAATCACTCACTCTTAGATAGTCTCAATAGCAACAAGGTAATGGAGGGTTGACACAAACACGGCGGTGGTTTTGTAGTTTACTTAAAAGATCAAAGAATCAAAACTCTGCATCAACAACATGGCAAAGGAATAAATGAGCAGCCTTCTCTCCGCCTCTTCACAATTCTGGAACACTCCGGGAATGGCAACACTCCCAGTTGACGTGCGTTCCCACGCTCCACATGCTGTGTTATCGAACGTTTGGCAACTCGCGAGATACAACGCACACTCACACTCTTCACTGTTCCTCACTATACTCACACTATGGGCGTGAGGCACCTATTATTCCCTCGTATTCACAGTATATCACAACACTGGCATAATCACAGTTAACCACTAGACATATGAATATATTATTTAATAACTCTAGTATATATAGTTCACTTTATCAATATTTATAATAACGAGGTAACTCTAGGCACACAGCCTTACACTATTAACTTGTATATTTATATATATAACCTCTAGCACGAACTTATAATATAAATGACATGTAAATATAAATGTCCTCGTTACAGTAATCTCTTCACCAAACCACAGGTGCAATCACACACCATATATATATCTCGTGAGAGCTCTATAGCATCTCCCTTCACAACTGTGTCTTACTAGAAACATAGACATTGGTGAGCCCTGCTCACGACATAGAAGATACTCTGGCTAATCGCTAACTAAAGGGGAATGGGAGGGAAAACTGAATTACCTATTTCCACCATAAATGATGTGGACTCGTCCTCTGTTGAGGATTGAATTGAAGCTCCTGGTCCCGGTTCACGACTTGCTGTAGGGAACACCCCCACACACACTGATGCTCTTCCCAACCTCAACCAACACCCAAAAACGCGTCTTCTCCGTACTGCTTCTCTCTGCAGGCTCCTTGCTCCTCCACAACCTCTTGAAGGGTTGGAGTCGGTCTCCAGGCCGTCGCCTCCTCCTCACAACTACGTCTGCAGTCCGTACTCCCGTCTGCTGTCGTTCGTATTCCCAGCTAGTTTGTTCTTCTCCTTCCTCACGGTGAACTGGCCCAGCCGCTACGTCATCACCCGACTGGTGAAAATGTACAGTCGTCCCTGACGTCACTGCCCAGGCTTCACTCTTGCTAAGCACCTGTCACTGGAGCACTTGTTGCTCGTTTCCCGTCAATTCCTTCTTCTGTCCGCCTCACGGAGTTCAGGAAGACCTCACAGGATGCTCGCAGACCACTGGTGATGCGTATATTCACTGGAGAGGGGCGAATACTGTCAGACTGACAGGACCCCCTTTATCGCATGTCCGCCCTTGACGACGTGTCGTATCTAACTCCTGGCGCCACGGGGGCGAACGGCCTGGACCTACCTCCACTCGTGACGTCACACTTGCCAGGGGCGTTTCTCATTGGCTCCCTGTACCACGTCACCGTTCTTGGCCAATCTGGTGCCACTGACGTCATAACATTTTGGCGCGAAAACGTAGAAGTCGGCGCCATCTTGGCGTCCAAAAGGGCCTAAGCCACTGGCCAAAACACTCTTCCTTAGTTAATTTCTCTCCTATGCGAGAACACCTCAAACGAGAACGCTCCCACATATATGTCAAATTGTTCTCTGGAAGGCAGAGAACGTTCGGGTAAAGTAGGTATGACTCTTACAGCTGGCGTGGGAGAAATATAAGGGAGGGGAACACCGTCACACTTCCGACCTAAATTACTCCTAATAGCTTCATTTATTTCCAAACAATTCATATTTATCCTCTAGTTTTGCAAATAACTCGTCGCTCAGCGTTAATGCTGATCGCACCAGTCGTCGCTCCATAAACAAGTATGACTTTATTTCTATCAACCCCTTGTTTAAATTTCAAAGCGATCCAGAGGTTACCACTCTTTTCAAGCAGGATAGTATCGTCTATATCCTCCGGTTCTAAATTAAAGGCGAGTATTGTTCCTTCATCTACGTATGCATCATAAGTCAGTACATTATCTTTATCAAAGCCTAGGGCCTGCAACGCTGTATAATATAACTTGGCACAGTTATTGGGGAAGTCACAGCCGATATTAATAATATTAGTACTGTTCTGAGTTATTAATACTTTACTCAACCCACAGTTTTCTAAATAAAGAGGGTTGCAATTATATGCTCCAGACACAGCCTCCATATCAAGAATTACCGTATATCGACGTTCAGATATGAATGTACCCCAAGGCTGGTCTAATGTTATCAACCACTGTCCTGTTCCTAGGATATAAGTCTTGTATAAAGTTTTATTGAAAGTATACGTTATAGGGGAGCTGTTCTGCACCATAGCTTTATTAATAGCTGCTATCCCTGCTGGATAGGATACTAGACGTGAAGGGCGTTGCGGCCTCCGAGGGACGGACTAGTAACCTACCTAGCAGCGATTCAACAACTAAGTGATCGCACACTTAGTGGAGGTTGAGTCGTCCCTAGTCATAATTGTTGCTGAAAGCTGCGTGTCGCTCTGTTGGAACTTAGATGGTGTGGCCTCTAGGCTAGGTGTGGTACGGCGAGCCGGTAGGGACAATTATAAGATTAAGTCGAGTGCATTTTTGAATTAAGTATACTTAAATTTATAAAGTAATTTCCGTTTATTTGCGTTGTTCTAGATTAATTTTTTTTTTCCCCTTACATTCAATCCCCGGTTAAAATTTTTCCCAAGTGTTTAGCGTTTTCTTGCATATTAGGCTAAGTGCGTACGTTAAGTTTTGTTATTCCCTGTTCTGTTAGTCTAAGTCAGAGGCGTTGTTAATCCTCTGGACTTAGGGCTATATGTCGGTCACGATAGATAAGTGAAGGAGTTTAAGGGATAGTAAGTTGCGTGTAAATGTTATTTGTCCGTGGAATATTTCTAAGTATTTTGGGATAAGTTTTCGGCTAAGTCAACGTCGGAAAGTCGTTAACTGTAATTAATTTGTAATCGTGGGTCACGTGTATGATCTGGGTATCATTAGGATTCCCCAGTCGATGCGAGTGATATTTTCTAGTTCTTACCAGTAAGACGGTAGAATTGTGTTTGTAGATTTAGAATTCTGTTTTCAGTAGAAACGTAGGTGGAAAATTTTCTAAGTCCAGCTTGGGCTAGAATCTGACTTTTTGGCGAAAATTCGAATTTTAATGTTTTGTGTATATTCTGGGCCAGTATTACTCTCTAGTGCGCGCAAGGGACGTAATTCTGTTCGTAAAGCATTAAACAGTGATAATTACATTTTTGCCGAATTTAGTTATTTTTCGAGAAAATCGTGTTGTAATTTTGTCAGAGTCCATTTGAGGTGAAAATCTCGGATTTTGACGAAAATTCGAATTAGTGAGTGTTGAAACCGCCCGATGTGTCAGTATTGTTCTGTATACAACGTCAGTAGTAAATAATAACGTATTTATATCTGGAAACGAGAAACCCAATTTTTTGTGAATTAAAGGAGTTTTGTGATATTTGGGGTGATAGAAATTGTTTTTCCCTCGGAGTCAGAAAAATTGGCAGAGTCCAGCAATTGAGTAAAAACGCAGTTTTTGATAAAAAAATTCAATTTTTAGTAAGCATTTATAGGTCCTGGGTGTCTATATTAATCGCTAGAGCGGTTTATTAACGTAAAACTAGTTATTTTCCTTCAGAACAAAAATTTTGATTTTTCAGCGTTTAAGCGAAAAAGCGCGGGACTTAGTTTTTTTCAGCGCAGCTGGTCCCGCTCCATCAGTCATCAGTGGCCACGCTGCTCACTTCAAGCGCGCTTAGTATTCAAGTACAGTAAATATTCTTTATTAATCCATCACGAGTGCTGCGCGTTAGTTGCGTTATCATTTAAATTGTTTTATATAAATTAGATTCTTTAATTTTTTTTAACGTAGAGGACTTAGGTTTCAGCAATAGAACTGCGGGATATTTCACGGTCAGACACGAGTGCGAGGCAGATACTCATTCATTGGATTCACTTCAGCGATTCTCTCGATAAATCGGTGTATTTCCTATTTTGGGAATTTAGTAGTTTTCTCTTAGAAGAGAGTTGTGATTTTTTTTTATTTGTGTACGATCACGGTTGTAGTGAGTCGGGTCGATGGTGTACTAAAGGGTAGTTTAGAAGAGACGTGGCACACCAGGAATCACAGAAAATGTTTAACCCAGATAATGACCAGTCAGTGGGGACCAGTGGGAGTGGAAGTGGAAGTGTAGAGGATAGCACCTCTTCCGACACCACTGGGGACCACCTAGGTACACCTCATCCGTCACTACAACAACCCCAACCCCATCCTCAATTCCCATACCAACCCCATCCTCAATTCCCATACCATCCCCATCCTCAGTTCCCATACCAACCCTTCCCCCAACCCGAGGCCACCCACACCATACCTCAACCCCAACCTCCATCCACACCCCAACCCCAGGCCACCCACACCATACCTCAACCCCAACCCCAGGCCACCCACACCATACCTCAACCCCAACCCCAGGCCGCCACAGCCTTAGACAGGCAGATGCGCACGGAGACGCCGGGCACTCAGTTGTCGCCATACGTAGAGGCGTTAAGTAAAGGCGAGGGAGCCAAGCCGAGGAACTGTGGCGCGGGTTCATCAGGCGGGAAGCAGCCCTCAGCTGCAAGTTCGAGCCACCCTGCGCGGGGTAACAACAGAGATCCGCGGAGGTGTTACTCCTGCTGGAAGCGCGGGCATATACAGAGGGATTGCGAAGTCACTCCTACGAAAGCATGAAAGCAGGCTCCTAGTGATGGTAGGCCTACTTTTGAGGTGAAAGTGGAAGGTGTGAGATTGACAGCTTTTGTTGATACAGGAAGCCAGACAACGGTAATTAAAAAGTCAGCCTTCAGCAATTTTAAGTATGCACGTCTTCAACGTTGCGCAAAGACATTAACAGCGGTCAATGGGGAGAAGATTGAGATCGTAGGTCAAGGTACAGTTAATTTTGAGATTGATGGGGCATTGCAGCCTCACACATGTACGATCGTAGAGAACCTTGATTTTCCTGGTCACATCTTAATGGGAACTGATTTTCTGTCGCGATTTAATTATTCCTTGTCTGCTCAAAAAGGGGCTAGGAACTGCAGGTTGCAGTTGGGACAGACTTCCTACCCAGTGGAGATGATCGACCATCCTCCAGTTGTAGCTTCAATTAAGAGGAAGCTGAAATATAATGCGCACTATCCAAAATTGATTTTTAAGTCTCTTCCAGACACAGTTAAGAGGTCATGCGCATTGCATGCATTGACCAAACAGAGTTGCCCACCACATTCTGTTAAATTTATTAAAGTAGCCGTGGGACGTCACATACAACCAGGTACCACCCTTCAGGTGGCTGGGAGATGTGATAGTTTATTAATTCCTCATCACTTAGTTGTAGTGCTCGATAAAGGTGCACTCATTCCAGTTGTCAATCTTTCACATAAGACTTTTCGCTTCAGGGCAGGTGATAGGGTATCTCAGGGAACCATGGTGGAGGACACAGAAATCTTTCACCATGAGTCAGCTGAGACGCCAGCCGTCACTGCACAATGTAGTGCATTGAATATGTTGAACACTAAAACACCATCCAAAGTACAATACCAGACGAGAAATGTTGCACAGAATGTAGAGGAAGTGGAAAAATTAATTTCAGCACTTGATTTGCAACATGTTGCACAGGCGGATAAGAAGGCACTGAGAGGAGTTTTACGAAAATTCCCGAAATTGTTTGCGACAGAGGATGACCAGATTGGTCTCCTTGATAAGATCGAGCACACCATTCCAACTGGTGATCATTTGCCTGTGTACACAAGACAGTGGAGGTTGCCGGAACAGGCAAAGAACATTATCAGGGAGGAGTGCCAGAAAATGTTGAGACAGGGCGTGATAGAGCCTAGTACGTCACCGTGGCTCTCTCCTGTTGTGCTAGTTCGGAAACCGGACGGTAGTTATCGTTTCTGTGTTGACTACCGGAAGGTGAACGAACTAACTAAGGGTGATGTGTATCCGTTGCCCCGAATACAGGAGATAATAGATCAATTTGGTGCTGCTAAGTATTTCTCAACTCTTGACGCAAAATCGGCGTATTGGGCGATTCCGGTGGCAGAACAGGATAGGGAAAAAACAGCATTCTCGGATGGTAGGCACACTTATCAATTCCGTAGGATGCCGTTTGGTTTGAAGACAGCGCCCTCGTCGTTTCAGAGGGCCATCAACTTTATCCTTAGTCCGGTACTGGGTAGGCATTCTTTAGCGTACCTGGATGATGTTGTGATATATTCCAGGACGTTTGAGGAACACCTACAGGACTTGACTGAGACTTTGAAGTTGTTAGATCAGGCAGGTTTCAGGCTGAATGTTCAGAAGTGCACCTTGGCGGCTCAGAAATTCAAATTTCTGGGGTTCCAGGTGTGCCCAGACGGTATCCGACCTGACCCAGATTCTTGCCGCGCCATTGCTGACATGCCTACTCCAAGGACAGCAAAGGACGTGCGTAGGTTTTTGGGGGCGGCCGGATATTTTCGTCGTCACATTGAAGGTTTCGCTGGCATTTCAGCACCCCTGACTGATCTGACAAAGAAAAATGCGAAGTTTGTGTGGAAATCAGAACATGACGAGGCCTATCGCAAACAGAAAGACCAACTAATCACGACACCGGTATTGGCTATTCCTGATTTTGAGAAAGAGTGGGAAGTGCACACTGACGCCAGCGGTATTGCTATTGGCGGGTGCTTAATTCAGCGAGACGCAGATAATTTACCCCATCCAGTAGCCTATTTCAGTAGGAAGGTCAAAGGACCTGAAGTTCGTTATTCAGCTACGGATCGGGAGGCACTGGCAGTAGTAGAATCAGTTAGGTATTTCGAGCCTTACCTATTTCAGCGGCATTTTGTAATCTACACAGACCATCGAGCGTTAACACATATATTTAAAAAGCGAACGAAATGCCCACGAATGTCACGCTGGTCTCACGAACTTTCGGCCCACTCATTCCAGATCTTGTACAAGCCTGGTCCAGCACATGTTGTGCCAGATACGCTAAGTAGAAATATAGCGGCAGTTCAAATTAATGAAAACATTGAAACCATTCCATCAGATAAAATGAGAGAATACCAGATGAACGAGCCGAGATGGAAAGAGATTATTGAGTATTTAGAGGGAGGAAAATACCCGACAAAGAAAAAGAATTTACCTATTCATGATTTTGAGATGAAACAGGGCGTCCTGTATTATGTTAATAGCCAGAATGATAGGGCAGTATTTCAGCTAGTTATTCCGGACGCGTTGCGGTCATCAGCGTTAAAGCTTGCACATGCTTCAAAAATTGCAGGGCATCCGGGGATCTTTAAAACCCACTTAAAAGCAAAGTCTCTATTTTATTTTCCAGGATTACTTTCTGAGGTAATCAATTTCGTGAAGTCGTGCCCTCGTTGCCAGAGGAGGAAAGGTACCCTTAAGGTACAAGCCCCACTTCAGGAATTCCCTGAAATTCGCGAACCGTTAGATCGTGTGGGGGCCGATCTGATTGATTTACACCACAGTCATTCAGGTAACAGATATGTGTTGGTGCTAGTTGACCATCTGTCTAGATACACTACACTAGTTGCATTACCTCAGAAGGATTCTCGTACGGTTGCAGATGCGTTCTTGCGTAGGTTCGTTACTGTATTCGGACCTCCTAAAGTTTTAGTCTCTGACCGAGGTCAAGAATTCAATGGGAATATATTTAGAGAAGTTTGTAAGATTTTAGAGACAACTTCGGCTTTTACAACGGCCTACCACCCACAAGCAAACGGAATGACGGAACGGACTAATCGTTCAGTCAAGGATATGCTTGCAATCCTTGCTGAACATGATGCAAACACCTGGGATGAACACCTACCCTATGTTCAGTTCGCCTTGAATACTGCCATCCACCAATCAATTAACACCCAACCACTACATTTGTTTACTGGTAATTCATGCAATTTCCCGTCAGGTCTGCTTAACAGACATAATGTTGCATACGGGGAGGACTATCCTTCAGAGGTCCTGGGTAAAATGAGAAATGCATGGAATATTGCAGCTGAAGCGTCCAAGAAGGCACGGACTCGGTATGCTCATTTTTATGACAAGAAAGTGCGCCCTCTTGAGTTGAAGGAAGAATGCCTCGTATTGAGAGTGAATGAGGCTGCGCCCGCCAATCAGAGCAGGAAACTAGCTCCGAGGTGGCGAGGACCATATAGAGTAATTAAAAGGGCGGGGCCAGTTAATCTTGTTATAAAAGGAGTGTTCGAGGACCAGGTGGAAAGGACAATTCATGTAAATAAATTGAAACATTATCATGCTAGAGAGGAATTAGAACTGCCTTCAGCGGGTCTAGTTCCTGACTCAGCAGTGCTGACTCATGGCTTCACCGACGAGTCAGAAGATGAGGATGACCCTCTGTCATCGCTCATCAGTAGTCAGGTGCAGTCTCGCCACCCCATGGTGACGAGATCTCGCGCTATACAGTAAAGTAACTTCCTTGGTTAGTATAATTTAGTATTCATTAGATTTTCCTGTAAAGGCAATGAGATGTACTATGTCTATACTTGACTCAGGTAGCAACTTTTACCGTGCTCTGGGGTTCCACCTCCACCAAACCCAGAGTATATCTATGCTTCCGCTGTGTTGTGTCTGTCTGTTCCCAGGTCTGATTGGTACACCGACCCAGTTGTTCCAGCCACACGTGAACCCTTGTCTGTAAAGACCGAGGGGGGAGGCACGTTACACAAAGCCCTCCCCCCACCAGACCCAGTAACCCATACATCAGTTACTTTGGGGATGAGTGACTGTCCAAGAGTCACCCGGCCGACGCCACACGTCACTAACGAGGTTGTCAGGGCCAGCGAGCTGTCCACATTATAGCAGTCACCGGAGGTGCCATACAACGCCGGGGTAGCTGTCTCGAGATCACCACTACCCACCTGCTGCGTCATCAAGACTGCAGCCATTCCAGCAGTGTTGGAGGAGAGGTCAAGAAATGGAAAGCACGTAGCAGTACTCAAGAATTTCGCCGGAAGATTAATGATTACGTCGTCTGAAGTAACAAGAAAGCAGAAGTAAGGCGGTCACAGGTGGAAGGCACGGTTTCCCTACAGAGTACCGGGACTCGCCAATAGAAGGTCGCAAAATTGTCTCCTTTGGCCTAAAGTCGGCGGTACGAGGGTATACACAGTTGGTGTTTACGGCCTAGTAACCTGGTGACATCAAGAAACGCCGGAGATGACGTGAGCAATGATGGAAGACGAGATTCACCTGTTCTGCAAACAAGCAACCCGCCTCTACGACCTTCTAACATCACTCCTGCTAAGAGACACCGTTGGTACATCCAGTCCTGCTCTGCTGTGGTCATCTGCGCCGTCAAGTTTAACATCGAGACTGCCGTGTGAACTGTGATTGATATGAAGGCGTGTGGACTGTCGAGAGCAAGATTAATGGCCGAAGTAACAGTATTCTACAGCTGTCACTTGGCACTCCGCTCTACTACACTCTGTCGTCATTCAGGAGTACCGGATGGGAGTACAAGAGGACCAGGTATTGATGTCTACACATGAGAAGAAGCAAGATCGACACCGTCATCGTCAGCGACTACATCCAGCAGCATCGATTTTTTTTTTCTCGTTTACTCAATATGAACAATTGATACAAACAACAAAGTTGGCTCTGAACATCTGTGTAAAGAACATCTGGACACTTGTTTAAATGTTGAAAAACAGATTTAGAATCAATACTTTATAAATGTTGAAAAACAGATTTAAAATAATAATTCTGGTATAATATATGAATTTTGCTCTATAAATTGGTCAGTAATCAAAATCGAAGCCCCTGTGTAATTGTCTCAGCCCAGAACAAACGGTTATGGAAAATCATGTTGTGCTATTTTTTGCAGAATGTTTGAACACAGGAGAGGCGGACCAATATAAACATTGACACTTCTAGTGAGTGAGAACACTTGGCTGTACAGTCAGCTGAAATCTGTGATATGGTATAGGATTTTTTTTATATTTTTTAGATAGATGTAATAAACGTTAGGTGTGTTCCTTAACATGTCAAGGTTGACATTGATTGGGGAGTGGTTAGTACACGGATGTGTACCTGATAGTTCCGTAGTACGCTCCCGGATGACTGAAAGTTCAGTCTGATGATATAACTTTAATGTTTGTTTGAGCACGGTGTGGCCGGCTCTGGAGGACACATGGACTTGGCTAGTGAAGAGCCAAGAGAGTTTAATAGCTAGTCGTTGATGATAGAGTAGGGACTTGTTATTTAGCTATGTCAGTAAGGATAGGATGTATGTTTCCTGATATTGGAGGATTGCTGTCAGTTGACAGCTGAGAAAAATTTGAACATGTTTATTATGATGGACTATTATTTGTCGAATTTTATTAGTTAGGTTAGCTTTTGCAGGCGATGAGTCACAATAACGTGGCTGAAGTATGTTGACCAGACCACACACTAGAAATTGAAGGGACGACGACGTTTCGGTCCGTCCTGGACCATTCTCAAGTCGATTGTGATGAGGACAGGTAGGGACAGGCATTAAATAGGCAAGAGAGAGCTGAGGAGGAAAGTCAGGTGTAGGGGATAGTAGTAATGAGAACTGCAGCAGGCCTATTGGCCCATACGAGGCAGCTCCTATTATAACCACCGAAGGAGATAGTAATAGGAATAAGAAGAGGATAGCAAGGGAGCGTAGAAGACAATGAACAGAAAAAGGGGAGAAGAGAGAAAGAAAGGGAAAGAGAAAGAAAGAAATGGAAGGGGGAAAGCTTATGTTAAGTCACGTTTGTTAGAAAGATTAGAGCATTTGAGTATATACTGTGAAAGGGAAGAGTCCACAGCAACAAAGCCAGGACTCAAGTTCATGTTGGGTACATTGTTAATAAGAGCCGATTCTACAAGACGGCGTCTGTGTAGAGTAGAGGCAGGAAAGATTATTTTGGAGGAAGACCAATCAATGGGATGATTAGAATCCCTCACATGGCAGAAGAGAGCATTGTTAGTGTCTGCAGACATAACACTTCTCTTGTGTTCTTTAAGTCTGTCATTCAGTGTACGGCCAGTTTCGCCAAAGTATTGGAGAGGACAAGATGAACAGGAAATAGAGTAGACACCAGCAGCATTAGAAGCAGGAGGAGCAGTGTGAACTAGATTGCTACGAAGTGTGTTAGTTTGTCGAAAGGCGAGTTTAATGTCAAGAGGACGAAAGGTATTGGTAAAAGTTTTGAGTTCAGATATGAAGGGAAGGCATAGTACAGTGCTACTAGTGTTGGAAGCAGGTTTAGGATGAAAGAAATTTCGTTTAGCTTGGGAGTGGGCACAGTTGATGAAATGCAAAGGATAACCAAGGCGAGAGAATTATTTGTAGATAAAGGCAATTTCAGAATCAAGAAACTGAGGGTCGCTGATGCGTAGAGCGCGGAGGAAGAGAGAGACGAGGACACTTTTCTTAACAGAAAGAGGATGGTAGGAAAAGAAGTGAATGTACATGCCACTATGCATGGGTTTACGGTAGACAGAGAAAGAGAACCCAGACACAGAGCTGTGAACATGAACATCAAGAAAAGGAAGGAGGGAATTAGATTCCCACTCCACTTTGAAATGGATAGAAGGAGCCAGATTGTTAAGAGAGGTGAGGAAAGACTGGAAAAGATTAAGGTCATGAGGCCATAAAGCAAAAAAGTTTACTAGGTTAGCTTTTGTTTGTGGCATGAGTTGAATTGTGGGTTTGGATACTAAACCTCGTGATTTTTTAACAAATTAACAAGGTTTACTAAGTGCTTGTGCGGGGGGGGTTGTAACAAACTAGGCTGTTGTAAGAATTATCCAGAGTGGTTTATCGACAAAAGAGAATCTGAAGCTGAGCCGCATGGTGACCTGACCCCCAGGGGGATTCGCGGTGGAAATAACCGACGCTTTGTTCATAGCTGCGTATAATGAATCATCCTATAGTATTCAGTAATTTAGAGAAATTAGCCTTTATTCATTTTGCATTAAAATTGTATTGTATAATAGTACTGGATACAATATCAAGAGTATTCTAATTATTGAGTTTAAGTCACCATCAGTGACGTCACGAATCAGATCTAACTTTTAAGGCGGAGTGACCGGCGGTCATAGGTCAGCAGGGTTGACATGTCTAGTATTTCTCAAAGCTCAATTAACCATTTTTGTGATCGGGAACAGCTTTGCCGTTAGATGTTTGTGTAATCTAATTAAAGTAAAATAATTCAACCAGTCTGGATCAATTCAGTATAAACAGAGGATAATTGTTATAACTTAACCTTGCTAAAGTAACTGGGTAAGCGATGCGGAACAATACAATGTTCTAGTCTGGGCGAGATCAGACGAGGACAGATCAGTGTGGTCACGG
This sequence comes from Procambarus clarkii, assembly GCF_040958095.1. Classification (NCBI taxonomy): domain Eukaryota; kingdom Metazoa; phylum Arthropoda; class Malacostraca; order Decapoda; family Cambaridae; genus Procambarus; species Procambarus clarkii. The sequence continues at coordinate 22,485,867 of NC_091213.1, read as the reverse complement.
AAGCAGCTGGGAGAGGTCAAACATCTTACCTCTCCCCGAGACCAGCCCAACATCTTAGCTGGAAAACATAGAGGTATAGTTGCTATGGTTATGTATAGAAATAGTCTCATTTGCCATTCAGGTCAAGTAGGGAGTGTTAAAGTGACAGGGAGTGAACATATTTAGCTTTTTGTTTTAGTTTTCTTTTAATAAATTAATTAAGTTAATAATTTGCATTTTTATTGTCTCCATTTGGTTATGTGTATACTTGTCCTGGTCACGTGGTCCACACGAGGCAGAGTTGTATTGGGCGCCGATTCTAACATCGAATCGGAATTATCATTACCGTGTAATTTATTCCACACTCAAGGTCATCATATATAGTGGGGATCAAGCCCCTAGGTTGATTAATTAGCGTGATCGATCCAGACCTCGATCATTGCTCTTCTTTTTACTGGTCTGGTGGTGGCAGCGTAGAGGCGACTCTAGGGTTTTGTTCAGAGCCTAGGTCACGTCATACTGGGTGTAGAATCCTAAGTCGGTCAATCGTCTTAGGACCACGTGGCGTGGAGTTGGCTTTGGTAAAAGTTTTGGAGTCCCTTGGTAGAGAATAAAAAGTAAGAATACGGGTAGAGGGAGTAGAAGGTAGAGAAGTAGAGAGAGAGGAACTCAAACCCGTGTTACATTACACTAACAGTAGAAGTCTAAGAAATAAAATTAACGAATTAAATGCTCTTGTCTGCACAGAAAAAATAGATATTATTGCACTTACCGAAACGTGGATGAATGTAGAAAATAGAGAACTATTAGTTGAATATCAAATAAATGGATTTAAACTATTTCACACAGATAGATATATTAGACGAGGAAGTGGAGTAGCCATATATGCTAGGGACAGTTTGAAATGAAGTCTCAAAGAGGGAATCAAAACTGAGCCACACACAGAAACTATTTGGATAGAATTAAACGAAAAAGCTAATAATATTATAATAGGAGTTATATATAGGCTACCAAATTTAGACAGAATGGAAGCAAAGCATCTATGGGATGAAATATCTAGAGCATCTAGATCTAACAGTATTTATGTCATGGGTGACTTTAATTTTAGTGGAATAAACTGGTTGAACAAAACAGGGAATAGTGAAGCATTAGATTTTCTAGAATTAATTGACGATTGCTTTCTTACGCAACGCATTAAGGAGCCAACACGGGAAAATAATATTTCAGATTTAGTGTTAACTAACAGGGAAACACAAATTAATGACATCGAAATAGGGAGTGAGCTAGGGAACAGTGATCACAAAGAAATCAGATTTAGCATAGAATGGATTAGACCTGTTGGAGAAAATTCTGTTAAAGTGCCAGATTTTCGAAAAGCTGATTTTAATAGCCTAAGAAATTTTTTGGGTCAAATTGATTGGAAAGTCTTGGGTATGGGGTGTGGGCCGGTCTTGGAGCGAGACATTAACCAAGCGACATTAACCTTATAGGTAAAAAGAGAGCTTGGTACAAAAGGATTAAAAATGGGGAGGTCACTTTAGAACAGAAATTCGTACAACTGGTTAGAAATGTTAAAAAAGAGATAAGGAAAGCAAAAAGAAACTATGAAGTTCGCATAGCAGGGCAAGCAAAGACAAATCCTAAAGGGTTTTTTCAGTTATATCGTACTAAGACTAGGGAAAGGATAGGTCCATTAAAAACTGAGACAGGTCAAATAACAGATAGTGATGAAGAGATGAGGAGTATTTTTAATAAATATTTTGTATCTGTAAAGAGGAACTTAACAATATGCCTTCAGCCGAACAAGTCTATGTGGGTGAGAACGAGGACAGGTTGACGAGTTTAGCAGTTACCAGGGAGGATGTTCTTAAACAAATAGTAAAACTCAAACCAAACAAATCCCCAGGGCCGGATGAAGTGTTTGCCAGGGTGCTTAAAGAATGCAAAGAGGAGCTTTGTGACTCACTGTCAACCATATTTAATAAATCAATAGAGTCAGGCAGAGTGCCAGAGTTGTGGAAAGTTGCTAATGTGATACCAGTTTTTAAGAAAGGAGATAGATAAGAACATAAGAACAAAGGCAAGTGCAGAAGGCCTATTGGCCCATACGAGGCAGCTCCTATTTATAACCACCCAATCCCACTCATATACTTGTCCAACCCGCGCTTGAAACAATCGAGGGACACCACCTCCACCACGTTACGCGGCAATTGGTTCCACAAATCAACAACCCTGTTACTGAACCAGTATTTACCCAAGTCTTTCCTAAATCTAAACTTATCCAATTTATACCCATTGTTTCGTGTTCTGTCTTGTGTTGATATTTTTAATACCCTATTAATATCCCCCTGTTATGTCCATTCATCCACTTGTAAACCTCTATCATGTCATCCCTAACTCTTCGCCTTTCCAGTGAATGCAACTTAAGCTTTGTTAATCTTTCTTCATATGAAAGATTTCTAATTTGGGGAATTAACTTAGTCATCCTACGTTGGACACGTTCAAGTGAATTTATATCCATTTATAATACGGCGACCAAAACTGAACTGCATAATCTAAATGGGGCCTAACCAGAGCAAGATATAGCTTAAGAACCACACCAGGTGTCTTGTTACTAACGCTTCGATTAATAAATCCCAGTGTCCTATTCGCCTTATTACGAACATTCATGCATTGATACTTTTGTTTTAAATTCTTACTAATCATAACTCCCAGATCACTTTCGCAATCTCAACACCATCTAGCTCGTATCTTGTAACTCTATCATCATTACCTAGCCTCAGAACTTTACATTTATCAGCATTAAACTGCATTTGCCAATCCTTTGACCATTTCAAAACCCTATCAACTTGAAGTGATAGTGAGTCCTCCTCCGAATTAATTTCCCTACCGATTTTCGTATCATCGACAAATTTGGAAATGTTGCTACTCAAACCTGAATCTAAATCATTTATATATATTATAAACAACAGAGGGCCCAGGACAGAGCCCTGAGGCACCCCACTTACAACATTTTCCCACTCTGACTTGACTCCATTTATACTAACTCTCTGTTTCCTTTGGTATAGCCATGCCCTAATCCAAGTTAATATAGCACCCCCAATCCCATGAGCTTCTATTTTTTTAATTAGTCTTTCATGTGGCACTGTATCAAAAGCTTTGCTAAAGTCAAGGTACGCAACATCACAATCCTTACCACTATCAACTGCCTCAACTATGCTGGAATAAAAAGTTAGCAAATTTGTTAAACATGAACGGCCCACAATAGACATTAGGCTAATTGGTCGATAGTTTGACCAAGTGATCAATCTCCTTTCTTAAAAACTGGTATCACATTAGCAACTTTCCAAAACTCTGGCACTCTGCCTAACTCTATTGATTTATTAAATATGGTTGACAGTGGGTCACAAAGCTCCTCTTTGCATTCTTTAAGCACCCTGGCAAACACTTCATCCGGCCCTGGGGATTTGTTTGGTTTGAGTTTTACTATTTGTTTAAGAACATCCTCCCTGGTAACTGCTAAACTCGTCAACCTGTCCTCGTCCCCACCCACATAGACTTGTTCGGCTGAAGGCATATTGTTAAGTTCCTCTTTAGTAAATACAGATACAAAATATTTATTAAAAATACTACTCATCTCTTCATCACTATCAGTTATTTGACCTGTCTCAGTTTTTAATGGACCTATCCTTTCCCTAGTCTTAGTACGATATAACTGAAAAAACCCTTTAGGATTTGTCTTTGCTTGCCCTGCTATGCGAACTTCATAGTTTCTTTTTGCTTTCCTTATCTCTTTTTTAACATTTCTAACCAGTTGTACGAATTCCTGTTCTAAAGTGACCTCCCCATTTTTAATCCTTTTGTACCAAGCTCTCTTTTTACCTAAAAGGTTCTTCAAATTCTTTGTTATCCATTCATATCCAATTGTATGAATTCCTGTTCTAAACTGACTTCCCCATTCTTAATCCTTTTGTACCAAGCTCTCTTTTTACCTATAAGGTTCTTTAAATTATTTGTTATCCTCTTTGGGTCATTAGTATTCGATCTATTCAATTTGTATGGTATACTTCGTTCCTGTGCTTTGTTTAGAATATTCTTAAATAAGTTGTATATTAAATCCACATCGAAATCCCCTTTTACATCACCTATCGCTGGGTACATGTCAAGTTTAGGAAAGACTTGGGTAAATACTGGTTCGGTAACAGGGTTGTTTATTTGTGGAACCAATTACCTGGTAACGTGGTGGAGGTGGGGTCCCTCGATTGTTTCAAGCGCGGGTTGGACAAGTATATGAGTGGGATTGGGTGGTTATAGATAGGAGCTGCCTCGTATGGGCCAATAGGCCTTCTGCAGTTACCTTTGTTCTTTTGGTTATAAATAGGAGCTGCCTCGTATGGGCCAATAGGCCTTCTGCAGTTGCCTTTGTTCTTATTAGAAATCTTTCATATGAAGAAAGATTAACAAAGCTTAAATTGCATTCACTAGAAAGGCAAAGAGTTAGGGATGACATGATAAAGGTTTACAAGTTGATGAATGGACACAACAAAGGGAATATTAATAGGGTATAACATAAGAACATAAGAACAAAGGTAACTGCAGAAGGCCTATTGGCCCATACGAGGCAGCTCCTATTCTATAACCACCCAATCCCACTCATATACTTGTCCAACCCGTGCTTGAAACAATCGAGGGACCCCACCTCCACAATGTTACGCGGCAATTGGTTCCACAAATCAACAACCCTGTTACTGAACCAGTATTTACCCAAGTCTTTCCTAAATCTAAACTTATCCAATTTATACCCATTGTTTCGTGTTCTGTCCTGTGTTGATACTTTTAATACCCTATTAATATCCCCCCGGTTATGTCCATTCATCCACTTGTAAACCTCTATCATGTCACCCCTAACTCTTCGCCTTTCCAGTGAATGCAACTTAAGCTTTGTTAATCTTTCTTCATATGAAAGATTTCTAATTTGGGGAATTAACTTAGTCATCCTACGCTGGACACGTTCAAGTGAATTTATATCCATTCTATAATATGGCGACCAAAACTGAACTGCATAATCTAAATGGGGCCTAACTAGAGCAAGATATAGCTTGAGAACCACACCAGGTGTCTTGTTACTAACGCTGCGATTAATAAATCCAAGTGTCCGATTTGCCTTATTACGAACATTTATGCATTGATCCTTTTGTTTTAAATTCTTACTAATCATAACTCCCAGATCCCTTTCGCAATCTGACTTCGCAATCACAACACCATCTAGCTCGTATCTTGTAACTCTATCATCATTACCTAACCTCAGAACTTTACATTTATCAGCATTAAACTGCATCTGCCAATCCTTTGACCATTTCAAAACCCTATCTAGATCAACTTGAAGTGATAGTGAGTCCTCCTCCGAATTAATTTCCCTACCGATTTTCGTATCATCGGCAAATTTGCAAATGTTGCTACTCAAACCTGAATCTAAATCATTTATATATATTATAAACAACAGAGGTCCCAGGACAGAGCCTTGAGGCACTCCACTTACAACATTTTCCCACTCTGACTTGATTCCATTTATACTAACTCTCTGTTTCCTTTGGTATAGCCATGCCCTAATCCAGCTTAATATAGCACCCCCAATACCATGAGACTCTATCTTTTTAATCAGTCTTTCATGTGGCACTGTATCAAAAGCTTTGCTAAAGTCAAGGTATACAACATCGCAATCCTTACCACTATCAACTGCCTCAACAATGCTAGAATAAAAAGATAACAAATTTGTTAAACATGAACGGCCATTTATAAAACCATGTTGCGACTCAATTATTAATTTATGTTTTTCAAGATGAAGACGAATTTTATTTGCTATTATAGATTCGAGTAACTTTCCCACAATAGACGTTAGGCTAATTGGTCGATAGTTAGACGCAAGTGATCTATCTCCTTTCTTAAAAACTGGTATCACATTAGCAACTTTCCAAAACTCTGGCACTCTGCCTGACTATTGATTTATTAAATATGGTTGACAGTGGGTCACAAAGCTCCTCTTTGCATTCTTTAAGCACCCTGGCAAACACTTCATCCGGCCCTGGGGATTTGTTTGGTTTGAGTTTTACTATTTGTTTAAGAACATCCTCCCTGGTAACTGTTAAACTCGTCAACCTGTCCTCGTCCCCACCCACATAGACTTGTTCGGCTGAAGGCATATTGTTAAGTTCCTCTTTAGTAAATACAGATACAAAATATTTATTAAAAATACTACTCATCTCTTCATCACTATCTGTTATTTGACCTGTCTCAGTTTTTAATGGACCTATCCTTTCCCTAGTCTTAGTACGATATAACTGAAAAAACCCTTTAGGATTTGTCTTTGCTTGCCCTGCTATGCGAACTTCATAGTTTCTTTTTGCTTTCCTTATCTCTTTTTTAACATTTCTAACCAGTTGTACGAATTCCTGTTCTAAAGTGACCTCCCCATTTTTAATCCTTTTGAACCAAGCTCTCTTTTTACCTATAAGGTTCTTCAAATTCTTTGTTATCCACTTTGGGTCATTAGTATTCGATCTATTCAATTTGTATGGTATACTACGTTCCTGTGCTTTGTTTAGAATATTCTTAAATAAGTTATATATTGAATCCACATCGAAATCCCCATTTAAGTCACCTATCGCTGGGTTCATGTCTCGCTCCAAGACCGGCCCACACCCCATACCCAAGACTTTCCAATCATTTTGACCCAAAAAATTTCTTAGGCTATTAAAATCAGCTTTTCGAAAATCTGGCACTTTAACAGAATTTTCTCCTACTGGTCTATTCCATTCTATGCTAAATCTGATTTCTTTGTGATCACTGCTCCCTAGCTCACTCCCTATTTCGATGTCATTAATTTGCGTTTCCCTGTTAGTTAACACTAAATCTAAAATATTATTTTCCCGTGTTGGTTCCTTAATGTGTTGCGTAAGAAAGCAATCGTCAATTAATTCTAGAAAATCTTCTGCTTCACTATTCCCTGTTTTGTTCAACCAGTTTATTCCGCTAAAATTAAAGTCACCCATGACATAAATACTGTTAGATCTAGATGCTCTAGATATTTCATCCCATAGATGCTTTGCTTCCATTCTGTCTAAATTTGGTGGCCTATATATTACTCCTATTATAATATTATTAGCTTTTTCGTTTAATTCAATCCAAATAGTTTCTGTGTGTGGCTCTGTTTTGATTCCCTCTTTGAGACTACATTTCAAATTGTCCCTAACATATATGGCTACTCCACCTCCTCGTCTAATATATCTATCTGTGTGAAATAGTTTAAATCCATATATTTGATATTCAGCTAATAGTTCTCTATTTTCTACATTCATCCACGTTTCGGTAAGTGCAATAATATCTATTTTTTTTTTCCTGTGCAGACACATGTATTAAAAGTATCAACACTAAACAATGAGTATATATTGGATAAATTTAGATTTTAGATTTAAAATCTGGGTAAATACTAGGTCGGTAACAGGGTTGTTGATTTGTGGAACCAATTACCGCGTAACGTGGTGGAGGTGGAGTCCCTGGATTGTTTCAAGCGCGGGTTGGACATGTATATGAGTGGGATTGGGTGGTTATAAATAGGAGCTGCCTCGTATGGGTCAATGGGCCTTCTGCAGTGTCCTTTGTTCTTATGCTCTTATGTTCAATTGGCTGAATACACTTAACAAAGGGGATATTAATAGGGAATTAAAAGGATCAACATAGGACAACACAAAACAATGGGTATAAATTGAGTATGTTTAGATTTAGGTAAATACGGGTTCGGTAACAGGATTGTTTATTTTTATGTCTAATTCCCGCCTAACGTGATGGAGGTGGGGTCCCTCGAATGGTTCAAGCGTGGGTTTAACACGTATGTGAGTGGGATTGGGTAGTTATAAATAGGAGCTGCCTCGTATGGGCCAATAGGCCTTCCACAGATACCTTTTTTCTTATGTTCTTATTTGAGGAGCCAGTTACCCATAATAGAAGTAGGATCCCTTAATTGTTTCAAGCGTAGGTTAAACAAATGGATAAATAAGATTTGGTGGATATAAATAAGAGTGGCCTCGATGGACTAATTGGTCTTCTTCAATTACCTTTATTCGTATGAGCTTTTTCATATGGGCCATTAGGCTTTCTGCAGTTACCTTAATTCTTATGTCCTTATATATGTCATACCTACTCTTGAAACAATCTAGAGATCATAAGAACATAAGAACATAAGAACAAAGGTAACTGCAGAAGGCCTATTGGCCCATGCGAGGCAGCTCCTATTCTATAACCACCCAATCCCACTCATATACTTGTCCAACCCGTGCTTGAAACAATCGAGGGACCCCACCTCCACAATGTTACGCGGCAATTGGTTCCACAAATCAACAACCCTGTTACTGAACCAGTATTTACCCAAGTCTTTCCTAAATCTAAACTTATCCAATTTATACCCATTGTTTCGTGTTCTGTCCTGTGTTGATACTTTTAATACCCTATTAATATCCCCCCGGTAAATACGGTATCATACGTCTAGTATGTTTGGTTCCCACAACACTTTTATCGAACCAGTATTTACCCCAGGTCTTTCCTAAATCTAATCTTATCGCATTTATTCCCATTTTTCATGTTCTAGTTCTGTGTTGAAACTTTTAATTCCCTATTAATATTCCCTTTGTTATGCCCATTCATCCACATGTACACCTCTTTCATGTCGCCCTAATATAATGGTTAACACCTCACTCAGGCATTAAGGTATATAGCTTTCCCAAAGAATAGACATTCGTTCATCTCTTTGGCACGAGAATCGTCACCAATCTGAGTCGTCACGAGAATATTACTGATATTTTCCTCAGCGTCTTTCGTCATTTTGAGAATGTACATATACGAAGAATCCGTTGCTAAGGTTCAAGCGTTCCTCGATGCTGTTAGGAAGATCGATCCCACCAAAATATCTGTCGATCATATGTTGGAAACGATAAAGTCAAGAGAGAACCACCTTGTTACTGCTGATGACCAAACAGATATTTTACCAAGAAAAACTCGTCTTGGTTTATTTTGGGCTCTAACAATGGCTTCATTTATGTCGACGAAGTTGATTAGGTTGACGGGTCGCTGGGAAAGCGTCCTCTGGACCATAATTGATCTTGTCAGTCACTGGCGGCCAGGATACAGCATGGATTTCAGCATATTAATTCCTGAAATATATAAACCGTATATTCTAAGGATATTCACTGATGATCGACTTTGTCCCAATCCGTTCCTTCGTCTGGAAATGCTTCGCATTATTTCCATGTGGCCTAAGGAGTACCTGGAGGATGCCAATTCATGCATGCAGGTTGTTAGTGGCCTGGTTGCCACAGGTTCATACTTGGAATTGCATCACCTCGAACCTAATGGCGCTAAGATAGGTTTACTGTACTTTATTTGCTACTTGTTGATAATCCTTGAGACACACGGCAACCTAGACGCTGTTGCAGCTTCAGCGACGCGCCAAGTTAGGTGTCTGAAGCCTGGATCAGAAGTAATGTTTTTCAACCGTATTGTCCAGCTCCTGGCACAAAAGGCAGAGGCGTCGAGGGAGAGATATCTAAATTATCACGAAATGACTCTAACTATAACGTCGTTTCGTGATATCTATTTTACGTTTCATTTGCTGGTGTGTAACCTAGCAACCTCTTCGGTGTATAAGGTTCCTGGTCTTGCAGAGTCCGCTGCATCTTCCCTCGTTACTATCACAGATTCTTTAGTTGCATTAAGCTCGATGTTGCAACAACAGGATGCAAAAAGACATTTATTCACAAGTTTAGACGACGTTTACAAAGCATTGCAAGAGAAATCGACGTCTGTTTATCGAGTGTTGCGCCAGAATCATGCCCAGGTCCTGTCTTCACTCAACAAGCAGGAAGTAGAGTCTGGATTCTGTTTCAACCACTTCCCAACTCCCATTAAGGAGTCGACGGAGGACTGTCCGGAGAGGTTCGTGGACAGTGTGACGGGAGCAGTGATGGAGGCGCCGGTTCTGTTACACCCGTCCAAGATGGTGGTGGACGAGTCGACGCTGGTCCGATTGTTGCTTACATCCCACCCATCCGACCCCTTCACGAGATGCCCTCTGGACCACGGCTCCTATAGTCGCCTCCCCGCCTTGCAAGCTGCCATTGTTGCTTGGAAGAACTCTACCATTGGAGTTAGCAGTAGCGAACGTGACATCAATAGCGACACCTATAATGACTCTGAGATGACAAGAGAGGACGACAGCGTCACCAGGAACATTGATAACTTTGACGTCTATATGTACAGCACTGATGTAGACATCAACAGTTGTCAGCTACGCAAATTATTTTTGCAGTTTTCAAATCCTATGTGATTATTCTTGCTTCATTGTACGAAGCAATGTAAATTTTCTCTATATATATGAATACGTAATTAAAATGTATTTTTTATGAATTATGTACGAGTATTATAATAAAGTTTTAAACAAAAACATAACTGCAGTTTTATTTCATACTAGTTGTACCCACCACACGGTGGGTACATTGCTATAGCTTAGTCTGGTTAAATGGAAAAGAAAAAGTGCACGTGTTTAATATGTTTAATTTCACAATGCTTGTGGGAATACAATATTTTTTGTTGTTCTTTTGTCTGTGAAGATATAGAGATTGTCTGGTTGCAGACTCTAGAACACACAACATATAATAGTTCATGTGAGAAGCTATCCGTGTCTAGATATAAACCGCACAATTCTAAAGAGTGGCCCTGAGCTTTTTTGATGGTGATTGCAAACGCCAATCGAATTGGAAATTACAATCTCTTAAATTAAAATGACAAATTCGTTGGAATGATAGGAATGTGAGGAATGAGGTCATCTTCACCTTTGAAAGGTCCTGTGAAGAGTGATGTTTCTACGACGTTGCTGATTTTTTTACTCCAACCCGCGTGCCGTTGCAAAGCTTTGGCTGGCTTATATTTCGTAACATGATAATTGGCACACCGCTTCTCAATTGCAGTACGTGCGGTGGTATCCCTGGCAGTTCGAGTGAATTTAAAAATTCTGTTGGATAATTAACCGCTTCATCTGCTTCCACAACAGTGTCGACGGCCTTGAATGTGACTACCATGCTTGGATGTTGGACTGATTATTATTGTGAAGTTCGTAGACGTCTTTATTCTTGGCCGCAAGAATAGCTCGTTCACTCAGCCAATCGTGACTTTTATAATTGTTTTGAAAATTGGGAAAGACTCTTTCAACCAGTTCTTCTTTTGACATCACTAAATTGCAGAAGTTATGAGTCAATGAAATTCGTCCTGAGGTCAGATCAACCGGTACGTTTCCGTTCCCAATTTCCAGCAACTGATGTGAGAATATCTCACCTGATGGATCGTTTCGCAGTTAGACACGCATATTTGTAGTTACTTTTAACGTCTTTACGTGACGCCACAAGGTAATATTCCTGCAAGCAATATTAATGCGTTCCCAAATGGTCTGATGTTCCCACGCAAATCTTGCAATGATCGATCAAGAGCCTCGAGCGATTTTTTGTGGGCCAATGTGCATTCATCCCAAACAATAAGTTTGTATTTCTGCAATACTTTTCCCATGCGGATGCTTTGTAAATGTTGCACGTGGGAGTTTCAATGAATTGCATGTTCAATGACAATTTCAAAGCCGAATGAGCAGTTCTTCCACCTTGTAGCAATGTCACAGCTATTCCGGAAAATGCAAGAGCCATTTTGGGATCGAATTGCTGCCAAAATCAATCTAATTAGGTTTGTTTCACCAGTTCCTCCTGGCACATGCAAGAAGATTTCTCCAAGCCCGTTATTGACAGTTTTAATTATTTGATGGTAAATGCCTTTTTGCTCAAGCGTTAGCTTAGGAATATTTGATTATACATACGATAACAGATCTCCCGTTTTATAATTTTGTTCACGACGCAATTCTACATCCAAACTAAGCAATAGCAGATCGATTCGATGATGGCATTCCCAAATGAGAACTTTGTTGTGCGATTTTTAAGCACAAATCTTCAATCATTATCAACGCTTCGTTGTAGATTTCTGCTGTGAAATCCATATTCATATTTAAATTTTCCTTGCGTAGTCGACGAACAATATCTTCAGCCATGTGCTATTAATATTTCTACCATAACTGTTGGATTTTTTTTTTAGGGATATTCCTGTGCGGGCTCTATGCCTTTGGCTGGCCCACTAAGTGTTGTTTGTTTCTGTTTTACTTGGGCGGAGTATGAGTATTTATGACTCGTATGGTCGCTTCAGTAAGATTTTGCCATGTGTTTAACAACTTCTGCTCTGTTGAAGCTAAGTTGAAATCTAAATGGATTTGTAACTATGCACTGTGTTAGATAATGTTCCAGTGGTCTGTCGGGCATTTCTCCACAGTGCTGACATTACTCTGGTGGAGATCAAGGAGAACAGGCGATCAATATGATTGCAAACAATGCACGAATTTGATTTGGATGTGACGTGTTGGACGCGTCAATAATGCATACATCCCAGTGTCGGTCATTCTCCAATAAATTCAGAACTTGGCATGCACTACGGAAAGTGGCATGTGTAACGCCGTCCACAAATCTCAGTTGCTGGAAAGACGTTGGACCGGGCACATTTACCAACAGCATGTGAAGAAAGAAGCATTCGTCTTGATTGGGATACACGGTGTACAGTCTGCCTACCGTAGTTTGTTTGAATATGCCAGATTGTCCGTCGACTCGCTCTCCACGTTTGCGTCGTTCAAATTATTTTCTACTGGCATTCTATGTGTAATACGTAGGCACTTCCGAAAGCAGCAGTGTTTTCGCCAACGCGTCATTTTGACATAACATGGTGAACGCAGTTAACGTTGTATCCGGTGGGTTTTTGGTTATTTCTGGCTCATATGCAGCTATGAAATAAATGCATTGTCCATTATCTTGTTTTCAAAACAAAAGATACTAACGAAATATTTCAATTCAAACACAGATCAATCAACACAGCTCAATTCCACTGAAAATTAAGAAGAACAATTAATTAACAATTAGCAGGCGACGCCCCGTCACCCCTCACACACCAGCTCAACAACCCCAGGGGCCACAGCAGTCACCTGACGTGTCGCACGGGCCAGAGAACTCGCCCCAACAGGCGGAGCAGCAGACAGGCAGTCAGGCGCCTCAGGCACAGCACCCACACCGTCCGAACGCAACAGGGGCGGAAAATCCTCCACACGAAGAACATGCACCCGACCAGTTGCTCCCACGTCGCACGCCGCAGCCAGATGACCTTCGTGACCACACCGATAACAGGTGCGCGGTTGACCCCGGTACTGGCAGCGGAGCGTGTAACCCAACACGGACATCTACGACGGTACACTACCCTTCAGCGACATCGTCAGGGTGCGGGAGCCGTCAAGCATACCAACACAGTGCCCGGCAACGACCTTATTCCATCGAACACTTAACACAGCCCCAAACCGTTCGAAACAGGAGGTTAAAAAGTCGTCCTGAAATTCGAAGGGGGCGCCATGCACCGTCACAGACGTCAAGGTGACACTGAGATTCACTACCTTAACGGAGCCAGCAGTATCAGGGAGAGGGTAAACACGCCCCTCACGCCGCTCGAGAAACGCCTGAAAGGCAGCCTGGAAGCGGAACTTGACCACAGCACGGTGGCCCTGAAGCAGCTGGATGCCCACCAGGTCCGACAGCTCCACATGCAGCACGTCCACCAGGGCGACACCAACCAATTTTTTTTTTTTTTTTTTTTTTTTTTTTTTTTTTTTTTTTTTTTTTTTTTTTTTTTTTTTTTTGAGATATATACAAGAGTTGTTACATTCATGTACAACCACTAGTCCGCGTAGCGTTTCGGGCAGGTCCCTGGAATACGATCCCCTGCCGCGAAGAATCGTTTTTTCATCCAAGTACACATTTTACTGTTGCGTTAAACAGAGGCTACAGTTAAGGAATTGCGCCCAGAAAATCCTCCCCGGCCAGGATACGAACCCATGACATAGCGCTCGCGGAACGCCAGGCGAGTGTCTTACCACTACACCACGGAGACAATGGATGGTCCACCGGCACCGTAAACGCCAGACCTCGTCATTGGAGGGCGAGACGTCCCCATGGCTAAGCAAACGTCACCCTGTCAGTGGCAAACCACCACCAGCAGGGCAAACAAGCGATCCATATTCTAACTTACACATTTGCTTATAATGCAACCTGTCCTCCAATAGAACGCATTTTGGCAAATACTCTACTTAAGGGCAAATATTGTATTAGAAAATGTAAGCAGCTCGCAAAATTGACATAATGCCTGGTATTTTGTTTTTGGTCCTCTAGTAGGTTAGGATAAGGGCGCTTTAGTTTGACAGTTTCTAGACGTTGAAAAATCTGAGGAGGACGGGCCTTCCTAAGATTTCGTAGGATCGAATTGATCCTACGGGATAAGAATCCTGCTACGATCGTGGCACGAGGATCGAAGCAGGTGCTACTAGCCTCCTGCGGTTACGCCTCTGTTATTAACTTTTTACTGTAGGTGTACAATATGCACGTTATACGTCCATAGTGTAACTTTTAGAAATACAATATGTGCATTAAATGTCCATTGTGTAACTTTTATGCATACAATATGAATAATTATAGTTCCATAGTGTAACTTTTAGGCCTACAATATGCGCATTATATATCCATGGCGAACAATGCACGTTGCATATCCTTGGTGTAACTTTTATGCGTACAATATGAGCATTACAGTTCAATGGTCTAAATTTTAGACGTTCAGTAAGTGCATAATATGACCATGATGTAACTTATGTGTACAATATGCATGTTATATGTCCAAGGTGTAACTTTTAGGCATACAATATGTGCATTACATGTCAATGGAGAAATTTGTATGCGTACAATATGTGCATTATATGTTCATAGTGTAACTTTTATGCACACAATATGCGCCTTATATGTCATTGGTGTAACTTTTAGGCATGCAATATGCGCGTTTATGCCCATCCCTGGAAACACAAACCGAAACTGTCTCTATTTTCCGCTTGTTACAACTTGTAATGATGTTGATACATCTTGGCTTAACGTGTTTATGACGTATTAGAACGTTGTTACAACTTGCTATATTGTTTGTTATAACTGGTTAGGTGTTAAAACTTGTTCGAACGTTGCATCATCGTTGTGGTTTTAGTTTGTGCTTGGCGGGATCATGTAACTTTTTTGCGTACAATATGTGCATTATAGTCCATAGTGTAACATTTAGGAGTACAATATGCACATTATAGTCCCATAACGTAACTTTTAGGCATACAATATGCGCGTTATATATCCATTGTGTAACTTTTATGCATACAATATGTGCGTTATATTTTCATGCTGTAACTTTTAGGTGTACAATATGCGCATTGTATGTCTATGGTGTAACTTTTAGGTGTACAATATGCACGTTATATGTCCATGGTGTAACTTATATGCATACATTATGCGTGTTATATGTCCATGGTGTAACTTTTAGTTCGTACAATGTACACATTATATATCCATTGAGTAACTTTTATGCGTACAATATGTGCATTGTAAGTCCATGGTGTAACTTTTAGGCATATAATATACACGATTTATGTCCATGTTGTAACTCTTAGGCGTGCAATATGTGCATTTTATGTCCATGGTGTAACTTTCATGCGTACAATATGTGTGTTATATGTCCATGGTATAATTTTTATAATAGGCGTATAATATGCGCATGATATGCACATTGTGTAACTTTTAGGCATATGATATGCGTGTTATAAGTCCATTGGTTTACCTTATAGGAGGGCAATATGCGCGTTATATGACCATAGTGTAACTTTTAGCCATAACATATGTGCATTACAGTTCCATGGTGTAACTTTTAGGCATACAGTAAGCGCATAATATGACCATGATGTAACTTATATGCGAACAATATGCACATTACATGTCCATGGTGTATCTTTAATGCGTTCAATATGCGCGTTATTGGCCCATGGTATAACTTTTTGGCATACAAAATGAGAGTCATCGGTCAATACTGTAACTTTTTGGCTTCAATTATGCTGGCTACTATCCTTGGTGTAACTTTTATGGATACAATATGAGTATTATTGTTACATGGTATAACTTTTAGGCGTGAAGTAAGCGTATAATATCTCCATGATGTAACTTTTATGCATTCAATATGCGTATCATGTGTTCATTATGTATCATTTATGCGTGCAGTATGCACCTTATATGTCCATGGTATAACTTTTAGGCGTGAAGTAAGCGCATAATATCTCCATGAAGTAACTTTTATGCATACAATATGCGCATCATGTGTCCATTATGTATCATTTATGCGTGCAGTATGCGCCTCATATGTCCATGGTGTAACTTTTAGGCGTGAAGTAAGCGCATAATATCTCCATGATGTAACTTTTATGCATACAATATGCGCATCATGTGTCCATTATGTATCATTTATGCGTGCAGTATGCGCCTCATATGTCCATGGTGTAACTTTTAGGTGTACAATATGCGTGTTATATGTTCATGGTAAATCTTTTATGAGAACAATATGCCCATTATATATCCATTGTTTACCTTTAGGTCTACAATATGGGCATAGTATGTCCATGATGTAACCATTATGTGTACAATGTGCATGTTATATGCACAAGGTATAACTTATATGCATACAATATACGCGTTAAATATTTATTGTGTAACTTTTAGGCATACAATATACGTATTATATATCCTT
The DNA here is from genome assembly GCF_040958095.1 of Procambarus clarkii. Taxonomy (NCBI): domain Eukaryota; kingdom Metazoa; phylum Arthropoda; class Malacostraca; order Decapoda; family Cambaridae; genus Procambarus; species Procambarus clarkii. The sequence goes on along the minus strand of NC_091213.1, from coordinate 22,469,121 downwards.
GGTGTAACTCTTATGCGTACAATATGCACATTATATATTCATGTTATACCTTTTATGTGTACAATATGCGCCTATTTGTGTATGGTGTAACATTGATGCATATAATATCCACATTAAATGTTCATTACGTATATTTTAGTTGTACAATATGTGCGTTACATGTCCATATTTTGAGGTTATCTTGAGATGATTTCGAGGCTTTAGTGTCCCCGCGGCCCGGTCCTCGACCAGGCCTCAGCCCCCAGGAAGCAGCCCGTGACAGCTGACTAACACCCAGGTACCTATTTTACTGCTAGGTAACAGGGGGCAAAGGGTGAAAGAAACTCTGCCCATTGTTTCTCGAACAATATGCGCGTTATATGTCCATTGTGTAACTTTCATGCATACAATATATGCGTTATATGTCCATAATGTAACTTTTAAGCGTACTGTATGCGAGTTATGTCCGTGGTGTAACTTTTAGCTGTACAATATGCGCGTTATATATATCCATAGTGAAACTTTTGTGTACAATATGCCCATTATATGTCCATAGTTTAACTTCTATGCTTACAATATGCTCATTATATGTCCATTGTGAAACCTTTATGCATACTATATGGGCCCTGTATGTCCATAATGTAACTTTTAAGTGTACAATATGTCCACTATATGTTCATGGTGTATCTTTTATGCTTACAATATGCTCATTATATGTCCATGGCATATCTTTAATGCATACAATGTTCACGTTATATATCCAATGTGTAACTTTTAGGCCTACAATATGCACCTTATATCCACGGTGTAACCTTTAGGCTTACAATATGTGCGTTATATGTCCATGTTGTAAATTTATGGAGTACAATATGCACATTATATGTCCATGGTGTAACTTTTATGCATACAATATGTGCGTTTTATGTCCATGGTGTAATTTTAGGCATTCAATATACTCATTATACGTCCATGGTGTACCTCTTATGCGTACCATATGTGCAGAATGTCAATGGTGTAACTCTTAGGCATGCAATAGGCGCATTATATGTCCGTGTTGTAACTTTTATGCGGACAATATGCGCATTGTATGTCCATGGTATAACTTTGATGCATACAATATATGCATCATATGTCCATGGGTTAAATTTTAGGCATTCAATATGCGAGTTATATGTCCATGGTGTAACTTTTAAGCATATAATATGCACGATATATGTCTATAGCGTAACATTTATGCTTACAATATGCACATCATATGTCCATAATTGTGTAACTAGCGTCAAAAGATTGTTATTTGTTTAGCTAAACGAATTAGAGGGTTCAGTTCCTGAACCGATAATGTGCCTCTGTAATCCTTTACAAAACCGCCCACAGGATGGGTATGGGGTGCATAATAAAGAAAGAATTTGAAATTGGTGTAACTTTATGCATACAATATGCATATTATCTATCAATGGTGTAACTTTTAGACGTACAATATGTGCGTTATAATTCCATTGTGTAACTTTCATGCATACAATATGCGTGTTAAATGTTCTGGATGAAACTTTTATGGGAACAATATGCGCATTGTATGTCAATGGTGTAAATTTTAGGCGTACAATATGGACATTGTATGTCCATGTGTAACTTTTATGCATATAATATGCACATTATATGTTAATATTTTAACTTTTATATGTACAATATGTGCATTATATGTCCATGGTGTAACATTTATTCATACCATATGTGCGTTATATGTCCATGGCGTAACTATTTAGTGTACAATATGTGCGTTATATGTCCATAGTGAAACTTTCAGGTGTACAATATGTGCTTTATATATGTCCATAGTGAAACTTTTTAGATGTACAATATTGTGTTATATGTCCATAGTGTAACATTTAAGTAAACAATATGTGCATTTTATGTCCTTTTTTGTGTACAATATGGACGGTATATGTCTATGGTGTAATTTTTAGGCATACAATATGTGCCACATATGTCCAGGGTGTAACTTGTATGCGTACAATATGTGCATTAAATGTCTATGGTGTATCTTGAGGTTAACTTGAGATGATTTCGGGGGTTTATAGTGTCCCCGCGACCCGGTCCTCGGCCAAGAATCCACCCGCAGGAAGCAGCCCATGACAGCTGACTAATTCCCAGGTACCTAGTTACTGCTAAGTAACAGGTGCATCAGGGTGAAAGAAAATCTGCCAATCTTTTCTCGGCGGCGCCCGTGATCGAACCCTGGACCACAGAATCATGCATCCAGTGTTCTGTCCCTTCAGCGACCGGCTCCCTGTAACTTATATGCGTACAATATGCGCATTACATGTCAAGTATGAAACTTTTAGTCATTCTATATGCAAGTTATATGTCCATGATGTAACTTTTTTCTGTACAATTTGCGCGTTATATGTCCATAGTGTACCATTTAGTCATTCAGTATACTCATTATATGTCCATTGTGTAGCTTTTTCTGTACAATACGGGAATCATATGACCATGGTATAACTTTTAGGCATACAATATGTGCCTTATATGTCCAATGGTGTAACTTTTATGCTTATAATATGTGCATTTTATGTCCAAGGTGTAAATTTTAGGCATACAATATGGGCATTATATATGTTCATTGTGTTACTTTTAGACGTACAATATGCGCATCATATGTCCATGGGTTAAATTTTAGGCATTCAATATGCGTGTTGTATGTCCATGGTGTAACTTTTAAGCATATAATATGCACGATATATGTCTATAGCGTAACATTTATGCTTTCAATATGCACATCATATGTCCATAATTGTGTAACTAGCGTCAAAAGATTGTTATTTGTTTAGCTAAACGAATTAGAGGGTTCAGTTCCTGAACCGATTATGTGCCTCTGTAATCCTTTACTGAACCGCCCACAGGATGGGTATGGGGTGCATAATAAAGAAAGAATTTGAAATTGGTGTAACTTTATGCATACAATATGCATATTATCTATCAACGGTGTAACTTTTAGACGTACAATATGTGCGTTATAATTCCATTGTGTAACTTTCATGCATACAATATGCGTGTTAAATGTTCTGGATGAAACTTTTAAGGGTACAATATGCGTGTTAAATGTCCTGGATGAAACTTTTAAGGGTACAATATGCGTGTTAAATGTCCTGGATGAAACTTTTAAGGGTACAATATGGGTGTTAAATGTCCTGGATGAAACTTTTAAGGGTACAATATGCGTGTTAAATGTCCTGGATGAAACTTTTATGGGTACAATATGCGCATTGTATGTCAATGGTGTAAATTTTAGGCGTATAATGTGGACATTATATGTCCATAGTGTAACTTTTATGCGTACCATATGAGCAGAATATGTCAATGGTGTAACTCTTAGGCATACAATATACATGTTATATGTCCGTGGGGTAAATTTTATGCATGAAATATGCACTTTACATGTCCACTGTGTAACTTTTATGCACACAATATGCGCATTATATGTCCATGTGTAACTTTTATGCATATAATATGCACATTACATGTTAATATTTTAACCTTTATATGTACAATATGTGCATTATATGTCCATGGTGTAACATTTATTCATACCATATGTGCGTTATATGTCCATGGCGTAACTATTTAGGGTACAATATGTGCGTTATATGTCCATAGTGAAACTTTCAGGTGTACAATATTGTGTTATATGTCCATGGTGTAACATTTAGGTAAACAATATGTGCAATTTATGTTCTTTTATGTCCTTTTTGTGTACAATATGGACGGTATATGTCTATAGTGTAATTTTTAGGCATACAATATGTGCCACATATGTCCAGGGTGTAACTTGTATGCGTACAATATGTGCATTAAATGTCTATGGTGTATCTTGAGGTTAACTTGAGATGATTTCGGGGGTTTATAGTGTCCCCGCGGCCCGGTCCTCGGCCAGGACTCCACCCCCAGGAAGCAGCCCATGACAGCTGGCTAACTCCCAGGTACCTAGTTACTGATAGGTAACAGGTGCATCAGGGTGAAAGAAACTCTGCCAATCTTTTCTCGGCGGCGCCCGTGATCGAACCCGGGACCACAGAATCACGCGTCCAGTGTTCTGTCCCTTCAGCGACCGGCTCCCTGTAACTTATATGCGTACAATATGCGCATTACATGTTCAGTACGAAACTTTTAGTCATTCTATATGCAAGTTATATGTCCATGATGTAACTTTTTTCTGTACAATTTGCGCGTTATATGTCCATAGTGTACCATTTAGTCATTCAGTATACTCATTATATGTCCATTGTGTAGCTTTTTCTGTACAATACGGGAATCATATGACCATGGTATAACTTTTAGGCATACAATATGTGCCTTATATGTCCAATGGTGTAACTTTTATGCTTATAATATGTACATTATATGTCCAAGGTGTAAATTTTAGGCATACAATATAGGCATTATATATGTTCATTGTGTTACTTTTAGACGTACAATGCACGCATTGTATGTCCATGGTGTAATATTTATGCGTACAATATACACATTATATATCATTGGTCTAACTTTTAGGTGTACAATATGTGTATAACATGTCCATTGTGTAACTTTTATGCGTATAATTTGCACATTATATGTCAATAGCATAACTTTTATAAGTACTATATGTGCATTATATGTCCATGGTGTAACATTCCTTCATACTATATGCGCATTAAATGGCCATGGTGTAAGTATTAGGCATACAGTATGGGAGTTATATGTCTCACAGTGTAACTTTTATGCGTACAGTATGCGCGTTATAGGTCCATCGTGTAACTTATATGCATACAAATGTGTTCATTATGTGTCCATGGTGTAACTTTTAGGCATACAATAGGCGCATTGTATGTCCATAATGCAACTTCATCGAAAGTTGTAACAATGTTGCGGGAACGTTTGGGGCAATATTGGGTGGCAGAAGGGGACGTGTTGCTAGATGAATTATAAATATAGAAAGAGAGAGGTGAGTAAGGCTGTGTGAGAACGTTGTGAAAGCGTACTGTGTGTTTTTTTGTTTGAAGAAGAAAAAGTAAAACTGTGATTGGCTGAGAGATGACGTGGTGGAGCAAGAAGTGTTCGAGTGTTGTGTGTATGGTCGTGAAAAGGTTGAGAGAAGGTCGTGCTGCTTCTTTTGTTTTGTTTGAAGATGAGAAGAAAGAGTTTGATTTGAGGAGCGAGTAGAGGGAGTTCTGTCTATCTATCTATCTATAACTCACCTCTCCATTAAGCTATGCAATTTCTCTGCACAATCTCTCTCACAGTTATCATTCTCATTTAAGCAGAAAGTCTGCAGGCATGAGGGCATTTTCATCTTCGCATAAGTAAATCTCGTCACTTTTGCATCGTTCTTGCAAAATTGTCCACATTTAAATTCTTCATCGAAGTGTAGAAGGGCCGCCTCCAAGGGTAGACGGGAAAGATGAAAGACAAAATAAATTGTGTATTTCCAACATATGTAACTGTCCAGGCTTTGCAATCTTCTTTATATAATTTATAGTTCATAATCTCGGAAGTAGGACATAATATCTTCTAAATGATGAGAATATGTTCCTATACTAGGGTTTGCATAACTGCCCAGTATAACAATCTTGCGGTTTTTTTTATCTGCACTATCAGCAATATAAAATGTTATCCAATGCCCCAGTTTATTAGTAGATCCCGAGTCTAGGGTATTTATTATGAACACCACGGGTCTTCGTCTATGAACCCTTTTCACAATTTTCTGCACATCAATAGCTAGGAAACAACCTAGATAATCTAGTTGGTCGATAATAATGTCGGGGTGTCTCTCTCGAACCAGTTACCACCAAGTATTAGTAGTGATAAACGTTACTTACGGTAGCCCCCACGGGTCTGCACTCGATCCTCACGGTGCCACTGTTCACCAGGAGAGTTTCTCAGTCTGTCTCCGGCTGGCCTCGTAGCCTAAAGACGAGTGAGAACACGATCACTTCACTTGATCATGTGCCCGTCCCGACAGAGGGCTCTACTGCTCACTATAGGTCGCCAACTGGTGTTTACCATGTCCAGTAACACCTCAGTGGAATAGTAATAATATAGTAGTGGCCCCAGGGAATACTAATCAGTTTGGTAACAGGTAAGTATATGTTTAAATCACTCACTCTTAGATAGTCTCAATAGCAACAAGGTAATGGAGGGTTGACACAAACACGGCGGTGGTTTTGTAGTTTACTTAAAAGATCAAAGAATCAAAACTCTGCATCAACAACATGGCAAAGGAATAAATGAGCAGCCTTCTCTCCGCCTCTTCACAATTCTGGAACACTCCGGGAATGGCAACACTCCCAGTTGACGTGCGTTCCCACGCTCCACATGCTGTGTTATCGAACGTTTGGCAACTCGCGAGATACCACACACACTCACACTCCTCACTGTCTCACTATACTCACACTATGGGCGTGAGGCACCTATTATTCCCTCGTATTCACAGTATATCACAACACTGGCATAATCACAGTTAACCACTAGACATATGAATATATTATTTAATAACTCTAGTATATATAGTTCACTTTATCAATATTTATAATAACGAAGTAACTCTAGGCACACAGCCTTACACTATTAAATTGTATATTTATATATATAACCTCTAGCACGAACTTATGGATAAACTGTTCTAAATGACATGTAAATATAAATGTCCTCGTTACAGTAATCTCTTCACATAAATGTCCTCGTTACAGTAATCTCTTCACCAAACCACAGGTGCAATCACACACCATATATATATCTCGTGAGAGCTCTATAGCATCTCCCTTCACAACTGTGTCTTACTAGAAACATAGACATTGGTGAGCCCTGCTCACGACATAGAAGATACTCTGGCTAATCGCTAACTAAAGGGGAATGGGAGGGAAAACTGAATTACCTATTTCCACCATAAATGATGTGGACTCGTCCTCTGTTGAGGATTGAATTGAAGCTCCTGGTCCCGTGTTGTCCCGGTTCACGACTTGCTGTAGGGAACACCCCCCCACACACTGATGCTCTTCCCAATCTCAACCAACACCCAAAAGCGCGTCTTCTCCGTACTGCTTCTCTCTGAAGGCTCCTTGCTCCTCCACAACCTCTTGAAGGGTTGGAGTCGGTCTCCAGGCCGTCGCCTCCTCCTCACAACTACGTCTGCAGTCCGTACTCCCGTCTGCTGTCGTTCGTATTCCCAGCTAGTTTGTTCTTCTCCTTCCTCACGGTGAACTGGCCCAGCCGCTACGTCATCACCCGACTGGTGAAAATGTACAGTCGTCCCTGACGTCACTGCCCAGGCTTCACTCTTGCTAAGCACCTGTCACTGGAGCACTTGTTGCTCGTTTCCCGTCAATTCCTTCTTCTGTCCGCCTCACGGAGTTCAGGAAGACCTCACAGGATGCTCGCAGACCACTGGTGATGCGTATATTCACCGGAGAGGGGCGAATACTGTCAGACTGACAGGACCCCCTTTATCGCATGTCCGCCCTTGACGACGTGTCGTATCTAACTCCTGGCGCCACGGGGGCGAACGGCCTGGACCTACCTCCACTCGTGACGTCACACTTGCCAGGGGCGTTTCTCATTGGCTCCCTGTACCACGTCACCGTTCTTGGCCAATCTGGTGCCACTGACGTCATAACATTTTGGCGCGAAAACGTAGAAGTCGGCGCCATCTTGGCGTCCAAAAGGGCCTAAACCACTGGCCAAAACACTCTTCCTTAGTTAATTTCTCTCCTATGCGAGAACACCTCAAACGAGAACGCTCCCACATATATGTCAAATTGTTCTCTGGAAGGCAGAGAACGTTCGGGTAAAGTAGGTATGATTCTTACAGCTGGCGTGGGAGAAATATAAGGGAGGGGAACACCGTCACACTTCCGACCTAAATTACTCCTAATAGCTTCATTTATTTCCAAACAATTCATATTTATCCTCTAGTTTTGCAAATAACTCGTCGCTCAGCGTTAATGCTGATCGCACCAGTCGTCGCTCCATAAACAAGTATGACTTTATTTCTATCAACCCCTTGTTTAAATTTCAAAGCGATCCAGAGGTTACCACTCTTTTCAAGCAGGATAGTATCGTCTATATCCTCCGGTTCTAAATTAAAGGCGAGTATTGTTCCTTCATCTACGTATGCATCATAAGTCAGTACATTATCTTTATCAAAGCCTAGGGCCTGCAACGCTGTATAATATAACTTGGCACAGTTATTGGGGAAGTCACAGCCGATATTAATAATATTAGTACTGTTCTGAGTTATTAATACTTTACTCAACCCACAGTTTTCTAAATAAAGAGGGTTGCAATTATATGCTCCAGACACAGCCTCCATATCAAGAATTACCGTATATCGACGTTCAGATATGAATGTACCCCAAGGCTGGTCTAATGTTATCAACCACTGTCCTGTTCCTAGGATATAAGTCTTGTATAAAGTTTTATTGAAAGTATACGTTATAGGGGAGCTGTTATGCACCATAGCTTTATTAATAGCTGCTATCCCTGCTGGATAGGATACTAGACGATCAATCCATAGTCGAGCTGATTTAATATTGTATTTAAAAGCAGCATTTTCATTATCGCTGAGTATAACCCAGTTATCAGGTTGAAGTTAGAGCCTCACTCTAATGTCCACATTGTCCAAAACATATTCACTAAGAGACGTAATATAAAGCATTAGTTTAAAGCAGGTATTCACCCCACTCGATTTCACCGTAGTCATCCGCCTCTTCTGTTCAGCCTTTGCATTAGTAAAATAAGGCGTTTCTATTTTAAGCGGATCAACACCATTAAAACATTGCAAAAGTTTTTCATAGCGTTCTACCTTACATCCTGAAATTGTAGTCAACAACTTTATGTATGACCAGAAAGAGAATAAAGAACTTGTTTCCCACTACTATTTCGTAAAAAAAAAAAAACAATAGCGGATTTGAATAGCGTTTGTGATAATTCATTTACTACCGACGCACTTTTTGTATCAACTATAGCAGACGTTCCATCTTCTTCAGTCAAATGTATACTTAACTCTTGGAGGTCTTGGAGGCAACGGCAGATATGTTCGTTTTGCTGCCTTGATCTATTCTGTTGCTGTTTCATATTGGAGTAGTGCTTCTTTGTTTTCTCCAGTTGTTGGAGGCCCTGTCCTTGCTCAGACTAGAAGGATTTGGTGCGTCAGACTGTTGCTGATTTTCATTTATTCGGACTTGCCGCGGGGTGTACCACTGGCTTTTTACCGAGGGTCTGGTCGATTGGGGTCTAGAAGTTGTTACTTTGGGTTGCTGGGTTGATCCAAAGAAAACAAAGAAAACTAAAATTACAGCTCCAGGCGAGGGCAAAATCACTTACAACATGCTAGCCAAGCTAGGAGAATAGGGTGAAGAGCTTTCTTGAATCTCATCAACAGAATATTGGTGACAAGAACCCGACCACTCTCTTGGAACAGTGCAATTATAGTTCCCATTCCAAAAACCTAAAGTCTGTTTGGAAACCCAGGAAATCCAAGACCCATCTCATTAACAAGCTGTCTGGCCAAAACTGCAAAAAGAATGGCCCTTAATCGAATTGAATGGAAAGCCAATCCACTACACCAAAATATGTTTGCTTACAGAAAAGGTGTTGGAACCACCAACACCTTTTATCAACTTGTAGTGATAATGAGTTTTCCTCCGTGTTAATTTCCCTACCGATTTTTGTATTATCGGTAAATTTGATAATGTTGCTACTCAAACCTCAATCTAAATCATTTATATATATTACCATATTTACCAAGTCTACCATATTTAATAAATCAATAGAGTTAGACAGAGTGCCAGAGTCATGCAAGGTAGCTAATGTGGTATCAATTTTTAAGAAAGGAGATAGATCACTTGCGTCAAACTATTGGCTAATTAGCCTATCGTCTATTGTGGGAAAGTCACTTTAATCGATAAGTGCAAATACAATTCGTCTTCATCTTGAAAAACATAAATTAATAAATGAGTCACAACATGGTTTTACAAGTGGCCGTTCATGTTTAACAAATTTGCTATATTTTTATTCCAGCACAGTTGAGGCAGTTGATAGTGGTAAGGGTTGTGATGTTGTGTACCTTGACTTTAGCAAAGCTTTTGATACAGTGCCACATGAAAGACTGATTAAAAAAATAGAGGTTCATGGTATTGGGGGTGATATGTTAAGTTGGATTAGGGCTTGGCTATTCCAAAGGAAACAGAGAGTTATTATAAATGCGGTTAGGTCAGAGCGGGATAATGTTGAACATAAGAACATAAGAACAAAGGCAACTGCAGAAGGCCTATTGGCCCATACGAGGCAGCTCCTATTTATAACCTCCCAATTCCACTCATATACATGTCCAACCCATGCTTGAAACAATCGAGGGTCCCCACCTCCACAATGTTACGCGGCAATTGGTTCCACAAATCAACAACCCTGTTACTGAACCAGTATTTACCCAAGTCTTTTCTAAATCTAAACTTATCCAATTTATACCCATTGTTTCGTGTTCTGTCTTGTGTTGATACTTTTAATACCCTATTATTATCCCCTTTGTTATGTCCATTCACCCACTTGTAAACCTCTATCATGTCACCCCTAACTCTTCGCCTTTCCAATGAATGCAACTTAAGCTTTGTTAATATGAAAGATTTCTAATTTGGGGAATTAGCTTAGTCATCCTACGCTGGACACGTTCGAGTGAATTTATATCCATTCTATAATATGGCGACCAAAACTGAACTGCATAATCTAAATGGGGCCTAACTAGAACAAGATATAGATTAAGAACCACACCAGGTGTCTTGTTACTAACGCTGCGATTAATAAATCCAAGTGTCCGATTTGCCTTATTACGAACATTTATGCATTGATCCTTTTGTTTTAAATTCTTACTAATCATAACTCCCAAATCCCTTTCGCAATTCGACTTCGCAATCTCAACACCATCTAGCTCGTATCTTGTAACCCTATCATCATTACCTAACCTCAGAACTTTACATTTATCAGCATTAAACTGCATCTGCCAATCCTTCGACCATTTCAAAACCCTATCTAGATCAACTTGAAGTGATAGTGAGTCCTCCTCCGAATTAATTTCCCTACCGATTTTCGTATCATCGGCAAATTTGCAAATGTTGCTACTCAAACCTGAATCTAAATCATTTATATATATTATAAACAACAGAGGTCCCAGGACAGCGCCCTGAGGCACCCCACTTACAACATTTTCCCACTCTGACTTGACTCCATTTAAGAAGAACATAAGAACATAAGAACAAAGGTAACTGCAGAAGGCCTATTGCCCATACGAGGCAGCTCCTATTCTATAACCACCCAATCCCACTCATATACTTGTCCAACCCGTGCTTGAAACAATCGAGGGACCCCACCTCCACAATGTTACGCGGCAATTGGTTCCACAAATCAACAACCCTGTTACTGAACCAGTATTTACCCAAGTCTTTCCTAAATCTAAACTTATCCAATTTATATCCATTGTTTCGTGTTCTGTCCTGTGTTGATACTTTTAATACCCTATTAATATCCCCCCGGTTATGTCCATTCATCCACTTGTAAACCTCTATCATGTCACCCCTAACTCTTCGCCTTTCCAGTGAATGCAACTTAAGCTTTGTTAATCTTTCTTCATAGGAAAGATTTCTAATTTGGGGAATTAACTTAGTCATCCTACGCTGGACACGTTCAAGTGAATTTATATCCATTCTATAATATGGCGACCAAAACTGAACTGCATAATCTAAATGGGGCCTAACTAGAGCAAGATATAGCTTGAGAACCACTCCAGGTGTCTTGTTACTAACGCTGCAATTAATAAATCCAAGTGTCCGATTTGCCTTATTACGAACATTTATGCATTGATCCTTTTGTTTTAAATTCTTACTAATCATAACTCCCAGATCCCTTTCGCAATCCGACTTCGCAATCACAACACCATCTAGCTCGTATCTTGTAACTCTATCATCATTACCTAACCTCAGAACTTTACATTTATCAGCATTAAACTGCATCTGCCAATCCTTTGACCATTTCAAAACCCTATCTAGATCAACTTGAAGTGATAGTGAGTCCTCCTCCGAATTAATTTCCCTACCGATTTTCGTATCATCGGCAAATTTGCAAATGTTGCTACTCAAACCTGAATCTAAATCATTTATATATATTATAAACAACAGAGGTCCCAGGACAGAGCCTTGAGGCACTCCACTTACAACATTTTCCCACTCTGACTTGATTCCATTTATACTAACTCTCTGTTTCCTTTGGTATAGCCATGCCCTAATCCAGCTTAATATAGCACCCCCAATACCATGAGACTCTATTTTTTTAATCAGTCTTTCATGTGGCACTGTATCAAAAGCTTTGCTAAAGTCAAGGTATACAACATCGCAATCCTTACCACTATCAACTGCCTCAACAATGCTAGAATAAAAAGATAACAAATTTGTTAAACATGAACGGCCATTTATAAAACCATGTTGCGACTCAATTATTAATTTATGTTTTTCAAGATGAAGACGAATTTTATTTGCTATTATAGATTCGAGTAACTTTCCCACAATAGACGTTAGGCTAATTGGTCGATAGTTAGACGCAAGTGATCTATCTCCTTTCTTAAAAACTGGTATCACATTAGCAACTTTCCAAAACTCTGGCACTCTGCCTGACTCTATTGATTTATTAAATATGGTTGACAGTGGGTCACAAAGCTCCTCTATGCATTCTTTAAGCACCCTAGCAAACACTTCATCCGGCCCTGGGGATTTGTTTGGTTTGAGTTTTACTATTTGTTTAAGAACATCCTCCCTGGTAACTGCTAAACTCGTCAACCTGTCCTCGTCCCCACCCACATAGACTTGTTCGGCTGAAGGCATATTGTTAAGTTCCTCTTTAGTAAATACAGATACAAAATATTTATTAAAAATACTACTCATCTCTTCATCACTATCTGTTATTTGACCTGTCTCAGTTTTTAATGGACCTATCCTTTCCCTAGTCTTAGTACGATATAACTGAAAAAACCCTTTAGGATTTGTCTTTACTTGCCCTGCTATGCGAACTTCATAGTTTCTTTTTGCTTTCCTTATCTCTTTTTTAACATTTCTAACCAGTTGTACGAATTCCTGTTCTAAAGTGACCTCCCCATTGTCACTTTAGAACTCCCCATAGTTAGACGCAAGTGATCTATCTCCTTTCTTAAAAACTGGTATCACATTAGCAACTTTCCAAAACTCTGGCACTCTGCCTGACTCTATTGATTTATTAAATATGGTTGACAGTGGGTCACAAAGCTCCTCTTTGCATTCTTTTAGCACCCTAGCAAACACTTCATCCGGCCCTGGGGATTTGTTTGGTTTGAGTTTTACTATTTGTTTAAGAACATCCTCCCTGGTAACTGCTAAACTCGTCAACCTGTCCTCGTCCCCACCCACATAGACTTGTTCGGCTGAAGGCATATTGTTAAGTTCCTCTTTAGTAAATACAGATACAAAATATTTATTAAAAATACTACTCATCTCTTCATCACTATCTGTTATTTGACCTGTCTCAGTTTTTAATGGACCTATCCTTTCCCTAGTCTTAGTACGATATAACTGAAAAAAACCCTTTAGGATTTGTCTTTGCTTGCCCTGCTATGCGAACTTCATAGTTTCTTTTTGCTTTCCTTATCTCTTTTTTAACATTTCTAACCAGTTGTACGAATTCCTGTTCTAAAGTGACCTCCCCATTTTTAATCCTTTTGTACCAAGCTCTCTTTTTACCTATAAGGTTCTTCAAATTCTTTGTTATCCACTTTGGGTCATTAGTATACGATCTATTCAATTTGTATGGTATACTACGTTCCTGTGCTTTGTTTAGAATATTCTTAAATAAGTTATATATTGAATCCACATCGAAATCCCCATTTAAGTCACCTATCGCTGGGTTCATGTCTCGCTCCAAGACCGGCCCACACCCCATACCCAAGCCTTTCCAATCAATTTGACCCAAAAAATTTCTTAGGCTATTAAAATCAGCTTTTCGAAAATCTGGCACTTTAACAGAATTTTCTCCTACTGGTCTATTCCATTCTATGCTAAATCTGATTTCTTTGTGATCACTGCTCCCTAGCTCACTCCCTATTTCGATGTCATTAATTTGCGTTTCCCTGTTAGTTAACACTAAATGTTGTTATATTATCATAGCAATATGGAAGTTGTAGTGAAGGACCTGGTGACTCTAGTGGGAGCCCTGAGGACAGAGTTGGACTCTCTGCGGGAGGAGGTGCGTCAGCTTAAAAAACAACGAGAAGTAACGAAGGAGGAGACCAGCAGTAAAGGGACCTCGTCTTGGAGAGTTGTGAAAGACAGGGGCCTTAAGAAGACTTTGATAAAGCCGCCTTCAAACGCCATAGCAACTTCAAATTCATTTGACGTTTTGGAGGACGAGTGCTGTGGAGAGACTGTGGATCGCGCAAAAGGGAAAGCAACGAAGAGAAAGGAAGCGCAGGCCCCTCAGAAAGTAAAGGAAGTACCTAAGCAAACATTAGTTGTGGGAGATTCCCAGATAAGGTATTTGGATAGAACGTTTTGTGCTAGAGATAGGGGGAACAGGTTAAGGGTTTGCTATCCCGGAGCTGGCATTGGTGATATTATAAACAACATGAATGATATTATGGCTGGTAATGGGAACAATCCCATTATTTGCATTAGCGTGGGAGGAAATGATGTTGGTCGAGTCAGGAGTGAGGAACTGATTCAGAGGTATAAAACAGCCATAGAGTTAGTTAGGAGCAAGGGAGGAATCCCGATCATATGTGGCATTCTTCCAAGAAAGGGAGTGGGAAATGAATGGATATCGAGGGCACTTGGTGTCAATTGCCGGCTGGAAAGATATTGCAAATCAAATGCAATATCTTTCATAGACAACTGGGAACACTTCTATGGAAGAAATGAAATGTATGCTCGTGATGGGGTGCATCTATCGAGAGCTGGGGTTGTTGCTGTTGCGAACTCGCTAGAAGAAGTGGTTAGAGGTGTTTGTTTGGGTTTAAACTGTTAGTAGATAGAGGTATGGGAATTGATTTGGAGGAAGGAGGTAATAAAAGTATGTGTTTGTGGGAGAAAGGAATTGGCAAAACGATCAGGGAAAGAGAAGGTCTGCAAAATAACAATTCACTTAGGGTATATTACACTAACAGTAGAAGTCTAAGAAATAAAATTAACGAATTAAATGCTCTTGTCTGCACAGAAAAAATAGATATTATTGCACTTACCGAAACGTGGATGAATGTAGAAAATAGAGAACTATTAGCTGAATATCAAATATATGGATTTAAACTATTTCACACAGATAGATATATTAGACGAGGAGGTGGAGTAGCCATATATGTTAGGGACAATTTGAAATGTAGTCTCAAAGAGGGAATCAAAACAGAGCCACACACAGAAACTATTTGGATTGAATTAAACGAAAAAGCTAATAATATTATAATAGGAGTAATATATAGGCCACCAAATTTAGACAGAATGGAAGCAAAGCATCTATGGGATGAAATATCTAGAGCATCTAGATCTAACAGTATTTATGTCATGGGTGACTTTAATTTTAGCGGAATAAACTGGTTGAACAAAACAGGGAATAGTGAAGCAGAAGATTTTCTAGAATTAATTGACGATTGCTTTCTTACGCAACACATTAAGGAACCAACACGGGAAAATAATATTTTAGATTTAGTGTTAACTAACAGGGAAACGCAAATTAATGACATCGAAATAGGGAGTGAGCTAGGGAGCAGTGATCACAAAGAAATCAGATTTAGCATAGAATGGAATAGACCAGTAGGAGAAAATTCTGTTAAAGTGCCAGATTTTCGAAAAGCTGATTTTAATAGCCTAAGAAATTTTTTGGGTCAAATTGATTGGAAAGGCTTGGGTATGGGGTGTGGGCCGGTCTTGGAGCGAGACATGAACCCAGCGTTAGGTGACTTAAATGGGGATTTCGATGTGGATTCAATATATAACTTATTTAAGAATATTCTAAACAAAGCACAGGAACGTAGTATACCATACAAATTGAATAGATCGTATACTAATGACCCAAAGTGGATAACAAAGAATTTGAAGAACCTTATAGGTAAAAAGAGAGCTTGGTACAAAAGGATTAAAAATGGGGAGGTCACTTTAGAACAGGAATTCGTACAACTGGTTAGAAATGTTAAAAAAGAGATAAGGAAAGCAAAAAGGAACTATGAAGTTCGCATAGCAGGGCAAGCAAAGACAAATCCTAAAGGGTTTTTTCAGTTATATCGTACTAAGACTAGGGAAAGGATAGGTCCATTAAAAACTGAGACAGGTCAAATAACAGATAGTGATGAAGAGATGAGTAGTATTTTTAATAAATATTTTGTATCTGTATTTACTAAAGAGGAACTTAACAATATGCCTTCAGCCGAACAAGTCTATGTGGGTGGGGACGAGGACAGGTTGACGAGTTTAGCAGTTACCAGGGAGGATGTTCTTAAACAAATAGTAAAACTCAAACCAAACAAATCCCCAGGGCCGGATGAAGTGTTTGCTAGGGTGCTTAAAGAATGCAAAGAGGAGCTTTGTGACCCACTGTCAACCATATTTAATAAATCAATAGAGTCAGGCAGAGTGCCAGAGTTTTGGAAAGTTGCTAATGTGATACCAGTTTTTAAGAAAGGAGATAGATCACTTGCGTCTAACTATCGACCAATTAGCCTAACGTCTATTGTGGGAAAGTTACTCGAATCTATAATAGCAAATAAAATTCGTCTTCATCTTGAAAAACATAAATTAGTAATTGAGTCGCAACATGGTTTTATAAATGGCCGTTCATGTTTAACAAATTTGTTATCTTTTTATTCTAGCATTGTTGAGGCAGTTGATAGTGGTAAGGATTGCGATGTTGTATACCTTGACTTTAGCAAAGCTTTTGATACAGTGCCACATGAAAGACTGATTAAAAAAATAGAGTCTCATGGTATTGGGGGTGCTATATTAAGCTGGATTAGGGCATGGCTATACCAAAGGAAACAGAGAGTTAGTATAAATGGAATCAAGTCAGAGTGGGAAAATGTTGTAAGTGGAGTGCCTCAAGGCTCTGTCCTGGGACCTCTGTTGTTTATAATATATATAAATGATTTAGATTCAGGTTTGAGTAGCAACATTTGCAAATTTGCCGATGATACGAAAATCGGTAGGGAAATTAATTCGGAGGAGGACTCACTATCACTTCAAGTTGATCTAGATAGGGTTTTGAAATGGTCAAAGGATTGGCAGATGCAGTTTAATGCTGATAAATGTAAAGTTCTGAGGTTAGGTAATGATGATAGAGTTACAAGATACGAGCTAGATGGTGTTGTGATTGCGAAGTCGGATTGCGAAAGGGATCTGGGAGTTATGATTAGTAAGAATTTAAAACAAAAGGATCAATGCATAAATGTTCGTAATAAGGCAAATCGGACACTTGGATTTATTAATCGCAGCGTTAGTAACAAGACACCTGGTGTGGTTCTCAAGCTATATCTTGCTCTAGTTAGGCCCCATTTAGATTATGCAGTTCAGTTTTGGTCGCCATATTATAGAATGGATATAAATTCACTTGAACGTGTCCAGCGTAGGATGACTAAGTTAATTCCCCAAATTAGAAATCTTTCATATGAAGAAAGATTAACAAAGCTTAAGTTGCATTCACTGGAAAGGCGAAGAGTTAGGGGTGACATGATAGAGGTTTACAAGTGGATGAATGGACATAACCGGGGGGATATTAATAGGGTATTAAAAGTATCAACACAGGACAGAACACGAAACAATGGATATAAATTGGATAAGTTTAGATTTAGGAAAGACTTGGGTAAATACTGGTTCAGTAACAGGGTTGTTGATTTGTGGAACCAATTGCCGCGTAACATTGTGGAGGTGGGGTCCCTCGATTGTTTCAAGCACGGGTTGGACAAGTATATGAGTGGGATTGGGTGGTTATAGAATAGGAGCTGCCTCGTATGGGCCAATAGGCCTTCTGCAGTTACCTTTGTTCTTATGTTCTTATGTTCTTAAATCTAAAATATTATTTTCCCGTGTTGGTTCCTTAATGTGTTGCGTAAGAAAGCAATCGTCAATTAATTCTAGAAAATCTTCTGCTTCACTATTCCCTGTTTTGTTCAACCAGTTTATTCCGCTAAAATTAAAGTCACCCATGACATAAATACTGTTAGATCTAGATGCTCTAGATATTTCATCCCATAGATGCTTTGCTTCCATTCTGTCTAAATTTGGTGGCCTATATATTACTCCTATTATAATATTATTAGCTTTTTCGTTTAATTCAATCCAAATAGTTTCTGTGTGTGGCTCTGTTTTGATTCCCTCTTTGAGACTACATTTCAAATTGTCCCTAACATATATGGCTACTCCACCTCCTCGTCTAATATATCTATCTGTGTGAAATAGTTTAAATCCATATATTTGATATTCAGCTAATAGTTCTCTATTTTCTACATTCATCCACGTTTCGGTAAGTGCAATAATATCTATTTTTTCTGTGCAGACAAGAGCATTTAATTCGTTAATTTTATTTCTTAGACTTCTACTGTTAGTGTAATATACCCTAAGTGAATTGTTATTTTGCGGACCTTCTCTTTCCCTGATCGTTTTGCCAATTCCTTTCTCCCACAAACACATACTTTTATTACCTCTTACCTTTTATTACTTTTATTACCAAATCAATTCCCATACCTCTATCTACTAACAGTTTAAACCCAAACAAACACCTCTAACCACTTCTTCTAGCGAGTTCGCAACAGCAACAACCCCAGCTCTCGATAGATGCACCCCATCACGAGCATACATTTCATTTCTTCCATAGAAGTGTTCCCAGTTGTCTATGAAAGATATTGCATTTGATTTGCAATATCTTTCCAGCCGGCAATTGACACCAAGTGCCCTCGATATCCATTCATTTCCCACTCCCTTTCTTGGAAGAATGCCACATATGATCGGGATTCCTCCCTTGCTCCTAACTAACTCTATGGCTGTTTTATACCTCTGAATCAGTTCCTCACTCCTGACTCGACCAACATCATAAGAACATAAGAACATAAGAACAAAGGTAACTGCAGAAGGCCTATTGGCCCATACGAGGCAGCTCCTATTCTATAACCACCCAATCCCACTCATATACTTGTCCAACCCGTGCTTGAAACAATCGAGGGACCCCACCTCCACAATGTTACGCGGCAATTGGTTCCACAAATCAACAACCCTGTTACTGAACCAGTATTTACCCAAGTCTTTCCTAAATCTAAACTTATCCAATTTATATCCATTGTTTCGTGTTCTGTCCTGTGTTGATACTTTTAATACCCTATTAATATCCCCCCGGTTATGTCCATTCATCCACTTGTAAACCTCTATCATGTCACCCCTAACTCTTCGCCTTTCCAGTGAATGCAACTTAAGCTTTGTTAATCTTTCTTCATATGAAAGATTTCTAATTTGGGGAATTAACTTAGTCATCCTACGCTGGACACGTTCAAGTGAATTTATATCCATTCTATAATATGGCGACCAAAACTGAACTGCATAATCTAAATGGGGCCTAACTAGAGCAAGATATAGCTTGAGAACCACACCAGGTGTCTTGTTACTAACGCTGCGATTAATAAATCCAAGTGTCCGATTTGCCTTATTACGAACATTTATGCATTGATCCTTTTGTTTTAAATTCTTACTAATCATAACTCCCAGATCCCTTTCGCAATCCGACTTCGCAATCACAACACCATCTAGCTCGTATCTTGTAACTCTATCATCATTACCTAACCTCAGAACTTTACATTTATCAGCATTAAACTGCATCTGCCAATCCTTTGACCATTTCAAAACCCTATCTAGATCAACTTGAAGTGATAGTGATTATTTCCTCCCACGCTAATGCAAATAATGGGATTGTTCCCATTACCAGCCATAATATCATTCATGTTGTTTATAATATCACCAATGCCAGCTCCGGGATAGCAAACCCTTAACCTGTTCCCCCTATCTCTAGCACAAAACGTTCTATCCAAATACCTTATCTGGGAATCTCCCACAACTAATGTTTGCTTAGGTACTTCCTTTACTTTCTGAGGGGCCTGCGCTTCCTTTCTCTTCGTTGCTTTCCCTTTTGCGCGATCCACAGTCTCTCCACAGCACTCGTCCTCCAAAACGTCAAATGAATTTGAAGTTGCTATGGCGTTTGAAGGCGGCTTTATCAAAGTCTTCTTAAGGCCCCTGTCTTTCGCAACTCTCCAAGACGAGGTCCCTTTACTGCTGGTCTCCTCCTTCGTTACTTCTCGTTGTTTTTTAAGCTGACGCACCTCCTCCCGCAGAGAGTCCAACTCTGTCCTCAGGGCTCCCACTAGAGTCACCAGGTCCTTCACTACAACTTCCATATTGCTATGATAATATAACAACAATTTATACTAACTCTCTGTTTCCTTTGGTATAGCCATGCCATAATCCAGCTTAATATGGCACCCCCAATACCATGAGACTCTATCTTTTTAATCAGTCTTTCATGTGGCACTGTATCAAAAGCTTTGCTAAAGTCAAGGTACACAACATCGCAATCCTTACCACTATCAACTGCCTCAACAATGCTAGAATAAAAATATAACAAATTTGTTAAACATGAACGGCCATTTATAAAACCATGTTGCGACTCAATTATTAATTTATGTTTTTCAAGATGAAGACGAATTTTATTTGCTATTATAGATTCGAGTAACTTTCCCACAATAGACGTTAGGCTAATTGGTCGATAGTTAGACGCAAGTGATCAATCTCCTTTCTTAAAAACTGGTATCACGTTAGCAACTTTCCAAAACTCTGGCACTCTGCCTGACTCTATTGATTTATTAAATATGGTTGACAGTGGGTCACAAAGCTCCTCTTTGCATTCTTTAAGCACCCTGGCAAACACTTCATCCGGCCCTGGGGATTTGTTTGGTTTGAGTTTTACTATTTGTTTAAGAACATCCTCCCTGGTAACTGCTAAACTCGTCAACCTGTCCTCGTCCCCACCCACATAGACTTGTTCAGCTGAAGGCATATTGTTAAGTTCCTCTTTAGTAAATACAGATACAAAATATTTATTAAAAATACTACTCATCTCTTCATCACTATCTGTTATTTGACCTGTCTCAGTTTTTAATGGACCTATCCTTTCCCTAGTCTTAGTACAATATAACTGAAAAAAACCTTTAGGATTTGTCTTTGCTTGCCCTGCTATGCGAACTTCATAGTTTCTTTTTGCTTTCCTTATCTCTTTTTTAACATTTCTAACCAGTTGTACGAATTCCTGTTCTAAAGTGATCTCCCCATTTTTAATCCTTTTGTACCAAGCTCTCTTTTTACCTATAAGGTTCTTCAAATTCTTTGTTATCCACTTTGGGTCATTAGTATTCGATCTATTCAATGCCCTAGATATTTCAGTTGCATATGTCCTGGGGACCATTCAGGCTTGTTCGCAATTTGTATAGTATACTACGTTCCTGTGCTTTGTTTAGAATGTTCTTAAATAAGTTATATATTGAATCCACATCGAAATGCCCATTTAAGTCACCTATTGCTGGGTTCATGTCTCGCTCCAAGACCGGCCCACACCCCATACCCAAGACTTTCCAATCAATTTGACCCAAAAAATTTCTTAGGCTATTAAAATCAACTTTTCGAAAATCTGGCACTTTAACAGAATTTTCTCCTACAGGTCTATTCCATTCTGTGCTAAATCTGATTTCTTTGTGATCACTGTTCCCTAGCTCACTCCCTATTTCGATGTCATTAATTTGTGTTTCCCTGTTAGTTAACACTAAATCTAAAATATTATTTTCCCGTGTTGGTTCCTTAATGTGTTGCGTAAGAAAACAATCGTCTATTAATTCTAGAAAATCTTCTGTTTTGTTCAACCAGTTTATTCCACTAAAATTAAAGTCACCCATGCCATATATACTGTTAGATCTAGATGCCCTAGATATTTCATCCACAGATGCTTTGCTTCCATTCTGTCTAAATTTGGTGGCCTATATATAACTCCTATTATAATATTATTTGCTTTTTCGTTTAATTCTATCCAAATAGTTTCTGTGTGTGGCTCAGTTTTGATTCCCTCTTTGAGACTACATTTCAAATTGTCCCTAACATATATGGCTACTCCACCTCCTCGTCTAATGTATCAATCTGTGTGAAATAGTTTAAATCCATTTATTTGATATTCAGCTAATAGTTCTCTATTTTCTACATTCATCCACGTTTCGGTAAGTGCAATAATATCTATTTTTTCTGTGCAGACAAGAGCATTTAATTCGTTAATTTTATTTCTTAGACTTCTACTGTTAGTGTAATATACCCTAAGTGAATTGTTATTTTGAGGCCCTTCTCTTTCCCTGATCATTTTGCCAATTCCTTTCTCCCACAAACACATACTTTTATTACCTCCTTCCTCCAAATCAATTCCCATACCCCTATCTACTAACAGTTTAAACCCAAACAAAAACCTCTAACCACTTCTTCCAACGAGTTCGCAACAGCAACAACCCCAGCTCTCGATAGGTGCACCCCATCACGAGCATACATTTCATTTCTTCCATAGAAGTGTTCCCAGTTGTCTATGAAAGATATTGCATTTGATTTGCAATATCTTTCCAGCCGGCAATTGACACCAAGTGCCCTCGACATCCATTCATTTCCCACTCCCTTTCTTGGAAGAATGCCACATATGATCGGGATTCCTCCCTTGCTCTTAACTAATTCAATGGCTGTCCTGAATCTCTGTATTAGTTCCTCACTCCTAACTCGTCCAACATCATTACCCCCTGCATTGATGGATCAAAATACGCAGCAGTTGCATTCTCTACTAGTGCATCTATCACGGCATCAAATGCATTTTGCTCGATATCGCTCCAGCACCATGATGCATTTTTCTTCAGGAGCTCACGTAGAGGCTTCGTAATGGTAGCAAAATCTGGAATGAAGCGAGAACAGTAGTTTGCCATTCCCAGAAAACTATGTACTTCAGTGGACGTTGAAGGAGGTGCAGCATTCTTGATATCTGCAACTTTCTTAGGATCTGGAGACAGACCTTTGTCACTAAGTACAAGTCCAAAGAATTCAATTTTACGTTGATTGAACTCACACTTTGCTCGGCTTAACGTCAGATTCTTTTCTCGTAAGCGTTGCAATGTTGCACGAAGAGCTTTGTCGTGTTCAGCTTGGGTACTGCCACAAACAATGATGTCATCAGACATGTTGTCAGCATTAGGTATATCTTGCAATACCTTGCTGATGATGTTTTGGAATACCTCGGCAGCATTGTTAATCCCAAAACTCAGGCGCTTGTACCTATACAGACCTCGATGTGTCGTAAACGTTGTGATGAAGCGACTCTCATCATCAAGTTCAAGCTGATGATAGCCCTTGTTTAAATCTAACTTGCTAAATACAGTTGCACCATTCAAGCGGTAAATCATATCATCTACAGTGGGTGTAGGATGGCGTTCACGCATTATTGCCTTGTTGGGAACACGCATGTCCACACAAATGCGTATCTCATCTGGATTCTTCGGCTTTGGTGAAGTGACAATTGGGCTTACCCATGGTGTTGGGCCTGTTACTGGTTCAATGATATCTAGTTCCATTAGCCTATCCAGTTCGGCATCGACTTTCTTGCGAGTATGGAATGGTTGTCGGCGATGTGGTTGGGCAACTGGAATTACATCTGGGTTGATATGCAAATGTACTTTGCTATCAGTATAACAACCTATGGATTTAAATCGATCAGAAAATTCAGCAACAATACCATCAACATTGTTTGCAGATTCCACTGCTACAGCATTAGAAAGCTGAAGTAGCCCCAATTTGGTTGAAGTCTTGTAACTGAGTAAAGACTCCTTTGCATTCCTAACAACATGGAATGTAGTAATGAGCATTGCATTCTTTGACTTAATCTCTGCAGTGAAAGTTCCAATCACTGGCAAGGCTACCTTTGAAGCATAGGCAGTGGCTTTGCCATCATAGTTTTCAAGCTTTGGGAACTGTTTTTTAAATTTTTCATAGTGGCACTCAGCAATGGTGTCAATGTTTGATCCAGTGTCAATGAGAACTTTGAGACAAATACCAGCAATGTATACTATAGTCTCTGGGTTGTTTGGAAGATCATTCCATTCTGTGATTGCTTGTACTCCATGAGTATAATCACATTCACTGTCATCTGAGACTGGTTGTAATGAAATGTTGTCTTGTACATTATTAACATTTTGGATATGAGGTGCAATATTGTGTTTATCACCTCGACCCCTATGACCTGATCCTCGTACAGTGCTTTTATTCATTGACTGTGGTTTCTTGACTGCGGAACGACACATAGCACCAAAGTGACCTAGTTTTCCACACTCATAGCACTTCTTACCTTGAGCAGGACAAACATTATCTTGGTGTGGGTAGTCTCCTCCACAATTGTAACATTTATTGTTGACACTCTCTGATGTGGGTCGTTGTGACTGCTTGAGTCTTGTTCCTTGACCCCAGTTGTGATGTGGTTCTCGGCTAAATTTGCTGTTAGGTTTGCCATGATATCTTCTTTGATCACGGTGTCCTCCCTGAACCTTACGTACCTCATCACTGTTAGTAACAGCGGCAGAACCGTTATTGGCACTGCACTCCATGACACGAGCATCACGTGCAGCATCTTCCATTCGACGAGCCATATCCAGTATCTTGGTAAGAGAACTTTCATCATCAACAAGTTCTAGAGCTCTTCGACGTAGACGTGTAGATGTGCATGTTTCAATTATTTGCTGTTTGATTTCTTTGTCAACATCAGCAAACTCACAATGGGCTGCTTAACCCTGCAGACGTGTGTGGTATTGATCCACAGTTTCATTAGAGAGTTGTCTAGCTCTCCTGAAATGCATAATTTCCATTGCAGTATTTTGCCTTGGTTTGAAATGTTCTGTTAGTTTGGCTTTGGCAGTGTCATAATCTTTGGCACCACCAGTGTCTTTCAGTGTGTCAAAGATGTCACAAAGTCTATCACCTGCATAATGAAGTAGAAAGGCACGCTTTCTTTCAGCACTTTTGATGTCTGAAACTATCAACAAATTTTCAAACCTTTTAAGCCGTTTGACCCACCTCTGTGACAGGTTTGTCTGCTCACAGTCAGGATCAAATGCAGGAAACTGAGGTATATTTGCCATTTTTTACTGAATAAATGTAAACTTATCACTTAAATGTTCCTCAAAATATTAAACACTTACTGTACTGTATATGTTAGTTAAGAATTCACTGAAATTACTTTAATTTTGCAAAGCACACAAGCATTTTAATGCAAAAGTTCACAACAGTGCACAATATAGCAGCAACTGACTTCTTACCTAGCCCTTGTGTACATGTGTTGTTTCTACTCACAGCAGCACAGCAGTTGGCACAGCAGTAGTTAGCAGTTGGTATAGCAGTTGGTACAGTTGTCAGCAGTTGGTACAGCAGTCAGTTCACAGCGTGAAGAATTTTGAAGCACGAAGCGTCGTTTCGTAACCACAACATCAGGTTTTGTACACATCAAAGCGTCGTTCAGTACACAGCACCGGCTCGCAGATTACTCAGTACACAGCTTGAGTCAGCACATAGCTTGGGATAGCACATAGCATTGGTTAGCACATAGCATTGGTTAGCACATAGCATTGGTTAGCACATAGCATCGTTTAGCACACAGCATTGGTTATGGTGGTCACAGCTTCTCTTCCTCCTCCAGGCAGCATGCTTCTCCCTTGTGTTTGAAACTGAACAAATACCTGCGTTCACAGTTCATCCTCGTCGCCAATGTGGTGTTTGTGTGTTACTGAGGAAGTCTTGATTGTAGGGTTGATATAAAGCCATCGCTTGGTTACTGACTTTAATACGTATATAAACAATTACATGACTAGCTGCTTCCAAGCTGGTATCCTGTATGCTTCTGTTTACCTGCTCTCTGGCGTCTGCTCCGCCACACATAGAAAACGGATGGTACCATTTTCTGTGAACATGACAGACAGGTTGACTAGTTTAGTAGTTACCAGGGAGGATGTAATTAAACAATTAGAAAAACTAAAACCAAACAAATCCCCAGGGCCAGATGAAGTGTTTGCCAGGGTGCTTAAAGAATGCAAAGAGGAGCTTTCCGAGCCACTGTCTACCATATTCAATAAATCAATAGAGTCAGGCTGAGTGCCAGAGTCATGGAAGGTAGCTAATGTGGTACCAATTTTTAAGAAAGGAGATAGATCACTTGCGTCAAACTATCGGCCAATTAGCCTAACGCCTATTGTGGGAAAGTTACTTGAATCAATAATTGCAAATACAATTCGTCTCCATCTTGAAAAACATAAATTAATAAATGAGTCGCAACATGGTTTTACAAATGGCCGTTCATGTTTAACAAATTTGCTAACTTTTTATTCCAGCATAGTTGAGGCAGTTGATAGTGTAAGGATTGTGATGTTGTGTACCTTGACTTTAGCAAAGCTTTTGATACAGTGCCACATGAAAGACTAATTAAAAAAATAGGAGCTCATGGTATTGGGGGTACTATATTAAGTTGGATTAGGGCATGGCTATTCCAAAGGAAACAGAGAGTTAGTATAAATGGGGACTGACTGCACCTGACAGTCAGTCAGGTGCAGTCACAGTGACAGGTTGTGTTAGCTGGAGCTCCGATTCTAATAACATTATTATTGCAATAATGGAAGGATTAGTAAAAGATTTGGTGAGTCTGGTTGGAGCTCTGAGAGCAGAGATGGATTCCCTGCGGGAGGAGGTACGACGGCTACGACTTCGGGAGGAAACGAAGGAGGAGGCCAGTGTTGACGGGACCTCATTAAGAAGGACTGACGAGACCAGTATTAAGAAGTCCTCGTCTTGGCAAGTTGTGAAAGACAGGGGTCTTAAGAAGACCTTGGCAAAACCGACAACTAATAGCCTACACCTAAGAACTTTTAACGCATTTGACGTATTAGAGGACGAGTGCTGTGTTGAACCTGTTGTTCAACGAGGTGGCAAAGACAAAGTAACGAGGAGCATTGAAGCGCAGGTCCCTCAAACTGCTCGAAAGGAAAAGGGAGAATCGAAGCGAATTTTGGTTGTGGGAGATTCCCAGGTGAGGTATTTAGACAGAACGTTTTGTGCCAGAGATAGGGGAAACAGATTAAGGGTTTGCTATCCAGGAGCTGGAATTGGTGATATTGTTGGAAACATGAATGATATTATGACACGAAATGGAAACAAACCCATTATTTGTATTAGTGCAGGGGGTAATGATGTTGGACGAGTTAGGAGTGAGGAACTAATACAGAGATTCAGGACAGCCATTGAATTAGTTAGGAGCAAGGGAGGAATCCCGATCATATGTGGCATTCTTCCAAGAAAGGGAGTAGGAAATGAATGGATATCGAAGGCACTTGGTGTCAATTGCCGGCTGGAAAGATATTGCAAATCAAATGCAATATCTTTCATAGACAACTGGGAACACTTCTATGGAAGAAATGGAATGTATGCTCGTGATGGGGTGCATCTATCGAGAACTGGGGTTGTTGCTGTTGCGAACTCGTTGGAAGAAGTGGTTAGAGGTGTTTGTTTCGGTTTAAACTGTTAGCTGATAGAGGTATGGGAATTGATTTGGAGGAAGGAGATAATAAAAGTACGTGTTTGTGGGAGAAAGGAATTGGCAAAATGATCAGGGAAAGAGAAGGGCCTCAAAATAACAATTCACTTAGGGTATATTACACTAACAGTAGAAGTCTAGGAAATAAAATTAACGAATTAAATGCTCTTGTCTGCACAGAAAAAATAGATATTATTGCACTTACCGAAACGTGGATGAATGTAGAAAATAGAGAGCTGAATATCAAATAAATGGATTTAAACTATTTCACACAGATAGATATATTAGACGAGGAGGGGGAGTAGCCATATATGTTAGGGACAATTTGAAATGTAGTCTCAAAGAGGGAATCAAAACAGAGCCACACACAGAAACTATTTGGATTGAATTAAACGAAAAAGCTAATAACATTATAATAGGAGTAATATATAGGCCACCAAATTTAGACAGAATGGAAGCAAAGCATCTATGGGATGAAATATCTAGGGCATCTAGATCTAACAGTATTTATGTCATGGGTGACTTTAATTTTAGCGGAATAAACTGGTTGAACAAAACAGGGAATAGTGAAGCAGAAGATTTTCTAGAATTAATTGACGATTGCTTTCTTACGCAACACATTAAGGAACCAACACGGGAAAATAATATTTTAGATTTAGTGTTAACTAACAGGGAAACGCAAATTAATGACATCGAAATAGGGAGTGAGCTAGGGAGCAGTGATCACAAAGAAATCAGATTTAGCATAGAATGGAATAGACCAGTAGGAGAAAATTCTGTTAAAGTGCCAGATTTTCGAAAAGCTGATTTTAATAGCCTAAGAAATTTTTTGGGTCAAATTGATTGGAAAGGCTTGGGTATGGGGTGTGGGCCGGTCTTGGAGCGAGACATGAACCCAGCGATAGGTGACTTAAATGGGGATTTCGATGTGGATTCAATATATAACTTATTTAAGAATATTCTAAACAAAGCACAGGAACGTAGTATACCATACAAATTGAATAGATCGTATACTAATGACCCAAAGTGGATAACAAAGAATTTGAAGAACCTTATAGGTAAAAAGAGAGCTTGGTACAAAAGGATTAAAAATGGGGAGGTCACTTTAGAACAGGAATTCGTACAACTGGTTAGAAATGTTAAAAAAGAGATAAGGAAAGCAAAAATAAACTATGAAGTTCGCATAGCAGGGCAAGCAAAGACAAATCCTAAAGGGTTTTTTCAGTTATATCGTACTAAGACTAGGGAAAGGATAGGTCCATTAAAAACTGAGACAGGTCAAATAACAGATAGTGATGAAGAGATGAGTAGTATTTTTAATAAATATTTTGTATCTGTATTTACTAAAGAGGAACTTAACAATATGCCTTCAGCCGAACAAGTCTATGTGGGTGGGGACGAGGACAGGTTGACGAGTTTAGCAGTTACCAGGGAGGATGTTCTTAAACAAATAGTAAAACTCAAACCAAACAAATCCCCAGGGCCAGATGAAGTGTTTGCTAGGGTGCTTAAAGAATGCAAAGAGGAGCTTTGTGACCCACTGTCAACCATATTTAATAAATCAATAGAGTCAGGCAGAGTGCCAGAGTTTTGGAAAGTTGCTAATGTGATACCAGTTTTTAAGAAAGGAGATAGATCACTTGCGTCTAACTATCGACCAATTAGCCTAACGTCTATTGTGGGAAAGTTACTCGAATCTATAATAGCAAATAAAATTCGTCTTCATCTTGAAAAACATAAATTAATAATTGAGTCTCAACATGGTTTTATAAATGGCCGTTCATGTTTAACAAATTTGTTATCTTTTTATTCTAGCATTGTTGAGGCAGTTGATAGTGGTAAGGATTGCGATGTTGTATACCTTGACTTTAGCAAAGCTTTTGATACAGTGCCACATGAAAGACTGATTAAAAAAATAGAGTCTCATGGTATTGGGGGTGCTATATTAAGCTGGATTAGGGCATGGCTATACCAAAGGAAACAGAGAGTTAGTATAAATGGAATCAAGTCAGAGTGGGAAAATGTTGTAAGTGGAGTGCCTCAAGGCTCTGTCCTGGGACCTCTGTTGTTTATAATATATATAAATGATTTAGATTCAGGTTTGAGTAGCAACATTTGCAAATTTGCCGATGATACGAAAATCGGTAGGGAAATTAATTCGGAGGAGGACTCGCTATCACTTCAAGTTGATCTAGATAGGGTTTTGAAATGGTCAAAGGATTGGCAGATGCAGTTTAATGCTGATAAATGTAAAGTTCTGAGGTTAGGTAATGATGATAGAGTTACAAGATACGAGCTAGATGGTGTTGTGATTGCGAAGTCGGATTGCGAAAGGGATCTGGGAGTTATGATTAGTAAGAATTTAAAACAAAAGGATCAATGCATAAATGTTCGTAATAAGGCAAATCGGACACTTGGATTTATTAATCGCAGCGTTAGTAACAAGACACCTGGTGTGGTTCTCAAGCTATATCTTGCTCTAGTTAGGCCCCATTTAGATTATGCAGTTCAGTTTTGGTCGCCATATTATAGAATGGATATAAATTCACTTGAACGTGTCCAGCGTAGGATGACTAAGTTAATTCCCCAAATTAGAAATCTTTCATATGAAGAAAGATTAACAAAGCTTAAGTTGCATTCACTGGAAAGGCGAAGAGTTAGGGGTGACATGATAGAGGTTTACAAGTGGATGAATGGACATAACCGGGGGGATATTAATAGGGTATTAAAAGTATCAACACAGGACAGAACACGAAACAATGGATATAAATTGGATAAGTTTAGATTTAGGAAAGACTTGGGTAAATACTGGTTCAGTAACAGGGTTGTTGATTTGTGGAACCAATTGCCGCGTAACATTGTGGAGGTGGGGTCCCTCGATTGTTTCAAGCACGGGTTGGACAAGTATATGAGTGGGATTGGGTGGTTATAGAATAGGAGCTGCCTCGTATGGGCCAATAGGCCTTCTGCAGTTACCTTTGTTCTTATGTTCTTATGTTCTTATGAGTCAGGCAGAGTGCCAGAGTTTTGGAAAGTTGCTAATGTGATACCAGTTTTTAAGAAAGGAGATAGATCACTTGCGTCTAACTATCGACCAATTAGCCTAACGTCTATTGTGGGAAAGTTACTCGAATCTATAATAGCAAATAAAATTCGTCTTCATCTTGAAAAACATAAATTAATAATTGAGTCGCAACATGGTTTTATAAATGGCCGTTCATGTTTAACAAATTTGTTATCTTTTTATTCTAGCATTGTTGAGGCAGTTGATAGTGGTAAGGATTGCGATGTTGTATACCTTGACTTTAGCAAAGCTTTTGATACAGTGCCACATGAAAGACTGATTAAAAAAATAGAGTCTCATGGTAGTGGGGGTGCTATATTAAGCTGGATTAGGGCATGGCTATACCAAAGGAAACAGAGAGTTAGTATAAATGGAATCAAGTCAGAGTGGGAAAATGTTGTAAGTGGAGTGCCTCAAGGCTCTGTCCTGGGACCTCTGTTGTTTATAATATATATAAATGATTTAGATTCAGGTTTGAGTAGCAACATTTGCAAATTTGCCGATGATACGAAAATCGGTAGGGAAATTAATTCGGAGGAGGACTCACTATCACTTCAAGTTGATCTAGATAGGGTTTTGAAATGGTCAAAGGATTGGCAGATGCAGTTTAATGCTGATAAATGTAAAGTTCTGAGGTTAGGTAATGATGATAGAGTTACAAGATACGAGCTAGATGGTGTTGTGATTGCGAAGTCGGATTGCGAAAGGGATCTGGGAGTTATGATTAGTAAGAATTTAAAACAAAAGGATCAATGCATAAATGTTCGTAATAAGGCAAATCGGACACTTGGATTTATTAATCGCAGCGTTAGTAACAAGACACCTGGTGTGGTTCTCAAGCTATATCTTGCTCTAGTTAGGCCCCATTTAGATTATGCAGTTCAGTTTTGGTCGCCATATTATAGAATGGATATAAATTCACTTGAACGTGTCCAGCGTAGGATGACTAAGTTAATTCCCCAAATTAGAAATCTTTCATATGAAGAAAGATTAACAAAGCTTAAGTTGCATTCACTGGAAAGGCGAAGAGTTAGGGGTGACATGATAGAGGTTTACAAGTGGATGAATGGACATAACCGGGGGGATATTAATAGGGTATTAAAAGTATCAACACAGGACAGAACACGAAACAATGGATATAAATTGGATAAGTTTAGATTTAGGAAAGACTTGGGTAAATACTGGTTCAGTAACAGGGTTGTTGATTTGTGGAACCAATTGCCGCGTAACATTGTGGAGGTGGGGTCCCTCGATTGTTTCAAGCACGGGTTGGACAAGTATATGAGTAGGATTGGGTGGTTATAGAATAGGAGCTGCCTCGTATGGGCCAATAGGCCTTCTGCAGTTACCTTTGTTCTTATGTTCTTATGTTCTATAATATGGCGACCAAAACTGAACTGCATAATCTAAATGGGGCCGAACTAGAGCAAGATATAGCTTGAGAACCACACCAGGTGTCTTGTTACTAACGCTGCGATTAATAAATCCAAGTGTCCGATTTGCCTTATTACGAACATATATGCATTGATCCTTTTGTTTTAAATTCTTGCTAATCATAACTCCCAGATCCCTTTCGCAATTCGACTTCGCAATCTCAACACCATCTAGCTCGTATCTTGTAACCCTATCATCATTACCTACCCTCAGAACTTTACATTTATCAGCATTAAACTGCATCTGCCAATCCTTCGACCATTTCAAAACCCTATCTAGATCAACTTGAAGTGATAGTGAGTCCTCCTCCGAATTAATTTCCCTACCGATTTTCGTATCATCGGCAAATTTGCAAATGTTGCTACTCAAACCTGAATCTAAATCATTTATATATATTATAAACAACAGAGGTCCCAGGACAGAGCCCTGAGGCACCCCACTTACAACATTTTCCCACTCTGCCTTGATTCCATTTATACTAACTCTCTGTTTCCTTTGGTATAGCCATGCCCTAATCCAGCTTAATATAGCACCCCCAATACCATGAGACTCTAACTTTTTAATCAGTCTTTCATGTGGCACTGTATCAAAAGCTTTGCTAAAGTCAAGGTACACAACATCGCAATCCTTACCACTATCAACTGCCTCAACAATGCTAGAATAAAAAGATAACAAATTTGTTAAACATGAACTGCCATTTATAAAACCATGTTGCGACTCAATTATTAATTTATGTTTTTCAAGATGAAGACGAATTTTATTTGCTATTATAGATTCGAGTAACTTTCCCACAATAGACGTTAGGCTAATTGGTCGATAGTTAGACGCAAGTGATCTATCTCCTTTCTTAAAAACTGGTATCACATTAGCAACTTTCCAAAACTCTGGCACTCTGCCTGACTCTATTGATTTATTAAATATGGTTGACAGTGGGTCACAAAGCTCCTCTTTGCATTCTTTAAGCACCCTGGCAAACACTTCATCCGGCCCTGGGGATTTGTTTGGTTTGAGTTTTACTATTTGTTTAAGAACATCCTCCCTGGTAACTGTTAAACTCGTCAATTTGTCCTCGTCCCCACCCACATAGACTTGTTCAGCTGAAGGCATATTGTTAAGTTCCTCTTTAGTAAATACAGATACAAAATATTTATTAAAAATACTACTCATCTCTTCATCACTATCTGTTATTTGACCTGTCTCAGTTTTTAATGGACCTATCCTTTCCCTAGTCTTAGTACGATATAACTGAAAAAACCCTTTAGGATTTGTCTTTGCTTGCCCTGCTATGAATACTTCATAGTTTCTTTTTGCTTTCCTTATCTCTTTTTTAACATTTCTAACCAGTTGTACGAATTCCTGTTCTAAAGTGACCTCCCCATTTTTAATCCTTTTGTACCAAGCTCTCTTTTTACCTATAAGGTTCTTCAAATTCTTTGTTATCCACTTTGGGTCATTGGTATTCGATCTATTC
Organism: Procambarus clarkii; assembly: GCF_040958095.1. NCBI lineage: Eukaryota > Metazoa > Arthropoda > Malacostraca > Decapoda > Cambaridae > Procambarus > Procambarus clarkii. Next base: position 22,435,471 of record NC_091213.1, on the reverse strand, counting down.
AATTTGTATGGTATACTACGTTCTTGTGCTTTGTTTAGAATATTCTTAAATAAGTTATATATTGAATCCACATCGAAATCCCCATTTACGTCACCTATCGCCACTTGATTGGCAAATGCAGTTTAATGCTGATAAATATGAAGTTCTGAGGCTAGGTAATGATGATAGAGTTGCAAGATTTGAGTTAGGCCCCATTTAGATTATGCAGTTCAGTTTTGGTCGCCATATTATAGAATGGATATAAATTCACTTGAACGTGTCCAGCGTAGGATGACTAAGTTAATTCCCCAAATTAGAAATCTTTCATATGAAGAAAGATTAACAAAGCTTAAGTTGCATTCACTGGAAAGGCGAAGAGTTAGGGGTGACATGATAGAGGTTTACAAGTGGATGAATGGACAAAACCGGGGGGATATTAATAGGGTATTAAAAGTATCAACACAGGACAGAACACGAAACAATGGATATAAATTGGATAAGTTTAGATTTAGGAAAGACTTGGGTAAATACTGGTTCAGTAACAGGGTTGTTGATTTGTGGAACCAATTGCCGCGTAACATTGTGGAGGTGGGGTCCCTCGATTGTTTCAAGCACGGGTTGGACAAGTATATGAGTGGGATTGGGTGGTTATAGAATAGGAGCTGCCTCGTATGGGCCAATAGGCCTTCTGCAGTTACCTTTGTTCTTATGTTCTTCTTATGTAAGATACGAGCTAGATGGTGTTGAGATTGCGAATTCAGATTGCGAAAGGGATCTGGGAGTTATGATTAGTAAGAATTTAAAACAAAAGGATCAATGCATGAATGTTCTTAATAAGGCGAATAGGACACTGGGATTTATTAATCGAAGCGTTAGTAACAAGATTCCTGGTGTGGTTCTTAAGCTATATCTTGCTCTGATTAGGCCCTATTTAGAATATGCAGTTCAGTTTTGGTCGCCGTATTATAGAACATAAGAACATAAGAACAAAGGTAACTGCAGAAGGCCTATTGGCCCATACGAGGCAGCTCCTATTCTATAACCACCCAATCCCACTCATATACTTGTCCAACCCGTGCTTGAAACAATCGAGGGACCCCACCTCCACAATGTTACGCGGCAATTGGTTCCACAAATCAACAACCCTGTTACTGAACCAGTATTTACCCAAGTCTTTCCTAAATCTAAACTTATCCAATTTATATCCATTGTTTCGTGTTCTGTCCTGTGTTGATACTTTTAATACCCTATTAATATCCCCCCGGTTATGTCCATTCATCCACTTGTAAACCTCTATCATGTCACCCCTAACTCTTCGCCTTTCCAGTGAATGCAACTTAAGCTTTGTTAATCTTTCTTCATATGAAAGATTTCTAATTTGGGGAATTAACTTAGTCATCCTACGCTGGACACGTTCAAGTGAATTTATATCCATTCTATAATATGGCGACCAAAACTGAACTGCATAATCTAAATGGGGCCTAACTAGAGCAAGATATAGCTTGAGAACCACACCAGGTGTCTTGTTACTAACGCTGCGATTAATAAATCCAAGTGTCCGATTTGCCTTATTACGAACATTTATGCATTGATCCTTTTGTTTTAAATTCTTACTAATCATAACTCCCAGATCCCTTTCGCAATCCGACTTCGCAATCACAACACCATCTAGCTCGTATCTTGTAACTCTATCATCATTACCTAACCTCAGAACTTTACATTTATCAGCATTAAACTGCATCTGCCAATCCTTTGACCATTTCAAAACCCAAACTCTTCCCAAGAATGGATATAAATTCTCTTGAACGTGTCCAACGTAGGATGACTAAGTTAATTCCCCAAAATTAGAAATCTTTCATATGAAGAAAGATTAACAAAGCTTAAGTTGCATTCACTGGAAAGGCGAAGAGTTAGGGGTGACATGATAAAGGTTTACAAGTGGATGAATGGACATAACAGAGGGGATATTAATAGGGTATTAAAAATATCAACACAAGACAGAACACGAAACAATGGGTATAAATTGGATAAGTTTAGATTTAGGAAAGACTTGGGTAAATACTGATTCAGTAACAGGGTTGTTGATTTGTGGAACCAATTGCCGCATAACGTGGTGGAGGTGGGGTCCCTCGATTGTTTCAAGCCCGGGTTGGACAAATGAGTGGGATTGGGTGGTTATAGATAGGAGCTGCCTCGTATGGGCCAAAAGGCCTTCTGCAGTTGCCTTTGTTCTTATGTTCTTATTAGAAATCTTTCATATGAAGAAAGATTAACATAGCTTAAATTGCATTCACTAGAAAGGCAAAGAGTTAGGGATAACATGATAAAGGTTTACAAGTTGATGAATGGATACAACAAAGGGAATATTAATAGGGTATTAAAAGTATCAAGACAAAACAGAACACTAAACAATGGGTATATATTGGATAAATTTAGATTTTAGAAAGACTTGGGTAAATACTGGTTCGGTAACAGGGTTGTTGATTTGTGGAACCAATTACCGCGTAACGTGGTGGAGGTGGGGTCCCTGGATTGTTTCAAGCGCGGGTTCGGCATGTATATGAGTGGGATTGGGTGGTTATAGATAGGAGCTGCCTCGTATGGGCCAATGGGCCTTCTGCAGTGTCCTTTGTTCTTATGTTCTTATGTTCAAGTGGCTGAATACACTTAACAAAGGGGATATTAATAGGGAATTAAAAGGATCAACATAGGACAACACGAAACAATGGGTATAAATTGAGTATGTTTAGATTTAGGAAAGATTTGGGTAAATACTGGTTCGGTAACAGGATTGTGTATTTTTTGGTCTAATTCCCGCCTAACGTGATGGAGGTGGGGTCCCTCGAATGGTTCAAGCGTGGGTTTAACACGTATGTGAGTGGGATTGGGTAGTTATAAATAGGAGCTGCCTCGTTTGGGCCAATAGGCCTTCCACAGATACCTTTGTTCTTATGTTCTTATTTGTGGAGCCAGTTAACCCATAATAGAAGTAGGATCCCTTAATTGTTTCAAGCGTAGGCTAAACATATGGATAAATAAGATTAGGTGGATATAAATAAGAGTGGCCTCGATGGACTAATTGGCCTTCTTCAATTACCTTTATTCGTATGAGCTTTTTCATATGGGCCTTTAGGCTTTCTGCAGTTACCTTAATTCTTATGTCCTTATATATGTCATACCTACTCTTGAAACAATCAAGAGATCATACGTCTAGTATGTTTGGTTCCCACAACACTTTTATCGAACCAGAATTTACCCCAGGTCTTTCCTAAATCTAATCTTATCGCATTTATTCCCATTTTTCATGTTCTAGTTTGTGTTGAAACTTTTAATTCCCTATTATTATTCCCTTTGTTATGCCCATTCATTCACATGTACACCTCTTTCATGTCGCCCTAATATAATGGTTAACACCTCACTAAGGTATTAAAGTATATAACTTCCCCAAAGAATACACATTCATTCATCTCTTTGGCACGAGAATCGTCACGAATCTGAGTCGTCACGAGAATATTACTGATATTTTCCTCAGCGTCTTTCGTCATTTTGAAAATGTACATATACGAAGAATCCGTTGCTAAGGTTCAAGCGTTCCTCGATGCTGTTAGGAAGATCGATCCCACCAAAATATCTGTCGATCATATGTTGGAAACGATAAAGTCAAGAGAGAACCACCTTGTTACTGCTGATGACCAAACAAATATTTTACCAAGAAAAACTCGTCTTGGTTTATTTTGGGCTCTAACAATGGCCTCATTTATGTCGACGAAGTTGATTAGGTTGACGGGTCGCTGGGAAAGCGTCCTCTGGACCATAATGGATCTTGTCAGTCACTGGCGGCCAGGATACAGCATGGATTTCAGCATATTAGTTCCTGAAATATATAAACCGTATATTCTAAGGATATTCACTGATGATCGACTTTGTCCCAATCCGTTCCTTCGTCTGGAAATGCTTCGCATTATTTCCATGTGGCCTAAGGAGTACCTGGAGGATGCCAATTCACGCATGCAGGTTGTTAGTGGCTTGGTTGCCACAGGTTCATACTTGGAATTGCATCACCTCGAACCTAATGGCGCTAAGATAGGTTTACTGTACTTTATTTGCTACTTGTTGATAATCCTTGAGACACACGGCAACCTAGACGCTGTTGCAGCTTCAGCGACGCGCCAAGTTAGGTGTCTGAAGCCTGGATCAGAAGTAATGTTTTTCAACCGTATTGTCCAGCTCCTGGCACAAAAGGCAGAGGCGTCGAGGGAGAGATATCTAAATTATCACGAAATGACTCGAACTATAACGTCGTTTTCTGATATCTATTTTACGTTTCATTTGCTGGTGTGTAACCTAGCAACCTCTTCGGTGTATAAGGTTCCTGGTCTTGCAGAGTCCGCTGCATCTTCCCTCGTTACTATCACAGATTCTTTAGTTGCATTAAGCTCGAGGTTGCAACAACAGGATGCAAAAAGACATTTATTCACAAGTTTAGACGACGTTTACAAAGCATTGCAAGAGAAATCGACGTCTGTTTCTCGGGTGTTGCGCCAGAATCATGCCCAGGTTCTGTCTTCACTTAACAAGCAGGAAGCAGAATCTGGATTCTGTTTCAACCACTTCCCAACTCCCATTAAGGAGTCGACGGAGGACTGTCCGGAGAGGTTCGTGGACAGTGTGACGGGAGCAGTGATGGAGGCGCCGGTGCTGTTACACCCGTCCAAGATGGTGGTGGACGAGTCGACGCTGGTCCGATTGTTGCTTACATCCCACCCATCCGACCCCTTCACGAGATGCCCGCTGGACCACGGCTCCTATAGTCGCCTCCCCGACTTGCAAGCTGACATTGTTGCTTGGAAGAACTCTACCATTGGAGTTAGCAGTAGCGAACGTGACATCAATAGCGACACCTATAATGACTCTGAGATAACAAGAGAGGACGACAGCGTCCCCAGGAACATTGATAACTTTGACGTCTATATGTACAGCACTGATGTAGACATCAACAGTTGTCAGCTACGCAAATTACTTTTGCAGTTTTCAAATCCTATGTGATTATTCTTGCTTCATTGTACGAAGCAATGTAAATTTTCTCTATATATATGAATACGTAATTAAAATGTATTTTTTATGAATTATGTACGAGTATTATAATAAAGTTTTAAACAAAAACATAACTGCAGTTTTAGTTCATACTAGTTGTACCCACCACACATTGCTATGGCTTAGTCTGGTTAAATGGAAAAGAAAGAAAAAGTGCACGTGTTTAATATGTTTAATTTCACAATGCTTGTGGGAATACAATATTTTTTGTTGTTCCATTGTCTGTGAAGATATAGAGATTGTCTGGTTGCAGACTCTAGAACACACAACATAATTGTTCATGTGAGAAGCTATCCGTGTCTAGATATAAACCGCACAATTCTAAAGAGTGGCCCTGAGCTTTTTTGATGGTGATTGCAAACGCCAATCGAATTGGAAATTACAATCTCTTAAATTAAAATGACAAATCCGTTGGAATGATAGGAATGAGGTCATCTTCACCTTTTAAAGGTCCTGTGAAGATTGTTGCTTCTACGACGTTGCTGATTTTTTTTTTACTCGAACCCGCGTGCCGTTGCAAAGCTTTGGCTGGTTGATATTTCGTAACATGATAATTCGCACACCGCTTCTCAATTGCAGTACGTGCGGTGGTATTCCTGGCAGTTCGAGTGAATTCAAAAATTCTGTTGGATAATTAACCGCTTCATCTGCTTCCACAACAGTGTCGACGGCCTTGAATGTGACTACCATGCTTTGGATGTTAGACTGAATATTATTGTGAAGTTCGTAGACGTCTTTATTCTTGGCCGCAAGAATAGCTCGTTCACTCAGCCAATCGTGACTTTTATAATTGGTTTGAAAATTGGGAAAGACTCTTTCAACTAGTTCTTCTTTTGACATCACTAAATTGCAGAATTTATGAGTCAATGAAATTCGTCCTGAGGTCAGATCAACCGGCACGTTTCCGTTCCCAATTTCCAGCAACTGATGTGAGAATATCTCACCTGATGGATCGTTTCGCAGTTAGACACGCATATTTGTAGTTACTTTTAACGTCTTTACGTGACGCCACAAGGTAATATTCCTGCAAGCAATATTAATGCGTTCCCAAATGGTCTGATGTTCCCACGCAAATCTTGCAATGATCGATCAAGAGCCTCGAGCGATTTTTTGTGGGCCAATGTGCATTCATCCCAAACAATAAGTTTGTATTTCTGCAATACTTTTCCCATGCGGATGCTTTGTAAATGTTGCCCGTGGGAGTTTCAATGAATTGCATGTTCAATGACAATTTCAAAGCCGAATGAGCAGTTTTTCCACCTTGTAGCAATGTCACAGCTATTCCGGAAAATGCAAGAGCTAGGCTATGCCATTTTGGGATCGAATTGCTGCCAAAATCAATCTAATTAGGTTTGTTTCACCAGTTCCTCCTGGCACATGTAAGAAGATTTCTCCAAGCCCAAACTCTCCAAACAGTTTTAATTATTTGATCGCAATGCCTTTTTGCTCAAGCGTTAGCTTAGGAATATTTGATTGCACATACCATAACAGATCTCCCGTTTTATAATTTTGTTCACGACGCAATTCTACATCCAAACTAAGCAATAGCAGATCGATTCGATGATGGCATTCTCAACTGAGAAATTTGTTGTGCGATTTTTAAGCACAAATCTTCAATCATTATCAACGCTTCGTTGTAGATTTCTGCTGTGAAATCCATGTTCATATTTGAATTTTCCTTGCGTAGTCGACGAACAATATCTTCAGCCATGTGCGATTAATATTTCTCCCATAACTGTTGGATTTTTTTTTTTAGGGATATTCCTGTGCGGGCCCTAAGCCTCTGGCTGTCCCACTAAGTGTTGCTTGTTTCTGTTTTACTTGGGCGGAGTATGAGTATTTATGACTCGTATGGTCGCTTCAGTAAGATTTTGCCATATGTGTTTAACAACTTCTGCTCTGTTGAATCTAAGTTGAAATCTAAATGGGTTTGTAACTATGCACTGTGTTAGATAATGTTCCAGTGGTCTGTCGGGCATTTCTCCACAGTGCTGACATTACTCTGGTGGAGATCAAGGAGAACAGGCGATCAATATGATTGCAAACAATGCACGAATTTGATTTGGATGAGACGTGTTGGACGCGTCAATAATGCATACATCCCAGTGTCGGTCATTCGGTCATGCCTCGATCAGCTCTCGAGGATTGGAGGCTCTGGGAGTCTCTCTCCCTGGATTATAGCTAGCCATCGCATCTCACCATTGTTACTGGAGACCATGTACTTCTGGGAAACAAGAAGAAACCAAGTTTATCGGGCAGAGTAGTGAAAATACTTGAAGAATCGGTCGGCGACGACGTTGGAGGGCGCCGCCTGACGTTTGAGGGTCTGGACGGTGTGGCGGGCAGGCCTGCTGTGATTGGATCACATCCACAGAGGACGTTGGGGGGACGACACCGTTCCTAGGACAAGGAGCAACGCCTTTGTGGAGGGAACGAGTGTGTATACAGTGACTAGCTCAGTGACCCGTGGTTGGACCAGGACTGGGATATCTGAATCTGTGGGAGTGTCACGGCGACGACGCAACGGCATCACGACACCTGAGGACTTGCAGCACGGTACTGAATCATCAAGGACAGACTCAGGAACCGTGGGAACCTCACCCCATCGAGGGACAGGCGTTGTGAGCCAGGAACGTTGAAGGTAGATTAATTTTCCCCTCCCATTACCCCTTGTTGAGTAGGCTAGATAGGCCACGATATTTATTTATTTATTTATGCATATACAAGAATGTACATTGGGAATGTGAGGATACATAATATGGTAATTACAGTCTTGTAAAGCCACTAGTACGCGCAGCGTTTCAGGCAGGTCCTTAATCTAAGAAAATTTTAAGGAGGTAAATACTTGCAAAATTTATAGACAAAATATGATAACAGTTACATGGAATGAAAAAAAGAAGATGAGAGAAAATTGTAGGTACAGTATATTAAAGCACATAGGTAGCTAAGATTGATTGCAATGACAGCTTGAATGGTAGTTAACAAAAATTGGTAGTCACAATACAGCATATGGCTAGCACATAAAAGAAGACAGCAATGAACACAATGATAAGGTTGTTTGATACTACATAAAAATTAGGAGATTGGGTAGCACTAGGTACAGAGCAAATTTAAAGCTCAGTGTAGGAAACTAAGAAGATGAAATGAGGTACTTTTTGGTTTTGCTTTTAAATAAGGCAAAAGTTTTACAGTTTTTCAATTCACTAGGGAGTGAGTTCCATAGACTAGGTCCCTTAATTTGCATAGAGTGTTTACACAGATTAAGCTTGACCCTGGGGATATCAAAGAGATATTTATTTCTGGTGTGGTGATAATGGGTCCTATTACATCTGTCCAGGGAGAGTTTCAGAGCATGGTTTGCATTTAAGAACAGGGTTTGTAAATGTAGTTGACACAAGAGAATGTGTGGAGGGAGTTAATATTTAGCAAGTTTAGGGATTTAAACAAGGGAGCTGAGTGTTGTCTGAAAGCAGAGTTAGTTATTATTCTGATAGCAGATTTTTGCTGTGTGATGATGGGCTTAAGGTGGTTTGCAGTGGTAGACCCCCATGCACAGATACCATAATTAAGATAGGGGTAGATTAGTGCATAATATAGTGAGAGGAGAGCAGAGTTAGGAACATAATATCTGATTTTGGAGAGTATACCAACTGTCTTAGAGACTTTCTTAGTTATGTGTTGAATGTGGGTGCTGAAGTTGAGTCTCTTGTCTAGGAATAGGCCAAGAAACTTGCCATCATTTTTATTACTGATGTTAATGTTGTCTATCTGTAGCTGAATTGCATTTGATGATTTGCTTCCAAATAAGATGTAGTAAGTCTTTTCGATGTTTAATGTTAGTTTGTTCGTTGACATCCATAAGTGAACTTTTTTTAATTCATTATTCACAACATTATTTAGTGTATGTGGGTTGAGGTCTGAATAGATAAGGGTAGTATCGTCAGCAAACAATATAGGTTTGAGAATATTAGAGACATTAGGCAGATCGTTTATATATATAAGAAATAGAAGAGGTCCTAAGATGCTGCCCTGTGGCACTCCAACGGTAATTGGTAGAGTGGAAGAAGTTGTATCATTGATGGTTACATATTGGTGTCTGTCACTAAGATAGGATCGGATGTAGTCAAGGGCAAGGCCACGGATTCCATAATGCTGGAGTTTAAGTAAGAGGTAGTTGTGATTAACAGTATCAAAGGCTTTTTTTAGGTCTATGAAGAGTCCAATCGGAAACTCATTTTTGTCAAGGGCTGAGTAGATAACGTCAAGGAAACTAATGATTGCATCGTTGGTGCTCTTTTGGGACCGGAAGCCAAACTGGCAGGGGCTGAGTATGTCGAATTTTACGAGGTAGGAATAGAGCTGTTTGTAAATAATTTTTTTCAAATATTTTTGATAGAATGGGTAGATTTGATATTGGTCTATAATTGTTTATGTCCGCCGGATTGCCTCCTTTATGGACTGGCGTTACTCTTGTTTTTTTTAGGATATCAGGGAAGGTGTGACACTATAGATTTGTTGAACAGTAGTGCTATGAGTGGGGCAAGGGCATGGGAGGCTCTCTTGTACACAATGGACGGAATTTCACTGGTGTTCCCTGCCTTGGTTTTTAGAGAGTGTATGATGGACACAACATCTGCCGGGCTGATTGGTGAAAGGAGAAGAGAGTTTGGATAGCTGCCTGAGAGATATGTGTTAATATGTGTCTGAGTCTGTGGGATTTTACTGACAAGATTAGCACCAACCGATGAAAAGAAACTATTAAATTCATTTGCCATTTCTAAATCAGTTGACGGTATATCCCCATCCTTGTAGAGTTTTATTTGGTTATGTGAGTGTTGTTTAGTTCCTAGGATACTAGAGATCGTTTTCTAAGTGCTTTTCATGTTGCCTTTTGCTTCATTGAATCTATTCACATAATATGCAAGTTTTGCCTTTCTTATGATACTGGTAAGCATTGATGAGTACCTTTTAGCTACTTCCTTTGAAACTAGGCCAATCCTAAGTTTCTTTTCATATTCATGTTTCTTGTTGATTGAGTTGAGAATGCCACTTGTGAGCCATGGATTGTTTAATCTTTTGTCAGTTACTTGCTTGGTAAGAAGGAGACAATGAAGGTTGTAGAGGCTTAGAGTTTTGGAGAGGAAGAGGTTAGCTAATGAATTTATATCATGGGTATTATTGAATTCAGAATCCCAGTTAATATTGTGAAGTGCATCTGTAAGATTGCCTAAAGCTGATTCACTGTGTAGCCTAAATGAAAGTTTCTTGCTTTTTGGTGGTGTTATGTCCATGTTCGCTATGAGAAAGGTAGGATAGTGGTCAGTTGTTCTGTCGTAGATTATACCAGATACAAGGGGAGTTGTTATGTTTGTTCATATGTGATCCAAGGTAGTGGCTGATGTTTGAGTGACTCGGGTAGGTTTGGTGATTGTGGGGATTAGCATACAGGAGTTCATGCTGTTAAGGAAATAGTCAACTTGAGAGCAATTTTGTTGACCCAGGTTAATATTAAAGTCTCCTCCCAGAATGATATGGTTTTTGTTGAGATTGTTGTTTATAATAAGATTCCTTAGGTTGTCTGAGAAAGAAGCTATGTTAGTATTGGGAAATCTATAGATGGCTCCAATAGTCAAAGAGGATTTAAGGGATTTAATTGTAAACTGAGCAAAAGTATATTCACAGTAGACATCTCTGTCACTAATAACACTGTTGCAGATAAATGTATCTCGGTAATATATAGCTGTGCCACCACCTTTTTTATTAGGCCTACAGTTATGAATGGCTTTATAACCAGCTAAGTTGTAGAGTTGGGTATAGTCTTTATTTAGCCAAGTTTCTGTTAAAATAATGAACGATAAGTTAGTACCTAGTGCTGTGAGTAGTGCATTTAAATCGTCAAAATGTTTACCAAGTGATCTAACATTTTGGTTGTAAACTGATAGACAGGTGCTATTTTGGAGTTTGTTTTTAGCCTGGTGTGCTGTGAAATACTTGCAATAATGATGATCAATGTGCTGGTTGGTGTAGATATGAAACAGAAGATTTTGATCAGGATCAATATCAGTGTGCATAGAGATGCAGAGGGATCACGATACAAGATACACGATAAAGCAAAACACAAGAATAAAAGCAAATACAATAAAATAGTAACAATTTAGAAGTAAAATCAAGATCCAATAGATAGCCAGGGAGGACACAGAAGTTACATAAAATAAAAAAACAAAAAATCAGTAGACTGACAATATAAATGTAAAATCAGGAGACTGACAATATAAATGTAAAATAAAAAATAGTAAGAAAAATAATAATCATAAAAAATGATCTTGAAGATAATTAGCATAGTAATGGTTAATTAAAATCCTATAATTGGTATGAACCTAAGAAAACAGTGAGCTCAAATAGATAATTCCAAGAGAAAAAAAGAAAAGAAAAAAAAAGATGATATGTAAATCTAATTAAATCTTGAAATTTACTCTAATATAAATCTAAGTGTAAAAATAAACAGGGGTATATTCATGTGGAAGATTTTACTAAGATACTGAGGTAGATGCTTATATAAACAATTATACTGTTAATTAATTCCAATAAATGATTACAAGAAACAAATACCAAGTTACTTTAAGTAACGGTAATAAAAAGCCCTAGGTTTAGTGACAAGGGGATTAACTAAGATCAAATAATTAAGAGTATAAAACAGGCAAAGATGACAAACAAAAAATAAAATAAAAATAAAAATAAAAACCTTTGGAAAGGAAAGGCAGAACTTAAGTACACTTTGGTTGTATGTGAGACTACAAATTATGTTCTGGTTATTCAGCTGATATCCCACAGTCATCCAGGAAAGAAGGGAGGTGTGCCTCAGTGGTTATGACATTTTTTTCTTGATTCAGTCTTCCTGAGCTATTTTTTTCCTGAGTTTTTCCTGAGTCAGTCTTCCTAGCTATTATTTTACCATCGCGCACAAAACAATGTTTAACAGCAGTGGATCTTTTGCAGATTCCACGTAGTTTAGATAAGAGATTTTGTCTGAATCTGGTTAGACATTCGTTCACATAAACATTGGATTTCCTAGCGACTGCAGCAGTGATAAGGCCTGACTTGCGGGAGCAGCTATCTAACTTCACACGAATCTTTCTGTTGTTTGTACCAGATGATTTCGTACCCACTCTATAAGCTGACTTAATGTCTCTTGCTTCGATTGAATAATTCAACTTAGTACGCAATTCCTGGATCACGATGGCAGTACAGTCTTCTCTGTCAGTTTCATGGGGAAAATCATGTGATGAGATGATGACAGAATCAAGGAGCTTAAGTTGGTCTGATTCGTCTTGGGTTGCAGTGTGTTGCTGTTGTAGGGAGTTAAAATGGTTCTCTAACTTTTGTAATATATCTTCTTGCTTCTTAGAGGTTTCTGCTGATTTAGAGTTAGTAACCGAGATCTGAAGAGAGCTTAATTCCTGTTCGAGGTGGTCGACTCTGACAGACAGATCTTGGTTAATCTTGTGCATGGCCATAGCATCACTCTGTAGCTTCATTATCAGGTCCGACTGCTCTCGGATTATAGACTTTTGGTCATCATGTATTTGAGTCAATAATTTGAGCCATGGATTATCAGCGAGACGCTTAAAGTCAGAACATGGGGAGGCAGCTCGTTTAAGTGGCTCCATATGGTTACATAACTGTTGCAAGGCTCGAGTCAGTGACGACGCTTCAATCAGCTGGGAAGGTTTGTTATTGTTGACGCAGGGAGGGTCGGTACTCCCCCCCCCCCCCCCCCCGGCAGCCATTAAGGGGGAGTCTGCCGCGTTATTCCTGTTGCTAGCTTGGCTGGTTGGGTTCATCCTGATAGGTGTGCTATCTTTCTTTGCGGCCTTACCGAGCTTAGAATTGTTTTGCATGGTAGCAGCAGAGATGTACGCAGGCAGATGGGGTAGACTCGTTGATATGGCAGCAGCAAACGTCAGGTTAGCTTCCTCCAGGGAGCAACACTAATGAGGTCGTGATGAGCTAGTAGGTTAGGTTTTGTCGAATATTTCGGTCACATTTAGGTCACTGGGTACTTAGCTGCCTTCTGGTTTTGTTACATCATGTTTGGGATGTTGTGGGCTCAAGGAGCAGCTGATAAAGTTGGAGGGGCAGCAGGGTTGTCAGGAGCGGATGAGCGTTCGAGAATATCTATGTAAGTTTCAGTATAACATTGATACATTAGTAGTAGGATAGGCTGTAAGGCAGCTTGCCTACAGGACTGTTGAAGAAGACAGTGTGTGTGGACGTTGAGGCAGTTGGAGAGGAGGTGGCCGACGTGGACGAAACGGCCCTCTCTGTGAGAGGTGATTGATTGATTAAGATTATGCCACCCCAAAAGGTGGCACGGGCATGAATAGCCCGTAAGTGGTGGCCCTTTTGAACCATTACCAGTATCAATAGATGATACTGGAGTTCTGTGGAGGTGCAACTGCATCCTGCATGACGAGAGATGTCTCCTGTCCTGTGAGAGGACATGAGACCCCCTTTTAAATCTGCCCAGCTGGCGGGAGTTGCCGGGGTCATGACAGAAGAGTTGCTGACGATCTCCAGATCATTTACTTTATATCCATTCCTATATCATTTTTACTTGTATATGTGATCATTTAGCTTATGTTAGTAAATATCACATATATTATCATTGTGTTTGAGTGCGCCTCCATACTGATGTCTATGAGCATACTTGAAGGATGCCATAGTCCCACCTAGTGAGTAGTGCGTTTTCTATGGAAGTTTCTTAGTGGTTGGAGAGTGGTACAGCAGCACAGACATTTATGAAAGTGTACCCTAGGCTGATGGTCCTGTGTCAATGCTGTATGAGTAGCAACACTTTGGCAACAGACAATATAGGGTACACCCACTGAACTGCATTGCTGGGGTGCAGAGATATCAACCCAGCTGGCGACCTTGTTAAGATAGAGAAGGTAGGCGGGAAAGGAATTCCTGCAAAATTTTTGTTTGGCAGGCAAGACTCAGGGGAAGTGTTATTAAAAGGAAATCCTGAGTCTTCCTTCAATCCTCCATGGGTCTAGGCCGGAATTTCTACATGCAGTTCCCTGTGGTTGACTGAAGTTCAAATTCAAGTATGTTTATTGAGATAAGAAAGAAATAATCTTTCAGTCTCCGTGGTGTAGTGGTAAGACACTCGCCTGGCGTTCCGCGAGCACTAAGTCATGGGTTCGTATCCTGGCCGGGGAGGATTTACTGGGCGCAATTCCTTAACTGTAGCCTCTGTTTAACGCAACAGTAAAATGTGTACTTAGATGAAAAAATGATTCTTCGCGGCAGGGGATCGTATTCCAGGGACCTGCCCGAAACGCTACGCGTACTAGTGGCTGTACAAGAATGTAACAACTCTTGTATATATCTAAAAAAAAAAAACATCTCAAAGGGATAGAGTAGCTTAGGCTATTTCTACCCCCCCCCCCCCCTAAGTTGACTGAAGGGGCTCCAAGGCTGAATCAGTGGCATCCCCGGTGGTGGGAGCAAAGACCTGCGGTGGTGGGTATTACTGGTCCTCTCCTATCTTGAGGCTATCTTGAGATGATTTCGGAGCTTTTTAGTGTCCCCGCGGCCCGTGTGGGGGAAAACCTGACTCCAATAACTAATAATTAAATATATTTACTTCGATAGCTATGAAGGACCACCACTTTTTGAGAAAAAGTGGAAAACAAAATAAGACAAGGGAAAACTGATCCCAAGAACCAGTGTCCTATGGATCTTAGTGAAACTGTATTTCTGATATAAATAGAGTCAAATTAACTTACCCAAAATTGGGGGGTTACATGCTAAAAGATTAATACATCCCTAGCATTATTCTGGTGCTGGTTCTTCACCCGAGTAAATAAAATATGAAAGTAAATAAGGTTGGTTATATAATATTAATCGGAGGTAAATGCACCTTAGTATACTGTTGGATAGAATAGTAATAGTATAAATGGGTTAATGTAATTGATCTCTTTGAGAGATCACTACTGTAACTACAGAGTTATTGCTACAGATAAAAAAGGGACAGCTTTGCTGTAAATCTAGTGAGGTGTAATCAGTTGCTACGCTCCACCGACGACGTGTTGCATAGGGCAAATTGTTGCACGGAACGGTTATCTTGAGATGATTTCGGGGCTTTTAGTGTCCCCGCGGCCCGGTCCTCGACCAGGCCTCCACCCCCAGGAAGCAGCCCGTGACAGCTGACTTAACTCCCAGGTACCTATTTACTGCTAGGAAACAGGGGCATTCAGGGTGAAAGAAACTTTGCCCATTTGTTTCTGCCTCGTGCGGGAATCGAGGAAGGCTTCCCCACGGTGGGGAAGCCTAGCACCTCGGTTGGCATCGCCTTGGTACTGAAAGGCAATTACAGTGTAGAAATCTTCTACATAATAAGTAACTACAAATGCATCCTAAATTATGAGGATAACAGTGGAAATCATCAGCTAATATCTGTGCAATTTATATTCAAGCACTGTAAATTCTTTCTGGAGAAAATAATGAAATAATCATCTATTTAGATTGTAAATTTACTAAAGACACGTACGGGATTTTATTATTTTGCATTCGGCCTAACGACAACTATCCTAAATGTTAACTGTGGCCACATGATAACAAACAGGTGAACCTAGCTGCCGAGCCGCGTGTCCGTTGATGTGGAGACTTGAGCAATTCTATTCCTCCAGCTGCTGCTTGAAAGACGTTGACTTTGGAATTGCAGATATGCTAGTCAGGGACACGGCGATTGTGCCAGATAACGTGGCACCGCTCTACTGGTCGTGGGAGTGAAATAAGTAGGGTCAAAACGTAGCTCTGCTACACGCTTGTCAATGGCATCCGAGTCGTGCTCTCTCCTTCTCTCGTGTCTAGTGACGCTCTCCCGTCTTCCTCCTCTTCCTTATTGCGCATGCGCGGCTCTCGATAGACATCTCGACCGTAAATGGATATGTATATATCGCAATTGACTAAGGAAGGAAGAGGTAGTGACGAGTATTCATATCACATTAAATTCTTCTGTGATAAAATAGAACTTCGCGTAACATAAATTGGCTTATTAATGTTGTGCAGCTAATCGAGGAAATTAAAGTAAAATCATTTGCATTAAAATAATTTCCTCTGGAATGTTTAATATCAACTAAATAAGGGAGTTCCAGTAAGTAGTAGTATACTACGAAATTAAACTTATTAGTAAGGAACTATTTTTGGTAAAGGAAATGATAAACTGGACCTAGATTCAGGAAGCTCCGTGTATTTCTTCGTAAGTGGGTTTGCTACGAATATCTAAGTGTGCCCTAAGAAGATGCTTAGGTGCAATTCAATAACGTCCACTTAGGAAGAAATTTGTTGGTTCACCTGCGTGCCGATAGAGGTCACTACTGTGTTTCGTTTGGCCAATCAGAGAGCAGCAACATTCTTCATATTGAAGATTTAGCGCTGGCTTATCGGAGTTCTACTGCCTCCTATTTACGTCGAATTTTCTTATAAAATTAGTATATTTCGAAGTAAAACAATGTTTTTTCAACTTCTACAGCCAGCACCGACATTGTAGTAAACAAATATGTTACATTTGTTGTTTACCTACGTAATTCTAAGAGATACTGTGTAGCTGTCCTTGTTGCTCGGAAGATGCGCTGACAATTATTGTATATATTTACCCAATGGCCAATAACTATTTAGTGGCCTCGAAGAGGACAGAAAGCCGGCGGCTTGCTAAAGGGCCCGCCAATTGTCTTAATGATATTTTTTAGCTGGAATTTGGCATTTACGGTTTCAGCGGGTAGGCGGTTCCATGGGTTTATAGCCCTCTTGGTGAAAAAAAAACATCTGTTTTCAGTCCTACTTGAGAGAACATACTCTCCAACACTATATCTGTGATTGCCCTGTTATCAGTGACTTCATACCAAATGGTATGAGGTATTTTGAGCTCTGCAATTACTTCATACACTCAGGAATATTGGAAGATATTCTTGTGCTGCACCCAGATTTTGCCAGTGGAGGCTAATAGATCAGCATTAAGTATTTTGTTCTCTCCTAATTCCATGTATGACTTGCCATCCTGTGAGGTGAGGATGTTGGATGAGCTTGTAGCTGGTTTTTGATCTACACTGTGTGGTCCTTTATACAGAATAGGGAAGCAGCACATTGCTGTGTATACCTAATCTTCTTAATAAAAAAAATCAGCAATAAAGATTTTAAATTATAGTTTGTATTATTACAAATACAGTACTGTATTATCCTTATTAAATCATGTTGACCATGGATCATTAAGATCTCATTTTGATATGTAAGTCATATTTCTTTTGAACTGCTAATCCATGCTAATCATTCATTAAATTGTGCATTATGTCTCAATTTTTCACTTCCTTGGATATACTGTACAGTACAAAAAGATAGGATAAAAATAAACCAGTAATATTTCTTTCATTATATTTTTCATTTAAATAACTGCATCAATATTTTTACAGCTGACAGGATTTGTTTTACCATACAGGTGCATTATTTGTTAAAAATAAAATTTGGTTTATTTTTACACACAATGGTGCTACATAGCCTTCCCAGCTTGGTGCCTTCTTTTAATACTTACTGATTAAAAATAAATAATAAAAACATTTTATTCAGGAAAAGTGCATACAGTTGATTTACAAACATAATGTTGGATTTATAGACAGAGCTAGTACATACAATACCTAAAGCCACTAATACTCATAGCATTTCGGGCAAGGTGTGGGGGGAAAAACACTTAGACTAAAACTTAATAGTAATCGGGATTAGGTATAAATTGTGCTGAAAGAAGGAATAAAAAATACAAAAAGGGGGGTTAACATAGCATAAATCAGCAATTGCACATGTTGGTGAAGAGCGTTGTTTAAAAAATAGCAAGACATGGGTTGACATTTAGGAGGTAAGTTAGGTTACATGGAGTTAATTAGGCAGTACTTAGTTTAACTCTTAAACTGGTTGCGAGAGGTACAGCCTTTGACATGATTCGGGAGGTAATTCCACATTCTGGGTCCCTTGATTTGTAGAGCACTTCTAGTTTGGTTACACACAGCCAAATTGTGTAACAGGAAGAGGTCTTGGACACAAATTTGTTCCATGCTAAATGTAGCGGAATCAGCTGAGTATTCCTCAAATAAAATAAGTTGCCTCAGCTTATAAGGTAAATAAAATAAGCATTTCTCAAATAAGTAGCTGCCTCACCTCACTGCCTTACTGCTACATAGCCTTCCCGGCATGGTGCCTTCTTTTGATAATTACTTGTTCCACACCCAAATTGTATAACAGGAAGAGGTCTTGGACCCCTACTTCCCTCTCTCTTTTTTAATAGTCTATTTAGTCATAATTATAGCTTTAAGTATTCAAAGAATAAAGTTTTTGACATTTTTACCCTTCTCCTTACCTAACATCATTTGTGCAGCATATTTTTATTTTATGTCTCTCCCAGATTTAATTTCAAAATAAAACCAAACTAAATAAATTAGAAATGGGTATGTATAGGTAAGGTACACCCTTACTACTAGGTGAACAGGGGCATTTGGTGATAGTAAATGATCCCATCAGGCAGGGCTCATCATCTTCTCTCATATTTCATGTTCACCAGTGTTTATTTACTTAATAACTACGGGTATAATATCTTGCTATTATAAAACTAATTCTACTATCATAAAAGACATATTTACTTTAAGTTTCAAGCAGAGAATGCATATATAACTAACACGAAGGACTCCTCTTCACTAGATTCAATTTTTATAATCTTTTGTTTATGTTCCAAAATCTTAAAATCGATCCCAGTGTTATGCAGTAGAGAAAAATTAAGTTATATCCAGTTTACGTAAAGCTACGAGTGGTCGAAACCACACTTAGATCCCGGAATGAACTTATGAAGGTTTTTCCACTTAGTGTAGCTACCTGAATACCGATGTAGCCGCCACGAAGGCGCTAAGAAGGAAAACATTCGTAGCTAAGAAGAAAAACCTTCATAAGTACCTTCCTGAATCCGGCCCCTGGGGCCGGATTCAGGAAGGTACTTACGAAGGTTTTTCCTCTTAGCTAAGAGCGTTTTCCGTCTTAGCGCCTTCGTGGCGGCTACGTCCGTATTCAATTAGCTACCCTAAGTGGAAAAACCTTCGTAAGTTCATTCCGGGATTTAAGTGTGGTTTCGACCACTCGTAGCTTTACGTAAACTGGATATAAGTCATTTTTTCTCTACTACATAACACTGGGATCGATTTATGATATTGGTACACGACCAAAATATTATAGCTGGTGAATCTAGTGAAGAAGAGTCCTTCGTGTTAGTCATATATGCATTCTCTGCTTGAAACTTGAAGTAAATATGTGTTTGATGATAGGAGAATTAGTTTTATAATAGCAAGATATTATACCAGTAGTTATTAAGTAAATAAACACTGGTGAACATGAAATATGAGAGAAGGTGATGAGCCCTGCCTGATGGGATCATTTACTATCACCAAATGCCCCTGTTCACCTAGTAGTAAGGGTGTACTTTAGCTATACATACCCATTTCTAATTTATTTAGTTTGGTTTTATTTTGAAATTAAATCTGGGTGAGACATAAAATAAAAATATGCTGCACAAATGATGTTAGGTAAGGAAAAGGGTAAAAATGTCAAAAACTTTATTCATTGAATACTTAAAGCTATAATTATGACTATATAGATTATTAAAAAGAGAGAGAGGGAAGTAGGGGTCCAAAAATTCTTCCTGTTATACAATTTGGGTGTGGAACAAGTAATTATCAAAAGAATTGTATAATTATTATATATAGAAGAATTATATAATATATAATATATAATTATATAATATAATTATAATAGGTGGTCTATAATTATAATATAATAATTATAATTATAATAGTATATATATAATAGGTATAATTATATTAATTATAATTATATAATTAATTATATAATTGTATAATTATAATTATTATATATATAATAGGTATAATTATAATAGAATTATATAATTATCGCAGGGGACTTTAATATTGACCTCTGTGAGCCAGAACACCCTACTGCTGTTAGCTTCCTCAACTGTATGAATTCCTGCTTCCTCATACCCTTAATCACTAGACCTACTAGAATCACTGATAGCACTGCCACGACTCTTGATCACATCTGGACAAACATAACCTCTCCGCTTACTTCAGGTATAATCACCGATAGCACTACAGACCATTACCCCACATTTCTCTTAACTAACATTAGCAAACCACCTCTTGAGTCAAGAGAGATACGTTTTAGACTACACAATGAAACTGCTATAGACAATTTTATAACTGCTGCTGATAATGTCAACTGGGAGTCCGAGTTAGGTAACATAGAGGACATCAACCTAGCAGTTCAATCTTTTCTTCAAAAAACTCTTAGCCTTTATAATACCCACTGTCCTATGCTTACAAAACAAGTCACAACCAAAAGGCTTAACAATCCCTGGCTTACAAAGGGAATACTTAAATCTATTAATAAAAAACATGACCTTGAGAAGAAGTATAGGTTAGGAATTGTCTCCAAAGAATTCTCAAAGAATTACTCATTATTGCTATCTAAGATAATTAGACGAGCCAAAACTAAATACTACGAAGATAAATTTACCCAAATAAAGAGCAACATTAAACAAACTTGGAGAACAATTTCACAAATATTGGGATCAAAGAAGTCTATAAATAACAAACCGACTCTCCTGTCTAATAACGATGGTCAGCTTTCAGCCTCTGATTCTGCTATTGAGTTCAATAGGTTCTTCTCTTCCATTGGGTCATCCCTTGCTAATGATATTCCATCTTCCAGTACTGACATTAAGGACTATCTTACAGGTAACTATCCACAGTCTCTGTACCTAAAGCCTATTAATTCCACTGATGTCAATGAGATAATCCTTTCCCTTAAAACTAAGTCTGGTGCCCTTGAGGAGATACCAACTTTAATGTACAAAAAAGCCTCCAGATCTTTAGCCCCTGCTATTGCTTTGCTCTTCAACAAGTCACTTGAACTCCAAACCTTTCCAGATATTCTAAAAAAAGCAAGAGTAACGCCTGTCCACAAATGTGGTGATCCCACAGATGTTAACAACTACAGACCTATATCAAACTTGTCAAAAATTTTTGAAAAACTAATCTATAAGCAGCTTTACTCATATCTAGCCAAACTCAATATACTTAGCCCTTGCCAATATGGCTTCAGGCCCAAAAAAAGCACTAACGATGCGGGCAGGAAAAAACACTAATGACTAAAGCTTAAAACTAATGGGTAAAAAGAAAAAAAATGCGTTGAGTACAAATAAAAATAGAGATAAAAGAGGGGGGAACATTGTTGAAAAAGCAGCACAAATACAATTACAAATTATTACAGAAAATTACATTCAAACAGCGTTGATTTGAAAAAAAAAAAAAAAAAAAACATACATGGGTTGACAATAGAGGGGTAAGGTAGGTTACAGGGAATTTATTAGGTATAGCTTCGTTTTTAACTTAAACTGGTTGAGAGAGGTACTGTCTTTAACATGGTTGGGAAGGTCATTCCACATCCTGGGCCCCTTGATTTGTAGAGCATTTCTGGTTTGATTAAGTCGTACTCTAGGAATATCAAAACTGTATTTATTTCTGGTGTGGTGCTCATGGGTTCTGTTACAACCTTCTATGAAGCTTTTGAGATCAGGATTGATCAGAAATGCTATGAGTATTAGTGGCTTTAGGTATTGTATGTACTAGCTCTTCCTATAAATCCAACATTATGTTTGTAAATCAACTGTATGTACTTTTCCTGAATAAAATGTATTTATTATTTATTTTTTAATCAGTAAGTATTAAAAGAAGGCACCAAGCTGGGAAGGCTATGTAGCACCATTGTGTGTAACAATAAACCAATTTTTTTTAACAAATAATGCACCTGTATGGGAAAACAAATCCTGTCAGATGTAAAAATATTGATGCAGTTATTTAAATGAAAAATATAATGAAAGAAATATTGCTGGTTTATTTTTATCCTATCTTTTTGTACTGTACAGTATATCCAAGGAAGTGAAAAATTGAGACATAATGCACAATTTAATGAATGATTAGCATGGATTAGCAGTTCAAAAGAAATATGACTTGTATTACATATCAACATGAGATCTTAATGATCCATGGTCAACATGATTTAATAAGGATAATACAGTACTGTATTTGTAATAATACAAACTAATTTAAAATCTTTATTACTGATTTTTTTATTAAGAAGATTAGGTATACACAGCAATGTGCTGCTACCCTATTCTATATGGAATATTACACAGTGTAGATAAAAAACTAGCTATAAGTTTATCTAATACTCCCATCTCACAGGATGGTTAGACATACTGTACATGGAATCAATTTAGAAAATACCAGCCTCAATACAAAAAACAAATCAACTCTGACTAAACAACTCTAAGCAATTTTCACAAGAGGTAAGCACTGAATCATGGAAATATTATATTATAATTACTCTTACCAGTTTCTACAAAACTCCTCTCAAACAATGTATTTTTAAACATGTTTAGGTATACACAGCAATGTGCTGCTTCCCTATTCTGTATAAAGGACCACACAGTGTAGATCAAAAACCAGCTACAAGCTCACCCAACATCCTCACCTCACAGGATGGCCAGTCATACATGGAATTAGGAGAGAACAAAATACTTAATGCTGATCTATAAGCCTCCATTGGCAAAATCTGGGCGCAGCACAAGAATATCTTCCAATATTCCTGAGTGTATGAAGTAATTACAGAGCTCAAAATACCTCATACCATTTGGTATGAAGTCACTGATAACAGGACAATCACAGATAGAGTGTTGGAAAGTATGTTCTCTCAAGTAGGACTGAAAACAGATGTTTTTTTTCCACCAAGAGGGCTATAAACCCATGGAACCGCCTACCCGCTTAAGCCGTAAATGCCAAATTCCAGCTAAAAAATATCATTAAGACAATTGGCGGGCCCTTTAACAAGCCGCCGACTTTCTGTCCTCTTCGAGGTCACTAGATAGTTAGTGGCCCTTGGGTAAATTCAGTAAATATATACAATAAGTGTCAGCGCATCTTCCGAGCAACAAGGACAGCTACACAGTATCTTTTAGAATTACCTAGGTAAACAACAAATGTAACATATTTGTTTAATACAATGTCGGTGCTGGCTGTAGAAGTTGAAAAAACATTGTTTTACTTCGAAATATACTAATTTTATAAGAAAATTAGACGTAAATAGAAGGCAGTAGAGCTCCGATAAGCCAGCGCTAAATCTTCAATATGAAGAATGTTGCTGCTCTCTGATTGGCCAAACGAAACACAGTAGTGACCTCTGTCGGCACGCAGGTGAACCAACAATTTTCTTCCTAAGTGGACGTTATTGAATCGCACCTAAGCATCTTCTTAGGGCGCACTTAGGAACCTTCGTAGCAAACCCACTTACGAAGAAATACACAGAGCTTCCTGAATCTAGGTCCTGGACTCTTGTTATAAATCCAACTAAATGTGGAGAGAATTCATGTTACTGCCTGTCGTTCCTCACGTCGTCACTCTGACTAGGAAGAATCTGGCAATATGCTTAAATAAATCATGATAATAATTAAATCTACAAGTTAGTAATTTTAGTAACTACTTGAGGTTAATACAAAGGTTGCATAAAATACAAAGATGTATAAAACTGTTGGTTATTTCCAACAGCCCGGTCCGCAACCAGGCCTCCACCACTAGGAAGCAGCCCGTGACAGCTGACTAACACCCAGGTACCTATTTTACTGCTAGGTAACAGGGGGCATAGGGTAAAAGAAACTCTGCCCATTGTTTCTCGCCGGCGCCCGGGATCACAGTATCATAAGTCCAGCATGCTGTCCGCTCGGCTCCCGCTTGGCTCCTGTGGGACCAAGTGACTCTGGTGAGTCACGTGAATTGGAGAGACTGAGTACTCTGTCTCCTGAGCCCCTAGCAGCCCCCTTGCTAGCAAAGCCCCAGCCCAACTCGCGTGACACCATGTATATGTTTATATCCCTTAAATTTTGCTTTAATGTACCTACTAATCTCTTGTCAAATTTTCTTACAATGTATCTGTTAACATTTTTAAATTTTGCTAGAAATCACCTACTTATAATTATCTGTTAGATTAAGGTCCTGCCCGTAATGCTATGCGTGCTAGTGGCATTACAATGTAAAAACATCAATGCTATGCACTCTCATAAACCCAATGTACCTTCTTGTATATAAATAAATAAATAAAATAAACAAATAATAGAGAACAAGGGACGTTTAGGTCTAGAGAACACAGGATGTTAATGTCTAGAGAATATGTGGTCTTTAGGTCTAGAGAACACGGGATATTTAGGTCTAGAGAACACGGGATATTTAGGTCTAGAGAACGTGGGGCAGTTTAGGTATAGAGAACACATGATGCAGGCGATGAGTCACAATAACGTGACTAAAGTATGTTGACCAGACCACACACTAGAAGGTGAAGGGACGACGACGTTTCGGTCCATCCTGGACCATTCTCAAGTTGATTGTGAATGTCATAATCGACTCGAGAATGGTCCAGAACGGACCGAAACGTAGTCGTCCCTTCACCTTCTAGTGTGTGGTCTGGTCAACAGAACACATGATTTTAGGTGTAGAGAACAGGGGGATGCTTAGGTCTAGAGAACACCATGATGTTTAGGCCTAGAGAACACTGTGATGTTTAGGTCCTAGAGAACACAGGATATTTTAGGTCTAGAGAACTCGAGGTGTTTAGGTCTAGAGAGCATTGGGATGTTTAGGTCTAGAGAACACGGGATGTTTAGGTCTAGAGAACACTGTGATGTTTAGGTCTAGAGAACACGAAATGTTTAGGTCTAGAGAACACGAGATGTTTAGGTCTAGAGAACACAGGGAAATTAGATAAAGAACATGTTACTATTAAGTTAGGTACTTCATTGTCATGTTGGCTTCTCGATTTCCCCTGATAATTGCTTAGAACAATCAGTATAAAGATTATTTTATAATATTGCATCGCTTACGCTGTCTGTGATCAACCCACCAAGAGCAACTGTGAAAAATAACGTCGTCTCTCTCCGCGTTTTCTATGCACTCGTTGGATTATGTGGGTTGCCTGGGTTTGTAGGTCTTCGGTTAGGTTAGTAGGTTGGGTTTTGGACGGAGTGGCAAACCAAGAAAACGCGCTGTTTTAAGGCACATTATAGTGATAGATACGAAAGTGAATATAGGGAAGGCTTATGGGGATGTAGAGTGAGAGAGAGGAACAGGCCATCTTACACATGTTTTCATAACTTCTTTAACATTTTGAAGAAAAGCCATCACCAGAGCACTACATAAAGAACATTGTGCATGGAGCTTATGCATTCTTTCCAACACGAGAATCACGTTTAAATACATGGATGGCTAAATATTAAAGACACTGTTCACTACCTTAGTATAAAAACAGTTGGAAAATGTAGCAGTTGTATGGCGCCCATATTTCTAGAAGCACATAAATAAACTGAAAAATGTTTACACACGCAACTAAATGGCCACAGGAACTAAATAACAAGAGCTATAAGAAGAGGTTAGAGGCGTTAAATATACGATAGCATGAAGATAGAAGAAAAAGTGGTTATATGATCACCTCACAGAAAATAGTAACCGATTCTACAAAATTGTCAAAGAAGAATTTTTGGATACATCAACTTTAAGAACAAGAATTCATAGATTCAAACTGAGGAAACATAGCTGTCAAAAAATTGGAAAGCTCATTTTGGCAAACAGAGTGGAAGACGGTTTGGACAATTTAAGTAAGAAGGTGGTGGAGGTAAAACCCTCAATAGTATCACAGCATCATATGACAAAGAGCACTGGGAGGACAGGACACCACGAGCATAGCTTTCACCTTGTAACTACACTTAGTTAATTACACTTAGTAATGCCACACACACACACACTCTTACTCATACACATAATTACTCTCTGATTACCAAGAAAGGAGAGCTGGAGATTTAAATATCAATAAAAATCCTCATTACTCAGGAAGATCAGTGACCATAGAGTGGGAGTGGCCGCTGATGGCCTGGTGGTCATCAGATCCAACCCGTCTCCCTGTCGGTGTCTTCCTTTTTTCTCTTGTACCTCGTGGTGGATGGTGACTTTTAACACTGATGTCTACACAAGATTCACTTTTAAATTTACTTAATTCATTCATATATATGGTGAAATGTATAAATCCTTCAACTCGGTAAATATTTCATAGAAACTACAGTTTTCACTAAATATAACAGGTAGAGTACCCGAAGGCTCAGATTTGGGGTCAATATTGTTCCATTAAAGTGAATGACCTACCCGAGGGAGTGAGCTCCAACATGAGTGAGCTGATGATGAATGTAAAAACTGAGGACTGCAGAAAGTTGCAGGAAGACCTTGACAAACTCCAGGAATGGGCTGAATTCCATTGCTGAATTTGAATGGTTGTTGAATATATATCCCAAGATTTTGAAGTAATGAAGAAGGGGAAGAGAGTAAGGAGATCAGAAGGTATTTACACTATAAAGGGAAGACAGCTACAAGTACTGAAGAGAGAACACATATTGGAACTGGATATAGTTCCATCTGGAACACCGGAAGCCCATATTCAGGATGACATGAATGGGGTCATCATTTTTAACATTTACCAGATACAGGGTACAATGATTCCCATTGGAATCATATGGGACGTTAGCAAACAATATGGGACACTAACAAACAAGCAAAGATAATTTACAGGAGATAAAACTATGCCACAGAGCAATACTGTGGTACGCACAGTTCATTAATGTTTCCAGTACGTGTTACTATTGTTTACACATTTCATAAGAGTCTGTGTCTAATGTCAACAATGGTGTAAAGAACCTAAATAGAAATATTTCATGAGACATGCACTTTTAACTTAGGTGGGAACGATCTAAGGCTCATGGTTCAAAATTGATGCAGCTCTTGATGTCGGAAATTTCCGACACCCCCAATTACAAACCCCTGATATAATAAGCTAAATTCGTTATATCAGAAAACTAACATACTAACTGCATTAATTTTCCAGTGAGGAAAGGTCTAGAAGCCCCCTGGAAAGCATGGAGGAGTATTGTGTCAGCCAAAGTTGGCGACATGACTATTATTTCTCATAAATTGAATTCATTCAGTCTAAAATTTAATTATACTTTAAAAGTATTATGTTAGATAGGATTCCCGCCAAACACACGCCGAAACTACGACGTTGGTACAACGTTCGAACTACTTTTAACACCACCTAACCAGTTATAACAACCAATATAGCAAGTTGTAACAACGTTCTAATACGTCACAAACACGTTAAGCCAAGCTGTAACAACTTTATTACAAGTTGTAACAAGCGGAAAATAGAGACAGTTTCGGTTTGTGTTTCCAGGTTTTAAATAAAGCTTAGATAGAACTAAGTAACTTTCACTCTGAGGAGAAATATACCCGACGTGACTAGTCGAGTCAATCAGAGATGAAATAGTCACGACATAAACTTTATATACATTAAACCTAATTTACTTTCTTGGAAACTTCCAGTCCAGCATTACAAACAGTAAAAACCTGTTTTCTGCGATTGGAAGTGATAAAATAATGCTTTCCATTCCTCGTTAAGAAATGGGCAGAAATTAGTGGCGTGACTAGTAACATGTCTAGGCTCAGTGGAGGAAGAGAAGCCATTGTTTATCAAGAACTGGTCTCGTGAGGATACAAATTTAGCAGCCATGCTATATCTTCCGTGCCGTTAAAACATTCTACAGCTTCTGAGACCTTCAATTACGAGTGTACCCTGTAACTGGTTTGTTTAGTATCTAGTCTATTCATATTTGTTACGGCCAGCTTGAGTCAGTAATCGAGTTCTTTCTGTTAACATGTCTTATAGCCTCTTCTTTCATGATCCAACCCCAAGTCAATGTTAAGTTCTCAAGAAATGGCGGTAGTAAGAACCAGTGTGAGGAATAAAGGGGGATTAAGATGCAATTACACCATCACCAATATATTATCACCTTCAATTACACCTTCACCAATATGTATTATATTTCTAAGCATAACTACACATATTTACACTGTCACTTTCACCCAGGACACTCAATAAATCTGTAGTGTTCATCAAGTCCCGGTGAGTCGACTATCTTCACATTTTATTTCTCACTCAGTGATAATCACCGGCGAGTTCACCTTCAACATGGACCCGTCCACACACCGTATCATCACGATGTCCCACTACCCTACATTAGCTCTCCAGAAACACACTGGCAGAGGTCTTCAGCAACAAGCTGACAGGGGTCTCAACTAACCACATACAGGGGTAGCTAACACTCTGTCGGAAGTCTCTAGCAACACACTAGCAGCACTTCTCAGCAGGCGAACACTATTGTCGTCTCGTAGTTCCTCTTGGCCAAATCCCGGGTATGTTGGTCCATACAACATGTCATAAATCCAGCAGCTAACACACTGCTACTACCGACTGCGACCACTTTGTCCTCTCACAGGACCAAGTCAGGAGTTGTGGACTGCCCTCCTCAGTGCAGTCGCCTCCTTACGTCTTATTTGTGAACATAAACGTCATTAGCCAGACAGACAGTAATCTGGGTGACCTTAGGTTCCCCCCTTCTACCGGGGAACTGAAATTGTAATTGTTTGTACAATCTAGATGGTGTTGATATCGTTATGCAACCCACCAGAGGTCATCATCATCGACCTCACTTTCTAACTGAGGTATGAAACAGGAGTCATGCATCAACACCACAATAGATGGTGTTGTCTGCGTCTCACCTAATACCTTGGAGTTGGAGTGCAGGTCATAGATGACACTGAAATCGCCACTTCCCACTCCAGCAATGGTATTGATACCATAACAATATTAATAGGCCTTTTAATAGTATAATAGACAGACGACCTGTTATAGTGAAGGCAGTCCAAAAAAATCATGGTGAGGCACTTGCAATTAACTAACTCATTCTACTGAACGTGATATATCTGTGATAGGTAATATTTTCAGTAGTTACGTTGTAAATTTTTGGCAGAACTGAGGTGATCATCAAGGACTCAGACGACATCATATAATTGACACACGTGGGACAGCTGCCATAGGCCACGAGCATCACACCTGACTGATTAACTCAATGCCCATTTGTATTCATTTTCAAGCTTTCTAGACAGAAAAGGCCATTTTCTGTCAAGAAAGTATTGAGTATTTAAACTAACACCAGAAGTTTGGTTAACTCACCATTATTACCCGAAATGCTATGTATATGACTTTAGGTATTGTATGTATTAGCTCTATCTATAAATCCAACATTATGTTTGTAAAGCTACTATGTATGTACTTTCCTGAATAAAAAATGTATTTATTTATTTATTATTACAATTTTTCCTATCAATTAAGAATTATCGAGAGAAAGGCTACAACTGAATAACCCCCGAGATATATGTAATGGGTAACACCCAGCTGAAGTCATGAAACTTAATTCAGTCCATTTTTTCCTAATACATTCCACTTAATATCATCAATTACATTTAATGAATCTACCTGCTGGGAAATTCCCCACAGTTGAGGTTTGTTGTCATCTTTATATTAAGATTTTGGGATGTCTCGGTGACTTTATCTGAGACTATCAAGTTGATAGTCTCTGAGATTATTCAAGTTGATCTAGATAGGGTTTTGAAATGGTCAAAGGATTGGCAGATGCAGTTTAATGCTGATAAATGTAAAGTTCTGAGGTTAGGTAAGGATGATAGAGTTACAAGATACGAGCTAGATGGTGTTTCCCCAAATTAGAAATCTTTCATATGAAGAAAGATTAACAAAGCTTAAGTTGCATTCACTGGAAAGGCGAAGAGTTAGGGGTGACATGATAGAGGTTTACAAGTGGATGAATGGACATAACAGGGGGGATATTAATAGGGTATTAAAAATATCAACACAAGACAGAACACGAAACAATGGGTATAAATTGGATAAGTTTAGATTTAGGAAAGACTTGGGTAAATACTGGTTCAGTAACAGGGTTGTTGATTTGTGGAACCAATTGCCGCGTAACATTGTGGAGGTGGGGTCCCTCGATTGTTTCAAGCGCGGGTTGGACAAGTATATGAGTGGGATTGGGTGGTTATAAATAGGAGCTGCCTCGTATGGGCCAATAGGCCTTCTGCAGTTGCCTTTGTTCTTATGTTCTTATCAGGACTCCGCCAGACGGGTTCCAGGTTCACCTCCAACCGAGAGAAGTAATTCTTTCGTATTTGTTCTTAACATTTAAAAATATAAATTTATTTACAAGTATAAGAAGAAGTAAACCCAAGACTCCAAGCACACCCCACACATTGGTATACATCAAATGATAGACGCGAACAATATTAACAAAATAAACCAAAGAAAGTCATGCAATTCAACAACACTAAATACATAACTATAGTGACCATGAACTAGACAGAACATTAACAGATGCCACATTACAAGATTACAATATGACACGAAATTTATAAAAAGTAGTATATTCATGTATTAGTTAACAAGACACCAATTACACGGATACAATTAACTCCACCAAAGTACAGAAGAGTGACAAATATAAGGACCAGGAAACGCCTCCACTCATAATACACGCAACATAAAATTGCAACACAACAAGCACAGCTTTAACATTAATGATCCACTCTTGGAAACACAATAAAAATAACCTTTAACATGGAACAGCAAAAATAACACAACACAAGAACCAATGAATCAGGATGAAGAAAAGAACTTCAGATCACACGGTCAGCATAATTACAAAATACCAAAACCTGTCATTAACATATTAATAGCTAAGGCAAATATGTACAATATTACAAATATGTCAAATGCTATCACATAAACACAGATAACACAGAATCATAACACTGAGAACAGTTTCCATAAGAATTATGTATGTTTAATAACAAAAATTACAGGAACAGTCACAGTTATAACTTACTGAAGGTAACAACACAGTTTGGGACCCACAGAGACAATTGTACAAAGAATATATATATAGAGCAAGAGAAGACACACTTAACATGCATGTCCTTACATACTGAGAAATTCCCTATATTACCATGGGAGCCCTGCAGATACCCACTCCCCTAAACACAGACACGGCAAGGCAACCCAAATCAAACAACAGGTGTAGAGCACTAACATGTAACAAGGCACATGGCCTCCCGTAAAGTACACACCTGCAGCAACCAGCTAACACTATGAACAAGAGCCAACCACCAGACAACCTCTACTCGTGCAGAGGCGACAAAAGCCGCCTTAAACCACCTATCAAGATCTCTCAGAAACAACAACTGCAACCACCACAAGGTGGTTGCAGTCGCAGCCGATCCTTCAAGAACCCCAGGTGTTGAGCCACAGTGTAATCCTCCAGTCTACCAACCCACAAACAAAATATGTAATCCATAATAAACACAACCAATGTGTTCCGAATCTTACGGATTCTCACTATAAACGATGAAAACAAAATTCCTAAAAAATTCCACCTGCAAATCATCACCACAATGGTAACCCGAAGCCAGTCTACTAAACATGAAACCCGTCGTCAAAAATAAGAAGCTTGCAGTTGAGACTCACCCACACCACAATGGTCATAAGTCCGACACCACAATATCCAACATTAGTATACAAGCATTGATAGGAAGAGTCTCGTGTAGGAACATAAACATCAACTCAACGTTGTTTATGGGGCGGGAAACAGCCCTAGGAAACGTCCCCTCTTTCATATTAGCCGGTAGCAACTGCCGCATTGGTACCCTTCAGGTCTCTGCTGAATGGAGTACCTCATGCTATCACCGCACCCCTAAAGGAATGAAGGGTTAGTGTTACCAACGATGTTGTTAACTGTACCAGTATGAAACCCTTGCATCCTGGCACCCTGCCCATGATTCGTCCCGAGACCTTCTCATTCAGAGACGAGAATACCTTACACTACGCCACAAAGTTCCCAAAGTTTTAAAGGTAAAAATATAAAGCACTAAATATAATCTACCAAATGTCCTCCCCCCAAATCTCTCTCACAACCCTCAGTCTATCCCTATCGACTTTCTACCCAACTGTTTCCTAGCACACATTCTCTCTCTCTCTCTCTCTCTCTCTCTCTCTCTCTCTCTCTCTCTCTCTCTCTCTCTCTCTCTCTCTCTCTCTCTCTCTCTCTCTCTCTCTCTCTCTCTCTCTCTCTCTCTCTGTCTCTCTCTCTCTCTCTCTCTCTCTCTCTCTCTCTCTCTCTCTCTCTCTCTCTCTCTCTGTCTCTCTCTCTCTCTCTCTCTGTCTCTCTCTCTCTCTCTCTCTCTCTCTCTCTCTCTCTCTCTCTCTCTCTCTCTCTCTCTCTCTCTCTCTCTCTCTCTCTCTCTCTCTCTCTCTCTCTCTCTCTCTCTCTCTCTCTCTCTCTCTCTCTCTCTCTCTCTCTCTCTCTCTCTCTCTCTCTCTCTCTCTCTCTCTCTCTCTCTCTCTCTCTTATAATACTTATAATACTATAATTCTTATAATAATGTTTGTTTTTTCTGACAAAGATTGGTATCAAATTCTTCGTTTTTCAGAACTGAGCTTGTTCTCATAATTTTCATTGCCAAAAAGACAGATAGTTTTAATACTCTTTATTCGTTTTCTGAGCTGAGCTTGTCCTCGTACTTTTCATTGTCACAAATAGCTTTTTCTCATAATGTTCATTGTCAAAGTTAATCTTTTTCTGGTACTGCTCATTGTCATAGCTAAGATTTTTTTCGTGGTGTTCATTACGAACATTACTTCATTACATTACATTTTATATACATTACATTGTTCATTACTGCGAACATTACATTACGAACATTATGTTCATTTTTCGTGGTGACGAACATTACTGGTACCAGCTTAGTTAACTAAGCTGGTACCAGTAATGTTCGTTGTTACAGCTAAGCTTCTTCTCATTCTCTTCGTTCTCCTAATACTGTTCATTGTAATAATTAACCTTGTTACCATACGGTTCATTGTAACAATTAAGCTGGTTATCATAGTGTTCATTATAACAACTAAGCTTATACTCGTACTGTTCATAGTCACAACTAAGTCTGTTTTCATACTGTTCATTGTTACAGACCTAGTTCTACCCAGGTAAAGAATGAGATCTGTTCATAAACATAACTAAGCTTGTTCCCATAATGTTCAGTGCAACAACTAAGCTTATTTATAAGGTTTCGGTAGTACAGTTGGTTCGTTCTCGAGTAAAAATCGGAAATTCCGGTTTCGAATCATATGCAGGTAAGAAATGGTTTTGCATATTTTCTGTCACCGAATACCTCTGTCCATCTAGCAGTAAGTAGGTACCCGGTTGTTAGTTAGCTAAATGAGAGGTTGAATACTGGGAGAGGCATGTGGTTAGCAGTTTATGTGACTGGGGCGTGGATCACGCAATACCTCAATACTCAGTAGCACCCCAAGGAAGGCCTAGGGTCTCAGTTGGACACCAGTTGGGTGTCTTTGAGATTCTCTGTTGTGCGTGTTCCGTAGTTTTTCGTAGAACTATTGTCTTCTGCTTGTGTGGTCCAGTACACTGGCTGTCGGAATAACCAGCAAAGTAAAGAATCAGCATTTCTCAGGGATCTGTAATTAGTAATGTAATTATCCTCACTATGTAAATCAGTTTTTATTTAGGTCAAGAAAAAAACATATAATAAGAGTTGGGAGGGTGACCAAAGTTTTGTTGGTTGATAAATACTAAGATTTCGTTAGAATCTCTGTGTGTGAGATGCTAGATGAGGTCGCCCACATGTTTAATGTGCTGACAGTTTTGTTACAATAGTTGGTAGTCAAGATTAACCATCAGAAAGTTGTTTTGGGAAGCATCCTAACACTCAGGTTTTTTCTTTGAAAATTCCTGTACTGAGGTTCCGGGATTTACGCATATTATGAAGAACATAATTTACAGATTAATTGCGATGACCACATCAATTGGTTAGGCATGTTCAGATTTACTGAAATACATTGCAAATCAGCTTCCCTGGTTCCGACTGTCTATAAGCATCCAAGAAGTATAAAGGACAATCCTAGCAAAATCCTCAGGAATCCTGTTATCTAGAAATGTTTCCAAAGCAACAGCCACATCGGTACCACGATGAGTCATCATGAAACCTTGTTTGAGAACACTAAAATTGACAATAAAGCTCCTGATGTTGGCAGACATCATGCTAATGGATTGGCTGTTCACGTTCACACGTTCTTAAGGTAGATATGTTTAACAATACTAATGTTGTTAGCGCAAATTAACAATTGTCAGGAGAAAGCGCTAACGCAGCACTGTTATAATTAATGATCGTTCGAGGTGAGGATCACAAGGTAATTACAGGAGATAACACTACGCCACACGGCACTACTGTGGTACACGCTGGTCATTAATGTTTCCAGTACGTGTCACTATTGTTAACACACGTCATAAGCCACTGTCTAATGTCAACAATGGTGTTAAGAACTTAAATGGAACTGTTTCATAAGACATGAACTTCCAACTCAGATGGGAACGATCTAAGGCTCGTGGTGTGAAAACTGATGGAGCTGTTGCGTTAAATTCGTTGTGTTTTTGTTGGCATTTTAGTATTATATTTTGGGCGTGTCTCGGTGACTTTATCTGAGACTATCAGGTCTCCGCCGGACAGGTTCCTGGTTCACTTCCAACCAAGAGAAGTAAGTCTTTCGTATTAGCCAGTAGTAACTGCCTCATGGGTACCTTCCAGCCACCAGGGAGTGCCGTATTAGCCAGTAGTAACTGCCTCATGGGTACCTTCCAGCCACCAGGGAGTGCCGTATTAGCCAGTAGTAACTGCCTCATGGGTACCTTCCAGCCACCAGGGAGTGCCGTATTAGCCAGTAGTAACTGCCTCATGGGTACCTTCCAGCCACCAGGGAGTGCCGTATTAGCCAGTAGTAACTGTCTCATGGGTACCTTCCAGCCACCAGGGAGTGGAGTACCTCATGTTAGTGTTGTACCACTCAAGGAATGTAGTGCAGTGTTACCAGCGATGTTCCTACTGTATCTGAACCAAACACTTTAGTCCTTCCTCCCTGCGCATGATTCTGCCTGAGGACCTACTGATTGTGGGTTGAAAGTGCTAACGCAGTACCCCACAGTCATATACCATATTACTGTGGGACATATAATCATATACCATATGACTGTGGGACATATAATCATATACCATATGACTGTGGGACATATAATCATATACCATATGACTGTGGGACATATAATCATATACCATATGACCGTGGGACATATAATCATATATCATAAGACTACCATACCACAGTAACATTCCCCACTATATTTGAAAATAAAATACTTAATAATAGGCACCTAAAACCAATCCCGCCTCCCTCCCCTTCCCCACTTCCAAATCTCTCTCCATCCCTCTCCTTCTCCCTTGCCACAGTTTCATATTGATGCAGTTAACAACACCGTTGTATGTTTGTGTGTATGTGTGTATTTGCGTGCATGTGTGTGTGTGTGTGTGTTATGTGTTTGTGTGCCTCGGTGACTTTATCTGGAACCTTCAGGTCTCCGCCGAGAGGGTTCCATTTCCAGTTCGAACCGAGACAAGGAACACCTTCGACCCTGGCGGTAGCAACTGCCGCATTGGTACCCTTCAGGTCTCCGCCGAGTGGAGTACCTCATGCTAGCACCGCACCACTCAAGGAATGAAGGGTTAGTGTTACCAACGATGTTGTTAACTCTATCAGTATGACACCCTTGCATCCTGGCACCCTGACCAGGACTCGTCCCGGGACCTTCTGAGTCACAGACGAGAATGCTATGCTCTACGCCACAAAGTCCCCAAAGTTTTACAAACAAAATACTTAATATAAACTACCAAAAGTCCCCCAAAACCCTCTCACAACCCTCACTCTCTCCATACTGGTTCTCAACCAACCAGTTTCCTCCCACATTATTCCCCCCTCCTCCCCCCCCCCCCAACTCTCTCTCTCTCTCTCACTGTTCGTGGTGTCCCACTGTTTGTTTTCACACTGTTCGTTATCTTTCACTGTTTGTTTTCACACTGTTTGTTTTCACACTGTTTGTTGTCTTTCTCTGTTTTCACACTGTTCGTTGTGTCTCTCTGTTTTCACACTGTTCATTATCTCTCACTGTTTGTTTTCACACTGTTCGTTGTGTCTCACTGTTTGTTTTCACACTGTTCGTTATCTCTCACTGTTTGTTTTCACACTGTTCATTATCTCTCACTGTTTATTTTCTCACTGTTCATTGTCACAGTTATTCTTGTTCTCATACTGTTCATTCCCATAACTGAGGTTCTACCAATAATGTTCGTTGTCACAGCCAAGTGTGTTCTCATACTCAGCCAAGTGTGTTCTCAAACTGTACATTGGTACAACTATTCTTGTATGAAGGGTCTTTGTAGTACATTAGCCTTCGTTCTCGACTAGCAATCGGGAATTCCGAGGATTCAAATCCTGGGCGGGACAGAAATTGTTAGGCGGATTTCCTATCACCTGATGCTCCTGTTCACCCAGCAATAAATAGGAACTCATGTGTTCGTTGTCTGTCTCGTGTTACTTGTCAGTAAATAGGTCAGTTTGTTGTGAGGTTGCATCCTTGATTGGGCATGTGGTTAGCAATTATATGACTGGGGTGTTGATCACCTAACACCTCCATACACAAGTGGCATACAGGGAAGGCCTAGGGTCTCAGTTGGACACCAGTTCGGTGTCTCTGAGATTCTCTGTTGTGCGTGTTCCGTAGTTTTTCGTAGAACTATTGTCTTCTGCTTGTGTGGTCCAGTACACTGGCTGTCGGAATAGCCAGCAAAGTAAAGAATCAACATTTCTCAGGGATCTGTAATTAGTAATGTAATTATCCTCACTATGTAAATCAGTTTTTATTTAGGTCAAGAAAAAAACATATAATAAGAGTTGGGAGGGTGACCAAAGTTTTGTTGGTTGATAAATACTAAGATTTCGTTAGAATCTCTGTGTGTGAGATGCTAGATGAGGTCGCCCACATGTTTAATGTGCTGACAGTTTTGTTACAATAGTTGGTAGTCAAGATTAACCATCAGAATTTTGGGAAGCATCCTAACACTCAGGTTTTTTCTTTGAAAATTCCTGTACTGAGGTTCCGGGATTTACGCATATTATGAAGAACATAATTTACAGATTAATTGCGATGACCACATCAATTGGTTAGGCATGTTCAGATTTACTGAAATACATTGCAAATCAGCTTCCCTGGTTCCGACTGTCTATAAGCATCCAAGAAGTATAAAGGACAATCCTAGCAAAATCCTCAGGAATCCTGTTATCTAGAAATGTTTCCAAAACAACAGCCACATCGGTACCACGATGAGTCATCATGAAACCTTGTTTGAGAACACTAAAATTGAC
The DNA here is from genome assembly GCF_040958095.1 of Procambarus clarkii. Taxonomy (NCBI): domain Eukaryota; kingdom Metazoa; phylum Arthropoda; class Malacostraca; order Decapoda; family Cambaridae; genus Procambarus; species Procambarus clarkii. The sequence continues at coordinate 22,397,968 of NC_091213.1, read as the reverse complement.
AATAAAGCTCCTGATGTTGGCAGACATCATGCTAATGGATTGGCTGTTCACGTTCACACGTTCTTAAGGTAGATATGTTTAACAATACAATGTTGTTAACGCAAATTAACAATTGTCAGAAGAAAGCGCTAACGCAGCACTGTTATAAATAATGATCGTTCGAGGTGACGATCACAAGGTAATTACAGGAGATAACACTACGCCACACGGCACTACTGTGGTACACGCTGGTCATTAATGTTTCCTGTACGTGTCACTATTGTTAACACACGTCATAAGCGACTGTGTCTAATGTCAACAATGGTGTTAAGAACCTAAATGGAACTGTTTCATAAGGCATGAACTTCTAACTCAGATGGGAACGATCTAAGGCTCGTGGTGTGAAAACTGATGGAACTGTTGCGTTAAATTTGTTGTGTTTTTGTTGGCATTTTAGTATTATATTTTTGGACGTGTCTCGGTGACTTTATCTGAGACTATCAGGTCTCCGCCGGACAGGTTCCTGGTGCACTTCCAACCAAGAGAAGTAAGTCTTTCGTATTAGCCAGTAGTAACTGCCTCATGGGTACCTTCCAGCCACCAGGGAGTGCCGTATTAGCCAGTAGTAACTGCCTCATGGGTACCTTCCAGCCACCAGGGAGTGCCGTATTAGCCAGTAGTAACTGCCTCATGGGTACCTTCCAGCCACCAGGGAGTGGAGTACCTCATGTTAGTGTTGTGCCACTCAAGGAATGTAGTGCAGTGTTACCAGCGATGTTCCTACTGTATCTGAACCAAACACTTTAGTCCTTCCTCCCTGCGCATGATTCTGCCTGAGGACCTACTGATTGTGGGTTGAAAGTGCTAACGCAGTACCCCACAGTCATATACCATATTACTGTGGGACATATAATCATATACCATATTACTGTGGGACATATAATCAAATACCATATGACTGTGGGACATATAATCATATACCATATGACCGTGGGACATATAATCATATATCATAAGACTACCATACCACAGTAACATTGCCCACTATATTTGACAATAAAATACTTAATAATAGGCACCTAAAACCAATCCCGCCTCCCTCCCCTTCCCCACTTCCAAATCTCTCTCCATCCCTCTCCTTCTCCCTTACCACAGTTTCATATTGATGCAGTTAACAACACCGTTGTATGTTTGTGTGTATGTGTGTATTTGCGTGCATGTGTGTGTGTGTGTGTTATGTGTTTGTGTGCCTCGGTGACTTTATCTGGAACCTTCAGGTCTCCGCCGAGAGGGTTCCATTTCCAGTTCGAACCGAGACAAGGAACACCTTCGACCCTGGCGGTAGCAACTGCCGCATTGGTACCCTTCAGGTCTCCGCCGAGTGGAGTACCTCATGCTAGCACCGCACCACTCAAGGAATGAAGGGTTAGTGTTACCAACGATGTTGTTAACTCTATCAGTATGACACCCTTGCATCCTGGCACCCTGACCAGGACTCGTCCCGGGACCTTCTGAGTCACAGTCGAGAATGCTATGCTCTACGCCACAAAGTCCCCAAACTTTTACAAACAAAATACTTAATATAAACTACCAAAAGTCCCCCAAAACCCTCTCACAACCCTCACTCTCTCCATACTGGTTCTCAACCAACCAGTTTCCTCCCACATTATTCCCCCCCCCCCTCTCTCTCTCTCTCTCTCTCTCTCACTGTTCGTTATGTCTCACTGTTTGTTTTCACACTGTTATCTCTCACGGTTTGTTATCTCTCACTGTTTGTTTTCACACTGTTCTTTGTGTCTCTCTGTTTTCACACTGTTCGTTATCTCTCACTGTTTGTTTTCACACTGTTCGTTATCTCTCACTGTTTGTTTTCACACTGTTCGTTGTGTCTCTCTGTTTGTTTTCACACTGTTCATTATCTCTCACTGTTTATTTTCTCACTGTTCCTTGTCACAGTTATTCTTGTTCTCATACTGTTCATTCTCATAACTGAGGTTCTACCAATAATGTTCGTTGTCACAGCCAAGTGTGTTCTCATACTCAGCCAAGTGTGTTCTCAAACTGTACATTGGTACAACTATTCTTGTATAAAGGGTCTTTGTAGTACAGTAGCCTTCGTTCTCGACTAGCAATCGGGAATTCCGAGGATTCAAATCCTGGGCGGGACACAAATTATTAGGCGGATTTCCTATCACCTGATGCGTCTGTTCACCTAGCAATAAATAGGAACCAATGTGTTCGTTGTCTGTCTCGTGTTACTTGTCAGTAAATAGGTCAGTTTGTTGTGAGGTTGCATCCTTGAGAGGGCATGTGGTTAGCAATTATATGACTGGGGTGTTGATCACCTAACACCTCCATACACAAGTGGCATACAGGGAAGGCCTCAAGTCTCAGTTGGACACCAGTTGGGTGTCTCTGAGATCCATCTCTATTGTTTAGTAGTTGTGTTGGTGGAGGTATTGTGTTCCGCTTTTAGTGTTCACTACACCGGTTGTCCCGACAGTCAGTGTAGACAAGACAGTCTCTTAGACAGATGAACCAACATGTCCCTGGGTTCTGCCATGATATATGCTCACAGTCTAGATCAGTTACATCATGATGAAGGGAAGAACGTTAAAGAAGAGTTGGGAAGGTCACCAAAGTTTTGTTGGTTAATAACTACTAAGAGTTCATTAAAATCCCTCTGTATGAGATTTTACGATGATCTCGCTCACAATTTAAATGTGCTAACAGTTTTGGTGCATTAGTTGGGAGCTAAGATTAATCATCTGGAAGTTGTTTAGAGAAGCACTCTGTAATTAAGGTCTGATCACTGCGTATACCTTATTAATGGTCTGGGATACATGAATATATTAAAACATCATTTCCAGATGAATAGGGATGACCACATCAATTGGTTAGGCTTGTGCGGATTTACTGTAATACACTACAACTCCGCTTCCTTCACGCCGACTGTCTACAGGCATTCATGAGGTATAAACGACAATCCTATATGTTTATCTTCAAGCTGTGAACAAGTAACGGTGTTAGGGAACTCTAAAGAGACCAAATAACGTACTAACATACTATTTAATGGCAGTGATAGCACCTTATAATAATCAGAGAGGTGCTGTATAATTTTCAGATCAAAATTATCATCTAAATCAGAGAAGGTCTCCATATATATGTGGTGAGTGCGCGCTCATGTGTTCAGAGACCCATCTACGCTACCACACACCACAATCTTAATTTATCCAACGCTACTGCGTGTTATCTATCCCTCCAGTAAAGCTGATATCTAAAACTACAAAAGTACTGAGGCAAAACAGTGACACCAGGAGAGATCATTAGTCGGGCAACGGTTCAGACTAGACTCCGGTTTTCTGTTGGTTATGTATTGAGTGCCTATAGGATGTTAATTGACCAATTTGCATTATACTATACTCATTAATCTTTCCATAAACTGTTAACCATTATAACGCGGAGAACACCAAAAATAAAAAGCATCTACAGTAATAATTATCTTAAACCATTAGGTATCAGTAAAGATGAATATTCTATTTAAATCTTAATCTAATTTAGATTAAGTTCAATAATGAATGATCAGTATTAATTATCAATTATCACTCACTATCAGTTATCAAGTGACAATATTTGTCTAAAAATAATATATTATTCAGTTTTAAAATCTTGCTTACAAATTTATTCTTATCTGAGTGAAAATTTAGTAGCCATTTTCTCGACCATTCCTCTAATTTGTCCAAGTCGTCTTGTAGTCTCTATCTTCATCTAACTTGACTTTTCTCATAATTGTTCCATCATCAGCAAACATTGTGAGGAATGAGTCTATACCCTCAAGAAGATTGTTTACACATATCAAAAGCAGGATGGTTCGAGGTACAAAGCCCTGTGGGACTCCGCTGGTGATATCTTACCACACTGAGGTCTCCCCCTTCACAGTTACTCGCTGTTCCAGTTGCGTAGGCACTCCCTTATTCACTGGAGCCCCTTATCTTTTATTCCTGCCTGTTTCTCCAACTTTTGTAACAGCCTAAAGAGCAACATTAAACAAACATGGAGAACAATTTCACAAATATTGGGATCAAAAAAGTCTTTAAATAACAAACCGACTCTCCTGTCTAATAACGATGGTCAGCTTTCAGCCTCTGATTCTGCTATTGAGTTCAATAGGTTCTTCTCTTCCATTGATTCGTCCCTTGCTAATGATATTCCATCTTCCAGTACTGACATTAAGGACTATCTTACTGGGAACTATCCCCAGTCTCTGTACCTAAAGCCTATTAATTCCATTGACGTCAATGAGATAATCCTTTCCCTTAAAACCAAGTCTAGTGCCCTTGAGGAGATACCAACTTTAATCTACAAAAAAGCCTCCAGATCTTTAGCCCCTGCTATTGCTTTGCTCTTCAACAAGTCACTTGAACTCCAAACCTTTCCAGATATTCTAAAAAAAGCGAGAGTAACGCCTGTTCACAAATGTGGTGATCTCACAGATGTTAACAACTACAGACCTATATCAATCCTGCCAAACTTGTCAAAAAAATTTGAAAAACTAATCTATAAGCAGCTTTACTCATATCTAGCCAAACTCAATATACTTAGCCCTTGCCAATATGGCTTCAGGCCCAAAAAAAGCACTAACGATGCACTTATTAGTATGCTTAACTCGATTCATACAGCTCTTGATAAAAATGAGTTCCCTGTTGGGTTATTTGTGGACCTGCGTAAAGCTTTCGATACTGTCAACCACCAAAACCTTCTTCTTAAATTACATCATTATGGTGTCAGAGGACACTCCCTACAATACCTCAAATCCTACCTTACTGACAGGCTCCAATGTGTTTCTGTGAATAATACAATTTCGCCCACCCTACCCATCAACATTGGTGTTCCCCAGGGCAGCATACTTGGCCCTCTCCTCTTTCTCATCTACATTAATGACCTTCCAAATGCCTCCCAACACCTCAAACCAATCCTATTTGCTGACGACACAACCTTCATTTACTCCAGTCCTGATCCCCTTGCTCTAAATGCCACAGTAAATACTGAGCTAAATAAAGTCCATCTGTGGCTAACTGCCAACAAACTCACCCTTAACATTGACAAAACTTTCTATATTCTGTTTGGCAATAAATCCTCTAATCAAATAAATCTCAAAATAAACAATACCCAAATTTGTAACAAATTAGATGGCAAATTCCTTGGCATTCTCATTGACCACAAGCTGAATTTCCAGGGACACATTCTAAACATATCAAAAAAAGTTTCAAAAACTGTGGGCATTCTTTCTAAGATCAGATATTATGTACCCTGCCCTGCCCTGGTGACTCTCTATTACTCCCTTATCTATCCATATCTCAACTATGGTATTTGTGCTTGGGGCTCTACTACCCAAAATCACTTACGTCCTCTAATTACTCAACACAAAGCTGCTATTAGGACAATATCCAATTCTGGCCCGCACATCACTCGGTACCCCTATTCAAATCCCTGAATATATTAGACATTAAGTCACTGCACATTCTCTCATGTGTACTATACATATACAAAACGCTAAATTGTAATGCCAATCCTGATCTCAAAAGCTTCATAGAAGGTTGTAACAGAACCCATGAGCACCACACCAGAAATAAATACAGTTTTGATATTCCTAGAGTACGACTTAATCAAACCAGAAATGCTCTACAAATCAAGGGGCCCAGGATGTGGAATGACCTTCCCAACCATGTTAAAGACAGTACCTCTCTCAACCAGTTTAAGTTAAAAACGAAGCTATACCTAATAAATTCCCTGTAACCTACCTTACCTCTTTATTGTCAACCCATGTATGTTTTTTGTTTTTTTTTTGTTTTACAAATCAACGCTGTTTTAATGTAATTTTCTGTAATAATTTGTAATTGTATTTGTGCTGTTTTTTCAACAATGTTCCCCCCTCTTTTACCTCTATTTTTATTTGTACTCAACGCATTTTTTTCTTTTTACCCATTAGTTTTAAGCTTTAGTCAGTAGTGTTTTTTCCTGCCCGAAACGCTTTGCGTAATAGTGGCTTTAGGCATTGTATGTACTAGCTCTTATCTATAAAGCCAACAAACTTTGTAAAATCTCTTTATGTATGTACCTTTGCCTAAATAAAAATTATTATTATTATTATTATTATTATAGCCTCTTATGAGGTACGTGTCAAAGGCTTTCTGACAGTCTAAGAAAATGTAGTCTGCCCAATCTTCTCTTTCTTGCCAATTTTTTTGTCGCCTGGATATATATAGTTATATTGTGATTATATATATTTTGTATATACATGTGAGGCACGATTTACCATTCCTGAATCCATGCTGCTGGTGTGTTACAGATGTTCTCAACCAGATGTTCAACGAGCTGCTTCCTCACGATCTTTTCCACCACCTTGCATGGTTTACAAGTTAGGGAAACTGGTCTGTTGTTCAGTACCTCTTGCCTGTCACCCTTTGTGTATATTGAAATTACATTAGCTGTCTTCCAGCTTTCCGGTAGGTCTCTTGTTTCCATTGACCTTTTATACATCATAGAGAGTGGCACTCTTAGTGCTTCTACACCCTCTTCCAGTATCCTTAGTGAGATCCTGTCAGGCCCAACATCCTTTGTTGCATTCAGCTCCAAAACATTCATTTTGACCTCATCAATGGTAACCTGAAATTCATCTAAGGCTGCTTAGTTTACCGCCTCCTCTCTCAGTACAGGTACTTCTCACTGTTCTATTGTGTAGATCTTCTGTAATCTTTGTTGAGATCTTCACAATCTGTGAAGATTGTGATGATCTGTTACACTCTGTGTATCTGTTCTCTTTTCTCAGTTTCATTATGTTATGTGGCCCCATTTCATGTTATGGGGGAGTGAACCTACAGCATCGCTGGAAAACATATCCTGATCAATTATCAATAGAGGTCTAGGGGAGTTAAAGGCTAGTAAAAAATATTCCAGTTTACTGGGCATAAAACATAAATCACTATGACACCATAAGAAACTACAATCTCTTTAATTTACATTTTATTACTTAATCCAGCTTCTTAAAGCTTTGCATAATCATCAGCCGGCCTTTAAACTGCCTACACTCAGCACTAGCTGACACCAGGCTCTATCCTGGCGCAGTAGGACACTAGCGCCTATTATGCTCTAATGGGGCCTCGTAGCCTGGTGGATAGCACGCAGGACTCGTAATTCTGCGGCGCGGGTTCGATTCCCGCACGAGGCAGAAACAAATGGGCCAAGTTTCTTTCACCCTATGCCCCTGTTACCTAGCAGTAAATAGGAACCTGGGTGTTAGTCAGCTGTCACGGGCTGCTTCCTGGGGGTGGAGGCCTGGTCGAGGACCGGGCCGCGGGGACACTAAAGCCCCGAAATCATCTCAAGATAACCTCAAGAAGATCTCAAGATGCTGCTAATACCAATACAGGATGGTGGAGTCACTCATTAACAAATGAGGTTGAGGAATTAATATCATACATGGCACATTGGCATCACTTAAGATCCTCAGGTACCTACCTCAATAATACATATCAAAGCACCTACCACCTGGTATAAATGATGTATAACGGTAGAACAGAACCATGGTATATATATGTAGATATACCTACTGCTTAACAATAAGTATTCTAGCAGTCAATTTACACAAATAAGAACACTAAACCCGGACCAGAGCGACATACATGCACCTAACTAGGAAGATCAAAGATTAGTGACTGCCCGGGAGGCAGGCAGGCCTAGAGCGACAGTTTCCAACTCCACAAGTCAACTGACTCTCCTCTTTCATATATCACAAGCTCATATACAGACATTTCTCAGTAAATAATGCCTAATTCATAATATAACTAAACAAAGGGTATAATACACTACTTTACATAATAATACATACAATATATCACTGCATAATAAAATATATCATGATATATAAATAATTGATCAGGGAATTCATTTTAGCAAGACATGGTTAGACTGGCTGAAACGGTACACAAGGGGGGGAGGGGAAAGGGGGGTTAGGGAGGATTTCAAGACATTACCGGTCCGCCGTTATTCATAAGTATACATAAATACAGTGTAAAGTATATTATAGTTATGTTGGTTGTGTTGTTGTCGTCGTTCCTCCTTTGCAGACAACCCAACCCACAACTCGGTAGAGTGCTTATACTTCGCTAGGAGATCACACTAGGCGCTTCTGGTTCTTGGAGAGGGGCTCAACGTCACACATTTAGGGGATGCGGCTCCAACACTTAGCCTCGTTGTCACATGCACACACCCACTCGAGCCGCAGTGACTCCCCACTCTGTCCTTATGTGATATGATCTCCTCAATCCCCTTTTGACTTATTAGTATTACCTCCTACCCTGTCCACAGCAGTGGTTCTTGGTTCTTTCTCTCTCTCTCTCTCTTCTTCTGTACTATTTCATAGAAAGCCTCACTAGGACAAGGGCAAACACCAGCAAATTGGAATACATTTACTGGACAGAGCACATACACAATACATATACACATATGATAATAATGAATCCTATACTATATACTATTACAATCAGGTTGCTCTCCAACACCATCAGAACTCTATTATCAGTTTACCAAGTGGTATCCTATCTTCTGATTTACCACCTGATACTATCAACCTCCTCAAGTAGATCAAGTCTACATACGCTGTTGCACTATCAGGAAGATAGTGCAACAGATAATATATATATATATATATATATATATATATATATATATATATATATATATATATATATATATATATATATATATATATATATATATATATATATAAACGTGTACAAGGAAAATTAGCATTGAATGCAATAACATATATATATATATATATATATATATATATATATATATATATATATATATATATATATATATATATATATATAAACGTGTACAAGGAAAATTAGCATTGAATGCAATAACATATATATATATATATATATATATATATATATATATATATATATATATATATATATATATATATATATATATATATATATATATATATATATATATATATATATATATATATATATATATCAGTATAAATGTTCCTTGATACACAACAATGATCAATCGATCACTCTATCAGTCCTAGAACACATACATTTGTAGGTAATCCAGCCTACGACTGTAACTCTAAACTTCAGTATAAAACACTCCTTGACATAAGAATGCAAACAATCACTCACCTCTCACTGCGTCTTGCACGCTAATGACAACCAAACACTCGATTACCTCCCTACAAGTAATCATTCAGAACTCCCCTTCCACATCTGGAAGTTCACTACCCTGATCTCTTCAGGTTCTTCCGGGCTTAATTAACTACCAGGATCCTCTGCAGCTCCTTCAGGCTGCTACCATGAAGTTCTCCTTGAGCAACTACGATGCTTCACCCTTCTGCTAGATTCCTCCACAGCTCTCTTGGCTGCTACACCATGAAGTTCCCTCGAGCAACTATGGGGCTTCACCACCTCTACAGAAGCACGTGACACTCCTCTTCACTGCTTCTCCTCACAGCTTGAGGTCCTCTCCTCCACTACCTTGGAGTCTCATCAATTATTTCATCTGTGCTGGCTTCGAAGTTCTCAGCAACTTCTTCCCCAAAGACAAACCTGCAACCCATCGACACTCCAATAAAAATGTTTCCCCTTTAACACATAAACAAAAATAATCACACAATATGTTTGCCTTAAACCTCTATCTGTTCTCTACATACTGTGAGAGTGGACTCCCCCATTGGGCGGGTCCATGCTCCACCTCGCCTGGCGGGCCTCACACTGGGAGGGTCCTCTTCCGTCAGGAGCCCTCAGTCACCTGCCAGCGCTCAGAGGGGATTGACGTCGCTTCGTGTTCCTCCCTCTCCACTCTCTTATTTTAGGCTTTCTTCCTTATCAAAACATGTCTAACTTATAAATAAACATCGCTACTGTCACTGGGCACACGACCAACTACAAGCAATTACTATAAACTGGCGTATATCGTGCTTACCACAGATTATCTTGTCGAGGGCGCTCCTCCCTCTGACGAAGCCTGGTCAGGGCGATTCCACAGCCCACGAAAATGTCTCTGGGCGGCTTAATACTCTCCTCGTCGACCAGGACTTGAGACCACAACGTTCTCAGCTCAATTCCACAGCTGGCACGTCTGCACACTTCTCTTCTCTTGGAGATATATCACTAGGGGTACCTTTCTGACGGGAGCTCGACGGAGCGCGGCTTTCCCCTTGCGATGTCTGGCCTCAAGTGAGGTCAAAGCCCTCCAGAAGCAAGCGTCACGCCTCCAGCAAAATATCCACATCTCCTAACCAGTCATTTATCTGTTTTCTTCTTCACTGCCCATAATCTCAAATTGTTATTTAAATCCAACCACAATTTTACATATGTGTTATCACCTCTATATTTCTTAGACCTTCTGGCTAGGTCAGGCTTGCTGAATAACTCTCAAAGGGGAGACTCGTTTCTCCTACAGGCTGAGATCATAACACTCCCCTCCCCTTATTTTTGAGAGTTATTCCAGTGGCAAAGCTCGGGATAATACATCCGCCACCACACTTTCTCGTTTTTCAACCGATTGATTCGACCGGTTGATCTGCTTACGTACTCCCTTAGGAGTCTACAATTAGTTCGTTGTACCTTGCAACATCCGGCTCACAACTCTCCAGAAACATGATCTTCTAATAAACGATCTGACTTCTCTGGCACCTCTTAGCTAGGCTGTCCTCCTAGGACGCCTGCGTTCCATCGGTCCACTCTACTTATTGTTTCCACCCTCCATTTCCTCGTCTTCTTCTCTTCATGTCCAGAGTCAGACATCTACTGTCTGTACCTCCTCTGTCGTCTTCACACTTCCATCTACTGTCATTATACTTCCGTCTCCTGTCATCATACTTCACTCCCTCGTCTTCACCGACGATCCTCCCTTTCGTCTTCTCATTTATCCGAGATCTCATCCTGTTTGACTTCCATCGAGTCCTCGGCTTTCTTCTATTCCTCCATGCTTGTATCATCCTCTTCCCACACTTTTCACCTCTATACAACTCCTTTTCTTCTCCGTCAACTCTTCTTCGTTCCCTAAAAGTTTCTTCGAGCACTGTACTACATCCAACAGCACTCGACCGTACATGTCGCTTTACCTCTCCTAGAGTGCTCGTAAGCATCTCTCCACACATACTGTCTCTTCTCCTTTCATTTTCTCGGCTATCACTCTTCTTCACTATCTCTCCTCCACGTTTTCTGTGAAACATGTCAACTCCTGACATCTCAAACAACTTAACTCCACTATCCATATGCCTCTGTGCTCGTGGACAATTTGACGTTTTACACCCGTCCTTGATCTGTCCACATCTTTCTTCACTTCTACTCAGCACAGTTGCATTCACCTTCCGACTCTTAATTTCAGCAGGCTGGGCTCTACTCAGGTCCACTCTCTTCACATGATTCTTCTTCGGCTGGGTCATCTTCACTTTTGACCTCACCGAGACTTCATTTTCCTGGGCTGGACCTTCATCAAACAGCCACGCTATATCTACATCGATATCTTCTACCGGTTTAATCGACACTGTCTCATCTTCTCCAGCGTCTTCCTTGTCGGCCACCTCTGCCTTCATCACTACCGAGACAGGGTTTTCAATGGCTTGGCGGTCTCCTGACTCATCACCTCGGGGCCTTCTGGGCACTCCTCTGGCACTGTCTCCACCATGATTCTTGGCAACACCTTTGTCCCGCACAAGTCATTTCCCAGGATCACTTGGACTCCTGGAATAGGTATGTCGGGGCAACAACATCACCAACATCACCTCCGCCGACACATATTCCGACCTTAGCAGGACAGTGCATACGGGTATGTCACTCTCAGACAATAACCCATATACTTTCATCTGACTCCTGCCAGCTAACCGTCGATCATTCCCAATCGGGCTTCTCGTAATCAAGCTCTGATTAGCTCCGGTATCTCTTAAGATACCAACTTCTACCTCAGGCTGGCCTCCAATACTGATCCAACCTCTGCTAATGAACGGCCTATACCTCTCGTTCACTAAGTTTGCTCTCTGTGGTTTGTCTTGAAACACATTAGTATATTTACTTCGGGGGTCACACATGGCCAGGGTCACAACTTTCTTGCCCTGCCTACAATCTCGCATCACGTGCCCAATCCGTTACATTGGTAACATCTCATCTGGGAAAAGTCTCTTCTATATGTACCAGAGTGGCTCTGACTCTGCCCAGTCGCATGAGAGTTCCTCGGGCCAGGTATACTACCTGCACTCTGTGGGGCTTTACTGGACTCTTGATTTCCTGGATAACGATCAGTTTCTCGTTTAGCTCCTCCATCTTTACTTTCAGACGAAGTGCGCGACCTACTCTTCTGAGTTTTAGGGTACTTACGTCTATCTGCCCATTTATCAAAATTCTTCTCACCCCAGACTACTCTGGGTCTCTCATAATTTCTTCCTCCCCAGACTCCACTGGATATGCCATTGTTGCGTCTCGCCTCGCTTCTCACTCTGTTCTCCCTCAAGCTCTTATATGCTTCAGTAATCATATCCGCCTTATCTTCGGCATCTTTCACCTCCTTAATCCCTGCTTCTTGGATCTTGAACTTTGTTTCGGGATGCATCATCTCCAAGAACTTCTCCATGACCATCAGTTGCTTCAGGTCAGTGTAAGATCTAACTCCGGCAGCCTCAATCCATTTCTGGAATCGTCTTTCCAGATCTCTTGCTGTCTCAGTAAAAGTACACGCTCCAACCTTCACCATCTCTCTGAAACGCTTCCTATAAGCTTCTGGGGTTAGCTGAAACGAGCGCAATATGCTGCTCTTTACTGTGACATAATCCTGGCACTCTTCCAATGACAATTGGGTGTATGCCTCCCTGGCTGCACCGGTCAATCTTAACTGGACCAGCTGGGCCCATTCCTCCTGTGGCCACTCCTTGATGCTGGCAACTTTTTCAAAATGCTCGAAGAAGCTCTCTGCCTCTTCGGGAACAAACAAGGGAATGTCCTTCTCCCTAACCCTAACATCTGGTGAGTGTGATACCTGGGTGGTGCTCTCTGGCAACCCATGTTCAATCCTTTGCTCAGCCAAGGTTCTATTCGCTTCTGTCTGCATTTGTTTTGTTCTCTCTTTTTCTTTTTCGACCTGGGCTTTTTCTTTTTCTTTCTCCTGTTCCAACTCCAGTTCCCTTATTCTGGTTTTCTCTTTTTCTTTCTCCACCTCTAGTCTTGCTTTCTCTACTTCCAGCCTGGTTCTCTTCTTTTCCTTCTCGGCTTCATTTTTCATCTGGAGTTCTAATTTCATCTTTTCCAGTTGGAACTGTCTCTCCTTGTCCTCACGCTGCATCTGGAGCTCTAACTGGAATCTCTCCAAGCTCCTATTTCGGCTACTCCTACTACTGCGGCTACTCTTGCTGCTCCTACTCGATCCCTGGGATCTCACTTCATCCTGCCCATCATCCTCCTTTCCACTTTCAGCTCCTTTTTGGGCTCCTTGCTTTGCCGCTTCACTTCTGGCTCTCCACTGCCTCAGGATCTCACAATTCATCCCAGCTACTTTAGATGCTTTCAACCTAATGCCACATTTTTCTGCTATTTGTTTCAATTGATCCCTCGTGCAACCTTCCAAGTTCTCAGGCTTGCCTGACTCCACAAACGCTTGCACCTTATCCATCTTTGTCCAGTGAGTCTTCCCAAGAGAGAGAGTATACACCTGCGGTCACACAGTTTATCTATTTCAGGAAGGGGTGTACAAATCCACTCTTGGACAGGGTGTGGGTGTGTCAGTTCACTCTCCCGGACACAGGCCCCCAATTTATTATAGTTATGTTGGTTGTGTTGTTGTCGTCGTTCCTCCTTTGCAGACAACCCAACCCACAACTCGGTAGAGTGCTTCGCTAGGAGATCACACTAGGCGCTTCTGGCTCTTGGAGAGGGGCTCAACGTCACACATTTAGGGGATGCGGCTCCAACACTTAGCCTCGTTGTCACATGCACACACCCACTCGAGCCGCTGTGACTCCCCACTCTCTCCTTATGTGATATGATCTCCTCAATCCCCTTTTGACTTATTAGTATTACCTCCTACCCTGTCCACAGCAGTGGTTCTTGGTTCTTTCTCTCTCTCTCTCTCTCTCTCTCTTCTTCTGTACTATTTCATAGGAAGCCTCACTAGGACAAGGGCAAACACCAGCAAATTGGAATACATTTACTGGACAGAGCACATACACAATACATATACACATATGATAATAATGAATCCTATACTATATACTATTACAATCAGGTTGCTCTCCAACACCATCAGAACTCTATTTTCAGTTTACCAAGTGGTATCCTATCTTCTGATTTACCACCTGATACTATCAACCTCCTCAAGTAGATCAAGTCTACATACACTTTTGCACTATCAACAAGAGAATATATATATATATATATATATATATATATATATATATATATATATATATATATATATATATATATATATATATATATATATATATATATATATATATATATGTCGTACCTAATAGCCAGAACGCACTTCTCAGCCTACTATTCAAGGCCCGATTTGCCTAATAAGCCAAGTTTTCATGAATTAATGTTTTTTCGTCTACCTAACCTACCTAACCTAACCTAACCTAGCCTTTTTTGGCTACCTAACCTAACCTTACCTATAAATATAGGTTAGGTTAGGTTAGGTAGGGTTGGTTAGGTTCGGTCATATATCTGCGTTAATTTTAACTCCAATAAAAAAAAATTGACCTCATACATAATGAAATGGATAGCTTTATCATTTCATAAGAAAAAAAATAGAGAAAATATATTAATTCAGGAAAACTTGGCTTATTAGGCAAATCTGGCCATGTATAGTAGGCTGAGAAGTGAGTTCTGGCTACTAGGTACGACATATATATATATATATATATATATATATATATATATATATGTCGTACCTAGTAGCCAGAACTCACTTCTGAGCCTACTATGCAAGGCCCGATTTGCCTAATAAGCCAAGTTTTCATGAATTAATTGCTTTTCGACTACCTAACCTACCTAACCTAACCTAACCTAACTTTTTCGGCTACCTAACCAAACCTAACCTATAAAGATAGGTTAGGTTAGGTTAGGTAGGGTTGGTTAGGTTCGGTCATATATCTACGTTAATTTTAACTCCAATAAAAAAAATTGACCTCTTACATAATGATATGGGTAGCTTTATCATTTCATAAGAAAAAAATTAGAGAAAATATATTAATTCATGAAAACTTGGCTTATTAGGCAAATCGGGCCTTGCATTGTAGGCTGAAAAGTGAGTTCTGGCTACTAGGTACGACATATATATATATATATATATATATATATATATATATATATATATATATATATATATATATGTCGTACCTAGTAGCCAGAACACACTTCTCAGCCTACTATGCAAGGCCCAATTTGCCTAATAAGCCAAGTTTTCATGAATTAATATATTTTCTCTAATTTTTTTCTTATGAAATGATAAAGCTACCCATTTCATTATGTATGAGGTCAATTTTTTTTATTTGAGTTAAAATTAACATAGATATATGACCGAACCTAACCAACCCTACCTAACCTAACCTAACCTATCTTTATAGGTTAGGTAAGGTTAGGTAGCCGAAAATGTTAGGTTAGGTTAGGTTAGGTAGGTTAGGTAGTCGAAAAAACATTAATTCATGAAAACTTGGCTTATTAGGCAAATCGGGCCTTGCATAGTAGGCTGAGAAGTGAGTTCTGGCTACTAGGTACGACATATATATATATATATATATATATATATATATATATATATAAACGTGTACAAGGAAAATCAGCATTGAATGCAATAACATATATATATATATATATATATATATATATATATATATATATATATATATATATATATATATATATATATATATATATATATATATATGTCGTACCTAGTAGCCAGAACGCACTTCTCAGCCTACTATGCAAGGCCCGATTTGCCTAATAAGCCAAGTTTTCATGAATTATTTGTTTTTCGACTACCTAACCTACCTAACCTAACCTAACCTAACTTTTTCGGCTACCTAACCTAACCTAACCTATAAAGATAGGTTAGGTTAGGTTAGGTAGGGTTGGTTAGGTTCGGTCATATATCTACGTTAATTTTAACTCCAATAAATTTTTTTTTACCTCATACATAATGAAATGGGTAGCTTTATCATTTCATAAGAAAAAAATTTGAGGAAATATATTAATTCAGGAAAACTTGGCTTATTAGGCAAATTGGGCCTTGCATAGTAGTCCAAAAAGTGCGTTCTGGCTACTAGGTACGACATATATATATATATATATATATATATATATATATATATATATGTCGTACCTAGTAGCCAGAATGCACTTCTGGGCCTACTATGCAAGGCCCGATTTGCCTAATAAGCCAAGTTTTCCTGAATTATTATATTTTCTCAATTTTTTTTCTTATGAAATGATAAAGCTACCCATTTCATTATGTATGAGGTAATTTTTTTTTTATTGGAGCTAAAATTAACATATATATATGACCGAACCTAACCAACCCTACCTAACCTAACCTAACCTATCTCTGTAGGTTAGGTTCGGTTAGGTAGCCGAAAAAGTTAGGTTAGGTTAGGTTAGGTAGGTTAGGTAGTCGAAAAACAATTAATTCATGAAAACTTGGCTTATTAGGCAAATTGGGCCTTGCATAGTAGGCTGAGAAATGCATTCTGGCTACTAGGTACGACATATATATATATATATATATATATATATATATATATATATATATGTCGTACCTAGTAGCCAGAATGCACTTCTGGGCCTACTATGCAAGGCCCGATTTGCCTAATAAGCCAAGTTTTCCTGAATTATTATATTTTCTCTAATTTTTTTCTTATGAAATGATAAAGCTACCCGTTTCATTATGTATGAGGTAAATTTTTTTTATTGGAGTTAAAATTAACGTAGATATATGACCCAACCTAACCAACCCTACCTAACCTAACCTAACCTATCTCTGTAGGTTAGGTTCGGTTAGGTAGCCGAAAACGTTAGGTTAGGTTAGGTTAGGTAGTGGAAAAACAATTAATTCATGAAAACTTGGCTTATTAGGCAAATTGGGCCTTGCATAGTAGGCTGAGAAGTGCGTTCTGGCTACTAGGTACGACATATATATATATATATATATATATATATATATATATATATATATATATATATTTATATATATATATATATATATATATATATATATATATATATATATATATATATATATATATATATATATATATCAGTATAAATGTTCCTTGATACACAACAATGATCAATCGATCACTCTATCAGTCCTAGAACACATACATTTGTAGGTAATCCAGCCTACGACTGTAACTCTAAACTTCAGTATAAAACACTCCTTGACATAAGAATGCAAACAATCACTCACCTCTCACTGCGTCTTGCACGCTAATGACAACCAAACACTCGATTACCTCCCTACAAGTAATCATTCAGAACTCCCCTTCCACATCTGGAAGTTCACTACCCTGATCTCTTCAGGTTCTTCCGGGCTTAACTACCAGGATCCTCTGCAGCTCCTTCAGGCTGCTACCATGAAGTTCTCCTTGAGCAACTACGGTGCTTCACCCTTCTGCAAGGGTCCTCCACAGCTCTCCTGGCTGCTACACCATGAAGTTCCCTCGAGCAACTATGGTGCTTCACCACCTCTACAGAAGCACGTGACACTCCTCTTCACTGCTTCTCCTCACAGCTCGAGGTCCTCTCCTCCACTACCTTGGAGTCTCATCAATTATTTCATCTGTGCTGGCTTCGAAGTTCTCAGCAACTTCTTCCCCAAAGACAAACCTGCAACCCATCGACACTCCAATAAAAATGTTTCCCCTTTAACACATAAACAAAAATAATCACACAATATGTTTGCCTTAAAACTCTATCTGTCCTCTACATACTGTGAGAGTGGACTCCCCCATTGGGCGGGTCCATGCTCCACCTCGCCTGGTGGGCCTCACACTGGGACGGTCCTCCGCCGTCAGGAGCCCTCAGTCACCTGCCAGCGCTCCGAGGGGACGGACGTCGCTCCGTGTTCCTCCCTCTCCACTCTCTTATTTTAGGCTTTCTGCCTTATCAAAACATGTCTAACTTATAAATAAACATCGCTACTGTCGCTGGGCACACGACCAACTACAAGCAATCACTATGAACTGGCATTTATCGTGCTTACCACAGATTATCTGGTCGAGGGCGCTCCTCCCTCTGACGAAGCCTGGTCAGGGCGATTCCACAGCCCACGAAAATGTCTCTGGGCGGCTTAATACTCTCCACGTCGACCAGGACTTGAGACCACAACGTTCTCAGCTCAATTCCACAGCTGGCACGTCTGCACACTTCTCTTCTCTTGGAGATATATCACTAGGGGTCCCTTTCTGACGAGAGCTCGACGGAGCGCGGCTTTCCCCTTGCGATGTCTGGCCTCAAGTGAGGTCAAAGCCCTCCAGAAGCAAGCGTCACGCCTCCAGCAAAATATCCACATCTCCTAACCAGTCATTTATCTGTTTTCTTCTTCACTGCCCATAATCTCAAATTGTTATTTAAATCCAACCAGCTGTTTTACATATGTGTTTTCACCTCTATATTTCTTAGACCTTCTGGTTAGGTCAGGCTTGCTGAATAACTCTCAAAGGGGAGACTCGTTTCTCCTACAGGCTGAGATCATAACAAGTATCATATGCAAAATAAGTATCAAAGCCTTGTCTCTGTGCTACATATACATCTCACAGTGCCAGAATGTAAATTACTGTCATGACAAGATGACAATGAAATGGATATTTCACAGTATACATGCGAGTAATTCATCAGATACCTAAATGTATACATTCTACATCATAATATACATATCATGTTCTATACAACAATACGTAGCATTCCATACAATAAGCACATTATGATGTTTTCCTAGCTATATGACATTAGGCTACTGCTATTCACTACACTTCCAATATATATCCACAAATACATGGCATTCAACTTCGGTATTGAAATATAATATTCATAAGTATATTTGATATACATTGGAAGTACACAATTAATAATAGAATACTGTCGAAAGAAGATTAAGCAAATAATATAATATTTGTGATACTAGGCTAATCAGCCAAGACATCACTATACAGTTTGAACACATCATACACCAGCCACAGTATGATCATACTGGTGTATGTGGGGTCATAGCATCCCTCCATGGCAAGAAATGGGTACAATGTGAGAGACAATTTACACATTCTTACAGACAGGGACCGCAAAATAATATCATGAATCATACATATATATTCACAATAAACTACATGAGCTGCACAATATGCAGTGCAAGCATAACTACAGCATCAACTACTACAGTATGTAAAATATATATACAACATCATCAAGTTTAAATCTATTAAAAGTATATCAGCAATTACAAGAAATTATAATCGTTATACAAGCAATGTCAAGCAGGAAGTTTTAGGGTGGTTTGTCAAACTCAGGGTTTTCTCAGGAAACCACCTGGACAAGGCATCAGCCAAAATATTTAACTTGCCAGGAATATGATGTATGTGATGATTGAATTCCTGCAAATAAAAAAACCACCTCAAAATTTTCTGATTATGAATTTTCATTCTGTCAATAAATATTAAAGGATTATGGTCAGTATACATATCGACCTTATTCCCATGTAGATATACCTCAAACTTCTTGCATGCCAACACAGGAGCATAAGCCTCCTTCTCAACAACAGAGTAATTTCTCTCTGTACTAGAGAACTTTCTAGAAAAACAGTATACAGGATGCTCAACATTATCACATCCAACTTGGAGTAGGACAGCACCTGCACCCAATTTGGAAGCATCTGTATACATTACAAAAGACGTATTAAAATCAGGACTAGCGAGGACTGGGGATGAAGTTAAGATACTTTTTAAACCATCAAAGGCTTCTTGACACTGGGTAGTCCACTTACATTTAATTCTCTGCTGCAACAAATCAGTCAGAGGTGAAGCTACCATAGAAAAGTTCTTACAGTACCTACGGTAATAGGCACTCATCCCTAAAAATCGCTGAACCTGTTTCTTGTTAATCAAGATAGAATAATTAACAATGGCATTAATTTAATCAGATAAAGGCATCACCTTTATCCAACCTCGTGCCCTAGAAAGACAATTGTACCTCTGGCAAAGTTACATTTCTGAGGGTTAACAGTAAGATTGGCCTCCTGTAACTTGGCAAACAACAATTTTTAACCCTGTAAATGGTCTTGCCAGGAATCACTGAACAAAACAATGTCATCTAAGTTAGCACGACAATTGGGAATATCCTGCAACAGCAAATTCATTAACCTCTGGAAAGTTGCTGGGACATTCTTAAGACCAAAAGGCTTAATGGTATACTGAAAACAACCATCAGGTGTTATAAAAGCTGAAACTTCACTAACTCGACTTGTCAAAGACAATTGATGATAACCTTTTGACAAATCGAGTTAAGATATAAATTTACTATAACCAATCTGGTCAATACAATCCTCAAGCAATGGTACAGGGAAAGTGTCTACTACAGTTACCTTATTTAACCGCTTGTAGTTACACAGGCCCCACTTCCCATCCGGTTTAGGAACTAGTAAGAATGGCGAACACCAGGAACTTTGACTGGGCTTAACAAGACCATGCTCAAGGAGGAACTCCACTTCCCTCCTGATAATATCCCTGTTTTCCGGTGATACTCTATATGAATGCATGCAAATAGGGGTGGTGTCTGTGAGCTGAATATCATGGCTAATGACATGGGTCGAGTAGGCACTTCTCCAAACAGATTAGAATACTGGTGAAGTAAAGCAGTATCCCTGCTCTCCCTGTTTCTCCTCATCCAAGTGTCCCAACATCTCTTTAAAGTTAGACTGACAAAGGGTAGGATTAGACAAGTCATCAGTTATATGGTTCTCAGGGGTGACTGTGTCCAGTACCACACATGACACTGGCCTGGAGCCTTGAAATGCTTTCAACCTGTTAATGTGCACTACCAAAACTTTGGAAGGGTCCTGCAGACTTTTAATTTTATAAGTTACTTCAAAGTTATAAGTTATAAGCAAACAACTTCAAAAGGACCTTCAAAATGATGAGCTAAAGCAGCTGCCACTCTAGATTTCAAAACAAGATCACCTGGCTGGAAACATCTCAACTTCACTCTGAACCTCTTGTCATGGTGTTATTTTATCTTCAACTGCGACTTCTTCAGATGCTCACTCGCCACGTCTTGGTACTTCTTCAACTTGGACTGGATCTCACTCAACAACCGACTTCCATCAGGGAGAGAAATGTTTTCCATCATCCTCTCATGCAGAAACTGGATTGGGTCTCTCACTTGATATCCGAAAACTAATTGGAAATGAGAACACCCCAACGAATTCTGTAACCCATTATGAGCTTCAAATAATATAAAGGGTAAGTCCTCATACCAATTTCGTCTGGAGTCTTCGCCAACAGTCCGTAACATCTGCTTCATGGTCTGGTGAAATCTCTCCAAGACACCTTGACTCTGTGGATGATAATTACTGGACACATGATGTTCTATATTGAACTTCACACAAAATCGTTGGAAATCTGCAAAACGGAAGTGCTACTGTTGTCAGACTGGATCACTCGAGGTAGTCCAAACAAGGTACAAAACTATATCACATGATGGATGACTGTTTTTGTTCTAATATTACGTACAAGATAAACGTCTCGAAACTTGGATGTGGCGCACATTAAGGTTATCAAAAATACATGACCTGACTTGGTCCGATTCAAAGGGCCTACACAATCGATAATGATGTGGTAAAAAGGTTCACTTTGAACTACAATTGGATGCAGGGGAGCTTTAGGTACACTTTGATTAGGTTTACCCACTATTTGACAGGTTACATACTGTCTACAATGTTTGCCAATATCCTTCTTAAGACTGAGCCAATAGAAATATTTAGATACCTGATACAACATTTGACTGATCCCTTCGTGACCACTTAATCGACATGGGCAGTTGAGAGGACTTGTCCACGGTATGCTTTGGGGACCACAAGCGGGTAACACTCTCACAGTTCTCTGGAGAGGGAGATAACTTAGATCTCCATCGTCGCATCAGCATCTGATCTCGGAGGAAGTATCCAACATCATCTGCCAAAGCGTCCTCCTCCTTAATAGCTTCAGAAAAACATGCACGTAAACTAGGGTCACTCTGTTGAATTTGGGCTAAAGTGTGGGACTTTACATGAAAAATAGGGGAAGAGGTAGTAACAGGAGGTACGACTTCCTTAAATGACACAACTCCCTCAACTGCACTAACCTCATCCAAACGAGCTATAAAAGTGTCTGCCAAGTTGATTTCCGGTTCAAACATTGGAGGTTTTCCAGCAAACCCTACGGTTGTAGGGTTGGAAACATCACTCTGGGACTTGGCGACTTGAGATCTGGTGACTGCGCAGGCTGGATACACTTCAGGAGCAATCTCACTCGTTTTTTTTAGAGAACTCTACCTGGGTCATTGAATATGATGGGGAGATGACTGTTTATCAAGGTGCCAGCAATGTCATTTCCTAGAATTATATCGACACCAGGTATGGGTAAAGTATCACACACACCTACAGTATATAGTTCAGGAGTATGGGGGGATTTAATTTATACTTGCATAAGGGGAACACGTTGCACAACCCCAACTATACCCTGTATAAGCATTACATCGTCTAGGTCAACCTTCTTGACCTTGGACAACATACTGGAAGTAATCAACGTTGACGGCGCACCAGTGTCTCAAAATATAACTACAGGAACCACTTGTCTACAACTCCAACAATTTTAGCATGAATCATAAAAGGGTCCCTTACAATATGTCTCAGAATTATGACCTTGCCTTATTTTATTCACCATCAACGCGTTTGGTCGTAATTTCGGTTGTAACCTGAAACAATGACGAACAGCATGTCCTTTCTTGTGGCAATAATTACATTGTTTCACATCAGGCAAACTTGTCGAACCTGATGTAGCTCTACTAGGGTTAACAGTACCCTTAAATTTACTAGATGCATAGTCTGTCCTGGCTGTAAGAACAGACTTAGCATTATAATGACTACTCCTTGACTTCTCAGAAATATCCTGCCTAGAAGTGAATGCTTTAGGTGCCATGTGAAAATTAGTATACGGTATTATATAATTATTTATCGTCTCATGTTCATCTGCCAACATAGCTAAATCATGAACATCCTTGTATGAACGTTTACCTGTGGCTAGTGCCATGGTCAAC
Organism: Procambarus clarkii; assembly: GCF_040958095.1. NCBI lineage: Eukaryota > Metazoa > Arthropoda > Malacostraca > Decapoda > Cambaridae > Procambarus > Procambarus clarkii. The sequence continues at coordinate 22,374,626 of NC_091213.1, read as the reverse complement.
TTTACAGGAAAACAAGCCAAAAGTTCTTCTACTAGGTTCAGCTGCTTAAGGGACAAAAAATCATGAGTATTATTTCTATTAAGCCACCTGTCGAAGATTGACTCTCTTACTTGAGCAAAATCTGTAACTGTCTGATCAGGTGCACGCTTGAGATCTCTAACCTTTTGTCTTAGTGCCTCTGCATTGAGTTTATATGCTTGCAAGATTCTCTTTTTAACTGTGGGGTAATGAAAGCTGTCTTCGAAAGGGAGCGAGGCAAAAATCTCTTGTGCCTTCCCGCACAACTGTCCTTGCATAATGGTAACCCAAGGATCCTATGGCCATTTCAAACTAGTAGCTAATTTTGAAAAATGCAAGAAAAACAATTCAGGGTCCTTCTCATCAAATTTGGGTAATTCAAATCGTTTTGGGAAATGAAGTCCACTACTGTGACTACTATTTGAACTTACCTTAGAACCTGTCGGAAAAATTGACTCCACTATTTGTAATTGAAATGAGAGGACTTCATTAGCTACGAAGGACTACCACTTTTTGAGAAAAATGGAAAACAAAAATGAGCAAGTGGATTAATTTGATACCAAGAACTATGTGTCCTATGGATCTTAATGGGACTGTATTTATCATGAAATAAGAGTCAAATTAACTTTTACAATTTGAGGGGTACGAGCTCTAGGATACAATAATCTCTTAGCACCAATAATCTGACGCTGGCTCAACCGTCAGAAAGAAATATGTATGTAAATTCAAATTATAGTTCATACGCATAGATTCAAATGAAATGGAGTTAGTAAATAGTATAACATTCATAAATAACTTTTTACAAATAAATCTTTTCAAATAACAATTTGAAAAGAAATCATTCTTGTAACTAGATATTAGTATATCTAATACTACACTACTAGAAAAATAATGTCAGCTTAACTGTTCGACTGGATTAGTTGGAAAAGTGTGGGGCGATAACGACAGCACCCTTGTTGCAACGTAATGTCGAACAAGCACATGGAATGAAAGTAATTCTTCTCCTTCAATGCCACCACCAGTCATGCTGAAAGGCAGATTAAATATAAAGGTTGTCTAGAATTTAATTAATATCACTATTTCTGATTGAAAAGTGGGAATCTAGACTTAATTAAACTAATTTTGTTTAAGGTGTTGTCACGTGGCATAACGAACGAGCAACCTACATATGAAAATGTTACCAAGTGCACTTCTACAACAAAAATCAGTAGGGACTGGGAATTATGCTCGCCTGGAATTGTGTTGAATGCAGATGTAGATCTTCACGAACTCTGGCACCCGCTAATGCAAGGATGACATAACTATGAGTCTTTAAGTAGGAGTTCTGCAACACAGTAACTTGGCAAGATGGATGCCCACGCTTCCATGTGATGGCATCGGAGAGGCAAGAGTGACGCTCTCCCTGCTCCCTCTTCCGATTGTGCATGCACGGCTCTTGGTAGGTACCTCGAGCGTAAATGAATTTATATATTTCGGAGTTAACTAGGGAAGGAAGATACTGTGACGAGTATTTATGTCACATTTAAATCTTTCATGTTATAATATAACCTCTCATAGCGTAAGTCGGTTTATAAAAGCTCCATAAATAAATGAAGAATATAAAGTGGACTTATTTTACATTTTAATAATTTCCACTGGAGTGTTTAATTTCAATTATATAAGGGAGTTCCAGTAAGCAGCAATGTGCTACGAAAATAAACTTATTAGTAAGCAATTATCCTTAGTGAAGGAAGTGGTAAACTGGACTTTGTTTTATATCCAACAATGTGGAGATATTTCCTGGTGCTGCACGTTGAAACAAGTCGCAGAAAGGATTTGGCAAAATATTGCGTACTATAAGATCATGATGATGATTAATTTTACAAGTTAGTAATTTTAGTAACTACTTGTATTTAATACAAAATGTTGTATAAAAATACAAGAGATGTATGAAAACTGTTGGTTATCTCCAACTTAACTCCGGGGGGAAAAAACTCGGGTCGTAGTTCAGGTCTTAGTACTAACGTGCACCTGTTTCTCTATCCTGATGTTATATTTATGGGTTAGTACGCACCTAATGAATGTCTCGAATCTGTGGTAGATATGACTTTAAGTCAGCATGGGGACGTAAATAAACATTGAAAATATTGAATAATTCTCTGTAAGAAACAGAATGATAATATCAAAATGAAATATGAATAATTAAATCATTTAAGATCTTGGAAACTTCGACAACACAGTGAGGTCACTCTCTAGGGTCACTATGACTCGTAACTATCTAGTTACTAGACATTACCCCCACCACTGCATCAGCATGGTCACCTCAAGTTTAAATTATGAGTTATCTACACTTAAGCAGAATCAAAATATTATTTTAGTTTTTGTTTGCAGTTCTGAGCAGCGACTCTAGATGGTCTTGTGCTCTGTTGGGCAGAATCACTGTTCTCTGAAACTTGGGTTACAGGTACATCTGTAGAACATTCATGTTCTGCTAACTCTGATGGTACTAATTTCTCTAGCATTTTTAAGGTAGTAGTGCCTCAACACTGAACCTTAACAATATGTAAAATATCATGACGGTCTGGATGGACATCAACAATTTTACCGATGGGCCAATCTAACCTGGGTCCATCACTGTCTACTAGAACAAGATCACCTGGTTTGAGTTGAACTTTATTGTATGGGCTTGCAGTTCCATAGTGATATTCTCTTAGAGCAGTGAAATATTCGCATGTCCAGACCTCATTCCATTTCTCTATTACTCTTGAAAGATGTTTATAACTCTCCACCAAGTCATTCGCTCTGACACATGAAGGGTCAGCTGGATCCTCGTCTCCTAGAGATATTAGAGGGCTCAGAAGATCACCATGAATCAAATGAGAGGGACTCAGGGTTTCTCTTTGGGAGAAATCTTCTGATAAAAAGGTTAAAGGTCTGTTATTGACTCGTGCCTCAATTTTCGTGACAAGGGTCTGCAGTTCAGTGAGATTAATTTTCTGCTGGTGTAAGGCCTTTCTTAGGCATTTCTTGACAGTTCCCACCATTCGTTTGTAAAACCACCTTGCCATGGGGCTCGTGGAGGAATGAATTTCCAGTGGCACACTCTCTGTTTAAGCACAGAGTGTACTTCTGGATGGTTTCATATTTCTCGTAAGCAGGCTTCTCCTGCCACAAAGATAGATCCATTATCTGAAATCATTCATTTTGGGCAAGATCTGCATGCAGCAAATCTGCGAAAGGCTTGGAGAAAGGCTTCTGCACTCATGTCAGAAGTGACTTCTATATGTACGCCTCATGTGGTAGCACACGTGAAGAAGCAAATGTAGGCTTTCACCGGAATCTTATCTGGAGTGCCTGTTAAAATTAGTGCTCCTGTGAAGTCGACACCTGTGGTCTCAAAGGAACGAAGGTGGACGACTCGCTCCTTAGGTAGGGGTGGTGGACCTGGGTAAGGACACACTCGAGCATCATATCGCCTGCAGATTACACAAGATTTGATTAAGGATTTGACAGTTTGGCGACCTTGGGGAAGCCATAAACTCTGTCTAAGATCAGTAAGAGTATCTAATACTCCACCATGCAATGTACTATGTTCATGGTAATGCAGAACTATGGGTTTAGTGATGATGTGGTGACGTGGTAGAAGTATAGGATTCTCCGTATTCAAATTTATTTCTGCATGAAGCAGACGTCCACCGCTTCTCAAAATGTTATAGTTATCTGAGTCAAGCCAAATGCCCAAAGACTTACTCAACTTATCTGGGAGGTGTTCATATTCCTTCCCATAAGTCTCTTGTTGAGCTTGCTTGACCCAATATTTGATGGAACTAGGAAATCGATACTTGATCCCTATCTTGTTAATGAAATCAAATACCATTTCGGTAACTCTTAGCAGTTATCCTAATTTTTTTTTTTTTTTTTACATGCAAAGCATGCAATTTAAATACAATAAAAACAATACAGAATACATAACAAAGGAAAACAATAGACCACCGGCCAGAAGGGCCGACAGCACAGCACAACAAAACACATACACGAGAAAAACAGAAAAATACTGCATACAACAAAGCACAAAACATAATTCAATGGCAAACAAGCAATCACAGTTACATCACAAAACAAAACCTCCAGAAAAACAAAACATACATCAAGAGGCATAGCAGGAAACAGAACAGGACAAACACAATACATTCCAAACAAAACATAAAGAACAAACACGTACAACAGGTAAAGCCATATAAAAACACCAGGTCAAACGCACAGCACAAACAATACAGGAATAAAAAACACACACACCAAGCCATCCGCCCGTAAACAAAGGGCGAGGCCAAAATAAACAATAATAATAAACAAGCATAACACGCACACCTGAAAACAAAACAGGCACAAACACAACAACATACATGTACTGGCCTGAAGGACCGAGAATAAAACAACAAAGTATAGCAAGAAACATAACAAGACACTTCAGCACAAACAAAGCAATACAAATTTATACAAAGACACTAAACACCGGCCTGAAGGGCCGACAACAAAAACAGAAACATAATGAAACAAGAAAAAGAAACAATACCGAAAATATAAGAAATACAACAAAACAACGGTCATGAGAACAAACATAACACCAGCCTGAAGGGCGCACAATAGGTACAACACATTTCAAACAAACCACAGGTCCAAGCACACACCAAACACACAGCAAGCACACAGAATACTAAAATTTCTCATACTTATCTGGCCACTCCGCCGCCGGGAATCGAATACAATACGCCTCCCAAAGTAACATGACGTCCTCCGTAACAGGATCATTACGAACCGTACGAGGATCAGGCATTAACTCCGGCACACCCACAATAAAACACCGAGCCCGTCGAACCCAGATGGAAGAAGGGCACCACGGAACAGGACACACGCGGTCAACAATGTCAAACCGCAAAGGATGCTCATCATCATGCGCCACTCCGGAGGCCAAGACGATAGGGAGAGGCTCCTTCCCACGAGGCCGGGCAATGGGCAGCGCACTGGGAGCCTCCTCGGCTGCCTCACAGGGCCCCGCGTCAACCACCGAACGTTGTACCTGCTGGGACCCCCCACACTTGGCATCCTTCTTCAGCACCAGCTTGATGCCTCGGCTCGCACCAGAACCCACACCACCCACGTCTGTAGGAGCAACCACCTCCCACTGCGTAGAACCTTCTGCAGGAGAAAGAACAGGAGGTAAATCAGACACACAACCATCGTCAACAGCAGACACATGGACATCAGACACCACCAGCGACGTAGAGCGCGAAGCACCCGGAATCGCCACATCATCTCCCGAAGCTCCACCTGCGTCATAGTCCTCCACATCAACCCAAGCAGTAGAAGAACACCTGGAACGCTTAGGCACTGGCCGCACATCCTCACAGCCGGAGGCGGGCCCAGAACCACGGGCCTCACAAACCGGGCGAACCAACGCCCGTCACAGTACGGCAGCAGCCTCAACCACATGGGGAACCGGGCCGCACACAACAGGACGCTCCACAGCCCCCCCAACACCCAGCACAGCCGTAACACCTGGCGAGGGTGCAGGACCAGGCGCAGCAGCAGGAGTCGAGGAAGACGCAGACGACCGGCAGTTGCTCCCGAGGGTCTTCCATCCGGAAGACCCTCGGGAGCAACTGGCACAGCGAAGTGACCAGCGACAGGAGCCACCGGAACACTCGGCGGAGGGACAACAACCACCGGGGGCATGTCGGGTGACGCAAGGGGGGCCGCATCAGCAGCGAATGGGACCTGCCCCTCTTCATCTCAGGAATCAACGCCCTGAGGGAGCGGCGGGAAATCCTCTTCCCGAAACAAGTTAACAGATGCAGTAGGGGCCTCAGAGCACCTGGCAGCCTGATGCCCTAACTGGCCACACCGGAAACAAGTACGGGGCTGCCGGGCATAATACACCCGAACGTAGTAACTGTCGGAAAATCCGACACCATTTAATAATATCATACAGGCAGATAATATTGCTGTGTTGTATAAACAAGTTAACCCATAGAAAATGTAACTTGTAGTGGAATTTCCGTCTATAGAAAACGGGATATCATTACCACATACTATTATAAATTCACCACCTATTATGGTGGGAATTATTCTTAAATACATTAGTCTTTGGACTTTACCATCATAAAAACATCTCATATAAATTAACTTAATTATCAGAATTAAAATAGAGTAAATGTGACCCTTCTATCACTTGCTGTCATCTGGACAATGTAGGCCAGTAGCGTCAGTGAGGAGGGATTGGTCAGCCATTGTTATTGTACTTAGACCACAGAGGCTCACGGGAGCAAATTAACTGGAGCATGGGCTCCTGTTAATTTTACTTGGACGAAGTGTTATGGAAACCAAAGGTGTACCATCATCAACACGCTGTCAACAAATACAAGTTAAGTATTCTGCCGAACCCCATTTATCTATCATTTATGGCCATTAATGTCATTAGATAGGGGCGATCCGGTTAGAATACGAACTGCCTCTTAATAAAAGGTAATTAAGCCTAGGTCTTTACGGTTCAATGTACAGTGTTTTCTCTGATATAGCTGTCATATATTAGGATTCTGGCTTTAGCTAGCGCCCTTTTGACAGGTCAAGACGAGGAAGTATGCTTTGTGTACCAGTTACTGGGTGATGGAAGCTACCTCAAAGAGGATAATTCGGTGTCTACATCCTAGTTATATCTGGTGGACTAAGGCCTGCTGTACAATAAGATAAGGAACCTCTTCAATGTTTAATAATATATGTAGTTTAATACTGTAGTTTGATTGGCTGAATATATATAAATTCAATATAACCCCCCCCCCTAATGTGTAGAGGATCGATTTGTGAGATTATTGCAGAAATACAGTCCACTTAACATCATACAAATTGCTATCGAAGTATACAAATTAACGTATATATAAATCTCACAGGTCGGTTCCCACATTATTTGGTCCTTCGAACCGGATGACAGATTATTGATCCTATGAACCCACATTATTGGTCATCTGCGAGTTGGATGACAGATTATTTGGTCATCTTAGTACCGGATGAACCAATTAATCAGTGGATTCATTAAATATACTAGGGCAGTGTGATTTATACAAAGCCAGCAGTCAAAGACGGCGGCGTTGCCTCGTACGAGCTCAGGCGCCCACCTCAGTTCAGTTCAGCCTCATCAGCGGTTTCAGGGACACCCACAGATATTTGGTGGCGTGTTATTTCGTGAGATGACAGCGCTAATATTGAAGCCAGCCAAATTAGTGGCTGTGTCTTCGCGAGATTATCCACGAATTTTGTGGAGTTTATTTCACGAGGTCACTAATAATATTTAATACTTCTAGATAATATTAGAAGTTTCATAGAGGCAATTAAGAGGCTATTATCAATAATTGTGTATATTATTTCTCCAAAATAGAGAATTATTTAATATATTGCCTAGTGTTTACAATATAATATTTACTAATTGCCAACCCACAACAGGGTAGGATATTACCATTGACTAGTTGAACTATTTATTGTTCATCCTAGTCACATTATTACCATAGTCTAGTTGTACTATATTAAACAACCCAGCACCATTAATGAATGGTGCAGACCCTATTTTGGGTGTAAATTTTATCAACTCGAGTTGAGTTGTGTATATATAATAATTTACTTATGATCATTACACCTTTGAGTGATTAATTAGTGTCTATACCATCCTAGGGTGATATAGAAGAGCTAACCTAAAGGTACTTCCATGACACTGGTTTATCACTCAAATCATTAGTGTGTATGATTGTATATATATAATGTGTATTAATTTTAAGTGCTAACCTCTAGTAGAGGTAAGATTATAGCCTAGTGAGTGCAGAAATTTTACCCTAGGCTACCATCAGTACTTGTTCAGTATTATGAGCGACCCATGTACAAGCCCCACAAGGCTTCACCAACTAGCCAGTATGGATAATGCAGGGAGAATGAGAAGAACCCTTGCAGGTCTTAAAGGCTACTTAACAAGACAGATCAAGATATGTGAAGATTTGTCACAACAATCACCAGTTGATTATGCTGACCTGGAAATCTATTATCAAGCAGCTGCAGGTAAATTTGAGCAAATCAAATGCCAAATAGCAACATATGTGGCTGAACTTGCCAACACCAATTTATCAGAAACAGAAATAGACATTATGGTTGATCTAGCGAATTATGAAGATCACACTCAGGCCACATTACAGCCTTACGTCAAATTAATTGCCCAAAACAAGGCAACAACAACAGCAACAACAACAACAGTTGCATCTAATACGAGTCAAGCAGAAGCTCGACTCCCTCCAATTAATTTACCCACTTTCTCAGGAAAAGATGAGGAAGATTGGGATGAATTTTGGAACAAATTCGTTGACCTTGTGGACTCAAAACAATCTTTACCAGAGTAGTAAATTCTCTTATTTGCAAGGCCAATTATCAGGTGAGGCTAAAACAGTAGTATCCCATCTGAGATTAACTAATGACGGCTATGATCTGGCAGTACAACTCCTCAAGGATAATTATGCTGATCCAGAAGTAAGAACATCACATTTAGTTCATGAGCTGTTGCATTTACCCCCACCGGAGGCTTCAGCTGATTCACTCCAAGTCTTCAAGCTGGAGGTAGAATCATTGATCAATGCCCTCAGCCTGACAGCAGATACAAACGGGGCTGAGTGGGTCTTGAAAATAATTGTCCAGGAGAAAATACCTAGGAACATATTGAGACAAATGAGTGCTCATTACAATAAAAGTATCTTGTCCATGAATGAAATAACTGAGGGTTTAAAGTCAGTAGTTCATCAATTACGAACACATGACAAATTTAAACCACCAAGTAAACCCTCAGAAACCAATAATAGTAAACCACAGAGTACCAAAGGTACTCCAAATCAATCTAGACAATATAATTCAACAGCAAAGTGGAACAGTAGCAGTGTGGGCGTATATGCAGTGGGACCCTCCAAGCCTATAGTTACTGTGTCACCCAAGAACGTGACACCAAAGGGTACTGGAAGCTATGGAACATGTTTGTTCTGCAATGAGAAACATTCAATGTACCACTGCCCTAATTTTCCTGATAGTGACGCCCATGTTGAGCGACTCAAAGATTTGCAACATTGCACGAGGTGCCTCAGGAAACATAACATCAACGACTGTGATACCCAATTACACACCTGTAATAGGTGTAACAAAGGTCAGCACCATGCAGCATTGTGCAGAGACACCAAAACAACGTCTCCAAACCCCAAGGTGGAAGATAGCATTCCCACCACAGTACAGTACTGCAAGGTGCAACAAACGAAGAGTGTCCAATCGGCAAAGTCTAAAGATAATACGACTTTGCCTACTGCCCAAATTACCATCCAGAATAAGAGGGCCAAGGTCCATACCCGTGGGTTGTTTGACCAAGGGTCCCAGAGAACATATGTCACTAAAAAGTTGGCAGATGAACTACAATTAAGGCCTGTAGCCCAGATGTCATTCAATATCTCAGGGTTTGTAACAGATGCAGGACCTCAAGTCTACCAGGTGGTACAACCATCAGTACGTTTAGGCAGGAACGTCTGTCGAGTACAAGCCATTGTGGTGGACAAAATACCAGTAGACCTACAAGTTCAAGGTCTGAGAGCAACAGCCAAATTCCTGAGAAAAAGAGGAATAAAATTGGCAGATAATATTAAGTCTGATCACCTCACCGACTTCGGTCTCCTTGTAGGGACAGACTATTGCCATCGATTCATTGGTAGCCCTACTAAATATCAGGGCATAACCATGTTAAATTCTGCAGGAGGTAAATTACTCTCAGGCCCAGTATCAAGCCTGAGGAGACCTATGGCTGCAGATAAACAATACTAGTAGAAATCTAAATTTGTCAGCTGATTATATTTCTCCAGTAGCATTATACTAAGGAAATTACAGCTGACTATACCAACAGAGGTTGATGTTAGTATCATCATTTAAAGCTGAAGATGAGTTCATGAGGCCTCAGTGGCAAATCAGTGAACAGTAGCCTAAACAGCTACAAGTCACTGCGACCAATGTCACTGAACCCACTGCAGTCTCAGAACCATACTTTACTTTAATGATGAGCTATTCAATCTTCTGAATCAATTAACTAAATTAAACCCCAATAAATCTGATGACTGATTAGATACATTTATTATTTAATCAAGATGTATTCCATGGGCCTCAGTGTTTATATATCAGTAACCAGTTACCTGAACAAACTTCAAGTTATATCTAATGTCACTGATCTCACTGCAGTCCCTGAATCATACTTGACTGTAGTACTTGATCACATTCAGTCTTCTGGGTTAAATAATATGTAATTAGGCTTGAATTTTAGCCTTACAAGAGTTAACAGGGAAATGAAATCGCATTAGACTTCTAACCCCTGCAACACTAGCACGGGACATCTGTCCTGTACGAACAGACGCACAAATGTGTGATTACTAACTACTAACATCAAATTAATCTAATAATTCGAAGGAGTAGTATCGGTGTTCGTCTGTTCTAAATAAGACTTCGACCCGTGAGTAGCCCCCGGGGAATTATGTCAGAAAATCCGACACCATTTAATAATATCATACAGGCAGATAATATTGCTGTGTTGTATAAACAAGTTAACCCATAGAAAATGTAACTTGTAGTGGAATTTCCGTCTATAGAAAACGGGATATTACCACATACTATTATAAATTCACCACCTATTATGGTGGGAATTATTCTTAAATACATTAGTCTTCGGACTTTACCATCATAAAAACATCTCACATCAATTAACTTAATTATCAGAATTAAAATAGAGTAAATGTGACCCTTCTATCACTTACTGTCATCTGGACAATGTAGGCCAGTAGTGTCAGTGAGGAGGGATTGGTCAGCCATTGTTATTGTACTTAGACCACAGAGGCTCACGGGAGCAAATACGGCTCCTGTTAATTTTACTTGGACGAAGTGTTATGGAAACCAAAGGTGTACCATCATCAACACGCTGTCAACAAATACAAGTTAAGTATTCTGCCGAAACCCATTTATCTATCATTTATGGCCATTAATGTCATTAGATAGGGGCGGCCGGTTAGAATACGAACTGCCTCTTAATAAAAGGTAATTAAGCCTAGGTCTTTACGGTTCAATGTACAGTGTTTTCTCTGATATAGCTGTCATATATTAGGATTCTGGCTTTAGCTAGCGCCCTTTTGACAGGTCAAGACGAGGAAGCATGCTTTGTGTACCAGTTACTGGGTGATGGAAGCTACCTCAAAGAGGATAATTCGGTGTCTACATCCTAGTTATATCTGGTGGACTAAGGCCTGCTGTACAATAAGATAAGGAACCTCTTCAATGTTTAATAATATATGTAGTTTAATACTGTAGTTTGATTGGCTGCATATATATAAATTCAATATAACCCCCCCCCTAATGTGTAGAGGATCGATTTGTGAGATTATTGCAGAAATACAGTCCACTTAACATCATACAAATTGCTATCGAAGTATACAAATTAACGTATATATAAATCTCACAGGTCAATTCCCACATTATTTGGTCCTTCGAACCAGATGACAGATTATTGATCCTATGAACCCACATTATTGGTCATCTGCGAGTCGGATGACAGATTATATGTGTTGTGTACAGTTGTGTACAGACAGCAAAAATGATCCTCTAGTTGATGAGGTTGAGGTCGTAGACGTGAATCCGGAATATGCCCATGTCAAGTTCCCGGATGGCAGGATTACTACTGTATCATTAAGATACCTCTCACCAATGCCACAGAGGGCTGCGAGAGTTTGGACCCCAATCTCAACATTCAACAGCAACACCCAGCGATTGTGAAAGCTGGGGTAAACCCCAATCCGCCTCATCCTGAACTACCTCATCCAGAACTACCTCATCCGGAACTACCTCATCCTGAACTACTTCGTTCTGAACCACCTAACTTAGAAACACCTAACTGGAAACCTTTCTCTGACGTAACACTCCCTCGAGGTGGTAGTATGCAGGAACCGACTGGTGTCGGAAAATCCGACACCATTTAATATATCATACAGACAGATAATAGCTGTGTTGTATAAACAAGTTAACCATAGAAAACGTAACTTGTAGTGGAATTACCGTCTATAGAAAACGGGATATCATCACCACATACTATTATATTCTCCACCTATTATGGTGGGAATTATTCTTAAATACATTAGTCTTTGGACTTTACCATCATAAAAACATCTTATATAAATTAACTTAATTATCAGTATTAAAGTAGAGTAAATGTGACCCTTCTATCACTTTCTGACATTTGGACAATGTAAGCCAGGCGTCAGGGAGGAAGGAGGGCAGCCATTGTTTATACGAGACCAGAGGCTCACACGGGAGCAAATTCGGCTCCTGTTAATTTTACTTGGACGTAGTGTTATGGAAACTAAAGGTGTACCATTTTCAACACGCTGTCAACAAATTCAAGTTAAGTGTTCTTTCCGAAACCCATGTATCTTTCATTTATGGCCATTAATGTCATTATATAGGGTGACCCGGTTAGAGCACGTGGAAGCCTCAAACTAAAGGTAATTAAGCCAGGTCTTCAATGTTCCATGTACAGTTTTCTCTGATATAGCTTGTCATATATAGAATCTGGCTTTACAGCTAGCGCCCTTTTGACAGGTCAAGACGAGGAAGCAAGATTTTGTGCACCAGTTACTGGGTGATGGAAGCTACCTCAAAGAGAATAATTTGGTGTCTACACCCTAGTTATACCTGGTGGACTAACCTGCTGTACTATAAGATAAGGAACCTTTTCAATGTATGTAGTTAATACTGTAGTTTGATTGGCTGCATATATATTAATTTAATAAACCCCCCTAATGTGTAGAGGATCGATTTGTGAGATTAAGAGATTATTGCAGAAATACAGTCCACTTATCATTATACAAATTGCTATCGAAGTATATAAATTAACGTAAATATAAATTCATATAAATTAAATAAATATAAATCTCACAGGTCGGTTCCCACATTATTTGGTCCTTCGAACCGGATGATGGATTATTTGATCCTTTGAACCCACATTTGGTCATCTTAGTACCGGATGAACCAGTTAACCAGTGGATTCATTAAATATACTAGTGCAGTGTGATTTAAACAAAGGCCACCCAGTCAAAGACAGCGGCGAAGCCTCGTGGGAGCTCAGGAGCCTCCCTCAACTGAGTTCAGCTTCGTCAGCGGTTTCATGCACACCCACAGATATTTGGTGGCGTGTTATTTCGTGAAATGACAGCGCTAATATTGAAGCCAGCCAAATTAGTGGCTGTGTCCTCGCAAGATTGTTCACGGATTTTGTGGTGTTAAATTTCGCGAGAGATTATCTACCAATTTTGTGGAGTTTATTTCGCGAGGTCACTAATAATATTTAATACTTCTTGATAATATTAGAAGTTTCATAGAGGCTAATTAAGAGGCTATTATCAATAATTGTGTATATTATTTCTCCAAAATAGAGAATTATTTAATATATATTGCACTAGTGATCACAGTATAATATTTACTAATTGCCAACCCACAACAGGGTAGGATAAAACCATTGACTAGTTGAACTATTATCGTTCATCCTAGTCCCATTATTCCCATAGTCAGTTGTACTATATTGATTAACCTAGCACCATTAATGAATGGTCCAGACCCTATTTTGGGTGTAATTTTTATCAACTCGAGTTGAGTTGTATATATAATAATTTACTTATGATCATTACACCTTTGAGTGATTAATTAGTGTCTCTACCATCCTAGGGTGATATAGAAGAGCTAACCTAAAGGTACTTCCAGTGACACTGGTTTATCACTCAAATCATTAGTGTGTATGATTGTATATATATAATGTGTATTAATTTTAAGTGCTAACCTCTAGTAGAGGTAGGATTATTGCCTAGTGAGTGCATTTTACCCTAGGCTACCATTAGAGCTTGTTCAGTATTATGAGCAGCCCAAGTACAAGTCCCACAAGGCTTCACCAACGAGCCAGTATGGATAATGCAGGGAGAATGAAAAGAACCCTTGCAGGTCTTAAAGGCCACTTAACAAGACAGATCAAGAAATGTGAAGATTTGTCACAACAATCTCAAGTTGATTATGCTGACCTGGAAAGCTATTATCAAGCAGCTGCAGGTAAATTTGAGCAAATCAAATGTCAAATAGCAACATATGTGGCTGAACTTGCCAACACCAATTTATCAGAAACAGAAATAGACGACATTATGGTTGATCTTGCGAATTATGAAGATCACACTCAGGCCACGTTACAGCCTTATGTCAAATTAATTGCCCAGAACAAGGCAACAGCAACAACAACAACAGTTGCATCTAATACGAGTCAAGCAGAAGCTCGACTCCCTCCAATTAATTTACCCACTTTCTCAGGAAAAGATGAGGAAGATTGGGACGAATTTTGGAACAAATTCGTTGACCTTGTAGACTCAAAACAATCTTTACCAAAGAGTAGTAAATTCTCTTATTTGCAAGGCCAATTATCAGGTGAGGCTAAAACAGTAGTATCCCATCTGAGATTAACTAATGACGGCTATGATCTAGCAGTAAAACTCCTCAAGGATAATTATGCTGATCCAGAAGTAAGAACATCACATTTAGTTCATGAACTGTTGCATTTACCCCCACCGGAGGCTTCAGCTGATTCACTCCAAGTCTTCAAGCTGGAGATAGAATCATTGATCAATGCCCTCAGCCTGACAGCAGATACAAACGGGGCTGAGTGGGTCTTGAAAATAATTGTCCTGGAGAAAATACCTAGGGACATATTGAGACAAATGAGTGCTCATTACAATAAAAGCATCTTATCCATGAATGAAATATCTGAAGGTTTAAAGTCAGTAGTTCATCAGTTACGAACACATGACAAATTAAAACCACCAAGTAAACCCTCAGAAACCAATAATAGTAAACCACAGAGTACCAAAGGTACTCCAAATCAATCTAGACAATATAATTCAACACCAAAGTGGAACAGTAACAGTGTGGGCGTATATGCAGTGGGACCCTCCAAGCCTATAGTTACTGTGTCACCCAAGAACGTGACACCAAAGGGTACTGGAAGCTATGGAACATGTTTGTTCTGCAATGAGAAACATTCAATGTACCACTGCCCTAATTTTCCTGATAGTGACGCCCGTGTTGAGCGACTCAAAGATTTGCAACATTGCACGAGGTGCCTCAGGAAACATAACATCAACGACTGTGATACCCAATTCAACACCTGCAACAGGTGTAGAAGGGGTAGGCACCATGCAGCACTGTGCAAATATACGAAATTAACGTATTCAAGACCCAAGGTGGAAGATAGCAATCCCACCACAGTAC
Source organism: Procambarus clarkii (assembly GCF_040958095.1). Taxonomy (NCBI): domain Eukaryota; kingdom Metazoa; phylum Arthropoda; class Malacostraca; order Decapoda; family Cambaridae; genus Procambarus; species Procambarus clarkii. The sequence goes on along the minus strand of NC_091213.1, from coordinate 22,359,236 downwards.
AGTACTGCAAGGTGCAACAAACAAAGAGTGTCCAATCGGCAAAGTCTAAAGGTAATACGACTTTGCCTACTGCCCAAATTACCATCCTGAATAAGAGGGCCAAGGTCCATACCCGTGGGTTGTTTGACCAAGGATCCCAGAGAACATATGTCACTAAAAAGCTGGCAGATGAACTACAATTAAGGCCTGTAGCCCAGATGTCATTCAACATCTCAGGGTTTGTAACAGATGCAGGACCTCAAGTCTACCAGGTGGTACAGCCATCAGTACGCTTAGGCAGGTACGTCTGTCGAGTACAAGCCATTGTGGTGGACAAAATACCAGTAGACCTACAAGTTCAAGGTCTGAGAGCAACAGCCAAATTCCTGAGAAATAGAGGAATAAAATTGGCAGATAATATTAAGTCTGATCACCTCACCGACTTCGGTCTCCTTGTAGGGACAGACTATTGCCATCGATTCATTGGTAGCCCTACTAAATATCAGGGTATAACCATGTTAAACTCTGCAGGAGGTAAATTACTCTCAGGCCCAGTATCAAGCCTGGGGAGACCTATGCCTGCAGATAAACAATACCAGTAGAGATCTAAATTTGTCAGCTGATTATATTTCTCCAGTAGCATTATACTAAGGAGATTACAGCTGACTATACCAACAGAGGTTGATGTTAGTATCATCATTTAAAGCTGAAGATGAGTTCATGAGGCCTCAGTGGCAAATCAGTGAAAAGTAGCCTAAAACAGCTACAAGTCACTGCGACCAATGTCACTGAACCCACTGCAGTCTCAGAACCATACTTTACTTTAATGATGAGCTATTCAATCTTCTGAATCAATTAACTAAATTAAACCCCAATAAATCTGATGACTGATTTGATACATTTATTATTTAATCAAGATGTATTCCATGGGCCTCAGTGTTTATATATCAGTGACCAGTTACCTGAAGAAACTTCAAGTTATATCTAATGTCACTGATCTCACTGCAGTCCCTGAATCATACTTGACTGTAGTACTTGATCACATTCAGTCTTCTGGGTTAAATAATATGTAATAAGGCTTGAATATTAGCCTTTTAAGAGTTGACAGGGAAATGAAATCGCATTAGACTTCTAACCCCTGCAACTCTAGTACGGGACATCCGTCCTGTACGAACCGACGCACAAATGTGTGATTACTAACTACTAACATCAAATTAATCTAATAATTTGAAGGAGGAGTATCGGTGTTCGTCTGTTCTAATTAGGACTTCGACCCGTGAGTAGCCCCTGGGGAATTATGTCGGAAAATCCGACACCATTTAATATATCATACAGACAGATAATAGCTGTGTTGTATAAACAAGTTAACCATAGAAAACGTAACTTGTAGTGGAATTACCGTCTATAGAAAACGGGATATCATCACCACATACTATTATATTCTCCACCTATTATGGTGGGAATTATTCTTAAATACATTAGTCTTTGGACTTTACCATCATAAAAACATCTTATATAAATTAACTTAATTATCAGTATTAAAGTAGAGTAAATGTGACCCTTCTATCACTTTCTGACATTTGGACAATGTAAGCCAGGCGTCAGGGAGGAAGGAGGGCAGCCATTGTTTATACGAGACCAGAGGCTCACACGGGAGCAAATTCGGCTCCTGTTAATTTTACTTGGACGTAGTGTTATGGAAACTAAAGGTGTACCATTTTCAACACGCTGTCAACAAATTCAAGTTAAGTGTTCTTTCCGAAACCCATGTATCTTTCATTTATGGCCATTAATGTCATTATATAGGGTGACCCGGTTAGAGCACGTGGAAGCCTCAAACTAAAGGTAATTAAGCCAGGTCTTCAATGTTCCATGTACAGTTTTCTCTGATATAGCTTGTCATATATAGAATCTGGCTTTACAGCTAGCGCCCTTTTGACAGGTCAAGACGAGGAAGCAAGATTTTGTGCACCAGTTACTGGGTGATGGAAGCTACCTCAAAGAGGATAATTTGGTGTCTACTCCCTAGTTATACCTGGTGGACTAACCTGCTGTACTATAAGATAAGGAACCTTTTCAATGTATGTAGTTAATACTGTAGTTTGATTGGCTGCATATATATTAATTTAATAAACCCCCCTAATGTGTAGAGGATCGATTTGTGAGATTAAGAGATTATTGCAGAAATACAGTCCACTTATCATTATACAAATTGCTATCGAAGTATATAAATTAACGTAAATATAAATTCATATAAATTAAATAAATATAAATCTCACAGGTCGGTTCCCACAACTGGGACACTAGAGGCTTCAACTTTGCAGGAGTCCCTTCGACGATCTGGCAGGACGCGCAGTACCCCTACTCATCTTCGGGACTATGTTACTTAAAGCTAGATGGGGTGAATGTAGTAAAAGTGTTATTATATTATTGTACCCGGATGGATGCTCGCTTGACTGTTTCGTTTGGATGCTTGCTTGACTGTTTTGTTGTTGTCAGATCAGCTGTGTCGTGCCTGTGTACAGGTTAGTTTATGTTCACTCCTAGTTTAATTTCTATTTGTTCTAGCGTTAGTCATGTGTAGTTTGCTTATTATATTATATATCTTAAGTACTGTTAGTCTTTATAAGTAATGCATATTACATAGCTTGTGTTTATTGCAGGATGTAACTGTACTGTAATTATTTGTTCAATAAAGCCACATGTCTGGTAATGCTTCTCCTTTACCTCAGTATGTATGTGATGTAATTATATAACCTGAGCTTGTAAAAGCATCTTAATCACCTTCAGGGGTTAAGTCTTTAATTGCACACTAGTTTCGCTATCAGGTATCCCACCCTGTCAGAGTAAAAGAGACAAATATATGTTTATGTATATATGTATGTATGTATATGTGTGTGTATGTATGTGTATAAAGTATATGTGGAAGCTGATCAAAGTTGCATTTCGCCTTTGTAAATGCACATTAATGACACTATGTAAAAGACACATCGAACACTTTTTGTAGCATACATAAATCTGTGTATCTATGTATTTATGTATATAGCTTAGCCTAGCATTTTAAAAGCACTACAATCACCTTCTGTGGTTGATTGTCCAATAAATCTGTATGTTTGACAAATCTCTTACCCTGTCCATGGAGGACAGAAGAATATGTATATATGCTGATTAGCATTGTAAATGTGTGGCCACGTCTGTGGTAGAAAATAATAATAATAATAATAATAATAAGAAGAAGAAGAAGAAGAAGAAGAAGAAGAAGAAGAATAAGAATAATAAAATCCTTTGCCAGCACTCTTGCATAAGGAGTTTGTCTCTAATTAGAATAGGACTGAGTAGGCCTAAAGGGTCAAATGGCTTGCTGACAGGGGAGAGTAGTTTTCTCATAGTCAAGGGTGAATGGTTGATTTCCATCGACTTGACATTTAGTTTGTCCGTGGAAGTATTCCACTACATACCTAAGACTTTCAATTTGTGAGGTACCTTATAATCAGAGAATTCTTCCTTGATTATCTGGTTTAGTTGTTTGTTATTTGAGGACCACGACTGTAGGGGCATATTGACTCCTAACAGTTCACGGTTAGCCTCATGGTAAGTTTCCACTAGTTTATTTTCATCATTAGTGGTTCCTTGAAAATTATCGACGTACAAATTGTTGCTAATCTCAGCCTTGTAGGAGCTATTAGACTAGTCAAGATGTGTATCTAGAGTAGCCTGGAGTAAGAATGGTGAAGATGTCGCTCTGGACAGTACTGAGGCAATCCTATAAGTAATGACGTCGCTATTAGGATCCTGTGAATCTTACACCCAGAGAAATTTAATGAAGTCGCGATCCGTCTCTTGCAAGCCTACTCTTAAAAAGGCCTTACTGACGTTCAGCCGTATAGGTGAAAATACCAGAGCAAAATCGTAAAAAGACATCTTGTAGTCTTTGGGTTAGGCTAGGTCCAGTTTGTAGACAATCATTTAATGACACACTGTCTGCCTTTTATTTGCCACTGGAGGTGAATACAATCCTGATTAATGTCGTAACTGAATCTTTCAGGACAGCATGATGTGGCAAGTAATGGCCTGATTTATGGTTGTCTTCTTCAACAACTTCTATAAACTTATTAGTAAGTTGCTGCTGTATCAAATCATGATACAGTTGTAATTTATTTGATTGTTTCCGTAGCCTAGTTAACTGAGAATGTAATTAGGTTGAGGCCATGAAATAATTTATTGGAAGCTGTGGGTGGTTCAGCTTCCACGGGAGTCTCACCCAATATTGATTATCTTGAAAAATAACAGTATCAAGATATTGTTGGTTCGTCCATGTGTCATCTGGATTAGGTTGATCAGGGACTATGCCCAAGGTGTCCAAATCCCATAATTTGTGTACAGGGGGATTAGGCTCATCATCCTCGGTTTCTTCTCTGACATGTAGTGGTGACTGCTCTAGGCCTAGTCACGCCACTATTGAATTGTTTTGTTGGTTACTAGTAGATTTAGTTTTTTGTTGGATCAACACCAGTCCTGTGAGTAGTTTACCCCCAGTTGACAGTAACAAATTTACACCTCGTTGCCTGGTGCATCCGGTAATAAATTTATAGTAGTAGTCAGCTCCAATAAGGATACCTACATTGTTGAGACAGTCTGTATTTATTTTATGATCCGCTAGCCTAATACCGCTGCGTTTAAGAAATTTGACTGTTTGATACGAACCTTACTAGGATTCTAACATTACTCTTGATGCTTATATACTTTATTGTCTTGTTCTATAATAAATATAGTATCCAGTTGTATGATGATAGAATATTGTATGTTATATATTGTAGCATGCTGTAGTGTGCCTGAGTTGCATTATTTTGTATGAGGCTTTTGCAAGTTAATTCCTGTTGGTTTCTCTGTGTGGGGGGATGACCATATTTGGATGTGGCCAGTGTGGGAACTTGATGTCAAGCGAGTGGTTATAATTCAACCTTGATTAATTCTTATTATTGTTTGCAAGTAAATTATATTGAGTAATGTAACAATATTATATACTCCTAAGATTAATAATGATTTGAATATTAGTACTACATTTTGTTAGTAGAATTTCCACAATAGTTTATGTGAATATTTAGTTGATATTGTGGTAGGACGCCTGCCCTGGGAACCGACGCTTTGTCAGAGGTGTGGCAGAGTTGATCGAGAGGAGACATGTTTTTAAGTTAAGTCAGTGGTTATTGTTATTTTAGCTAATACTCGGTTAATTCTCTGGTTAGATGATTGTGCAATTATCCCATTTAATAATTCATGGGCTGGTGATTATGCTCATTGCTCAATAAGGATTTTTTATTTATATTATTGCATGCTAAAGAATATTTCTGGCTATTATTTTTATCATTTAATTGTTATGTTTGTCACCCTTAGCGTAGATATATTGTTTTCCCAATTTATGCAGTGTTTTTCCTTTACCCCCTAGACACCTGTTGGGAAGGCCGATATAATATATTGTGATCACTGCGGAAAAAAAACGTACTAAGTGTCAAGGGTTGTAACACTGTTTGAGCAAAACCTGTATCATGTAGATCAAAGGGGATCTTGTCAACGACTATGGCTTGTATTGGGCTGGTGCAGCCTCTTAAACATACCTAAACTTTAACAACCTGGTAGTCACGAGGGCCACTGTTGGTTAGGAATCCAGAAATATTTAAATTCACGCGAATAGTAGGTTTCAGTTTCAACTGGTCAACTAACTGTTGAGAAATAAAGGTTTTCTGTGAACCTTGGTCAAAGAGACCACGAGTGGAAATCCTAGATCCCTTTGTGATTAATTTTAATTGAGCCGTTGGTAAGGTAGTGGTGTTACACGACTCTGTTGCAAGTACACTTATGTCTTGATGCATATTGCAATACTTTACAGATGTAAGTTTTGTAGAATTCTTATGAGGATGAGTTGATCTTGATTGATTATTTCCACACAAGGAGTAATGGTGTCTACCCTTGTTGCACATACGTAAGGAGACAGTACAGCTGTTAGGGTCATGAGGACCCATGCACTTTGTGCATCGGTGTAATTCTTGCAAACGATGAATTCGAGAATTACCATCAGGGTCAGTACTACACCTGTAAGTAAAATGTTCATTATTGCAGAACAAACACTTCTTCATTGTAGAAGTTTTTTTTTACAAGCAAGCATGCAAGGTAAAGACAATAAATACAATAAAATATCTCAGAAAACAAAATAAGAAGCCACCGGCCAGAAGGACCGACAGCACAGGACAACAATTAGCAAAAATGGAGAAACACATGAGAAACACAGCATACATCAAGACAAAATATAAAACAATAACAAACAAGTAAATAATGTAAGCAAATAAACAAAACTTAGGAACAATATAAAACAAAAAGAAGCACCAGCCGGAAGGACCGACAGCAAAACACATCATAATGTATAAAATGAAACATAACACAAGACAATGCACACACAAACAAACCATAAATATAAACAAAAGGAAAAATAAAAAGAAAATACAATACAACATGGTAATGCATGAAGAGAATACACAGGGGAAAGTGACAACACAAATTCAAATACATAAAGAACACCACACACTGCAAAACACCGGCCCCTCCACAAACAAAGGGAGAGGCACAGAAGACAGTAGGGCAAACAAAACGCTAGAGGGGAACACAACACTACAAAGAGCAAAAAAAAAAAAAAAAAGGGGGAATCAGCGGACATACTAGCCCGGGAACAAGACCCATGGGAACCGCACATTGAACGCCTCCCAACGTAACCACCCCCAAGGGTCTTGTTCACCCACTGGGGATGCCATGTCATCCAGAACCCTAGCAACAAACACTCGCAAGCAGGGAACCCAAATGGTATCACTTCTGACACGAGTAACTGCAACAATCTGGCACATCATGGGAACACCCCCACCATGAAATTCCCCCGGGTCGTCATTCAGCAGTAACTCAGCAATCGCCAACCAGTGACCCGGCGGCATCACCGACGCCGGCAACACGTCCCCCAGGTCCACAACACGTACCCTCACAGGAGAGGGTACGTGGAGGGTACCCTCCACGTACTCCACGTGGAGGGTACGTGGACATAGGACACCACCTCTGGGGCACCCGCGACCACAGGCACACCACCAGACGACTGCAGGGAGCCAGGGCGGCGTGCATCCTTCCGTAATGTCACAACCAGGCCACGCCCAGCAACCACACCATCCCTGGGAGTGGAAGTCACCACCTCCCACTGCGGAGTCCCCAGGCGGAGAAGGAACAGAAGGCACCCCCCCAAGACCCGGGCACCATCATCAGCAGGCACATGAACCTCTGCCACCACCAACCGTGGAGACAGCGACACATCCGGTTCCACACCGTCAACTCCCAAGGACCCACAGTCACCGAATTCCCCAACATCAGCCCAGGCAAACAACGAACGCCTGGAACGCTTGGGCTCCGGCCGGAGATCGTCAGAGCCGGAAGCAGACCCAGAAACACGGGTCTTACCAGCCGGACGAACCGACGCAGAACGGCAGCAGCCTCTACCACGGGGAACCGGCCCACACACAGCAGGAGGCTCCACAGCCACCCCAGCACTCAGCACATCCGGGACCCGAGGCGAGAACACAGGGCCAGGCGCAGCAGCCGAAGACGAGGGAGAAAACGGCGGTGCGTCACAGCGATCACCAGGAAGGCCTTCAGGAGCAGCGGAGACAGCAACAGGAGCACGTAGACCATCCGACGGTACTGCAAGACCCGGAGGAGAGTCTGCAACAACCGGAGGAACGTCCGGCGATGTATGGGGAGCCGCATCTGCTAGCTGAACGCTCACCTTCTCATCCCCGGAGACCTCCTCCAGACGGAGCGGCGGGAAATCCTCTTCCCGGAACAAGTTGACCAGAGCAACCGGATCCACAGTGCATCCAGCAGCCTGATGCCCCAACATGCCACACCGGAAACAAGTACGGGGTTGCCGGGCATAATACACCCGCACGTAGTACCCTAAAAGTCGGACAGAGGATGGAATGTCCGACCTCAGGCGCATCCCGAGGGTACGAATGTTCGTCTTCACTCCCGCATATTTTCCAGAAGATAGCTTGTGCATCCTCACACTGACGACTGAGCCAAATCTCTGGAAGAAACGCTAGAGAAGGGACTTAGGGAATTCCATGGGGGCCCCATGGACGCTCACATACGTCACGGCACCACTTAAAATAAAATAAAATAAAATAAAATGTTTATTTAGGTAAGGTACATACATAAAGTAAATTTTTACAAAGATTGGTTGACTTATAGGTAGAGCTAGTACATACAATGTCTAAAGCCACTATTACGCAAAGCGTTTCGGGCATGGCAATTCGATCAGAAATGGCCACAGAACCAGTGTCATCCAACAACTTCAAGGTACTGCCCTTATACCGCCGGAGAAAGTCACGGTACACCTCCTCACCCACAAACTTGATGATCACCCGGCGAGCAGTCACAAGCTCAACCCCGTAGATCTCCACAATCGGGACATGTAGCACGTCACACATGACCTACTTTACGAGAGGATACCCTGCACGGCAGGTAAACTCCATCCCCACGGAGTTTACCCTCACAACATAGGGAATATGACCACTCATCGCATAAGAGCCACGTCAACACCAGTCAGGGACAGTAAGGAAGGTAGAGACACCCAAACCCCCTGCCAGCGAAAACGGCAACCGCCCCAAACTGCTGGAGCGGTCAGACGACACGTCCTCACCCTACAGCAGCTCAGGTTGGACTCCATTGTAGGATAAGTGGTAGGAGTTGCACTCACTACTATGGGGGTTGCTGGATTCACTGTGTAAGTACTTACATTTCCAGATTTCCATTAAGGAGATGATTTATTGGAATTTGGTTTTACTACAGTAGTTGCAGTATGTTGGGGTTTATGATGGGAATTAGCAGAGAAGTCTGAAACACTCTTCCCATCTTGATTGACTCTTTGTCTTTCGACTAGGGTGTGTAAACCTACTGTGATCTCGTTCATGGTCAAAGAGGTTTTATTGTACACAGTACACAATTTGTCCAAAGTTTCCCCTTGGTAATTTATGCCTTACAACTTCCTTTGTCATCCATTCAGCAGTCTGAATTTGAACTTTGAGGCTTAAGGCCTTGAGTAAAGACTAGTTCTAGTCTGAAAAATTGAAGAGAATATGTAGAATTGTTAGCAGCTGGTAAATCCAGCATTTTTTGGACTAAAATAGTAATAGTCCTTTCTTTGTTATCCTAGTTGATCTTAAGCAATTGAACAGCTAGGTCGTAACCATCACTGGTCAGTGTTACGTTAGAGATTACTTAAAAAGCTTCATCTCATAACAACCCTTGTAAATAAGTGAACTTGGTTGTTTTGGGAATATTAGTTCTGGAGTCTACTGCATCCACAAATTTACTCCAGAAGTCATCCCAACTCTCATTCTCGTTATCAGAGAATGCGGGTATACTGATCTGAGTTAATTTAACATCAGGATCTGGAAGTACAGTAAAGGCTGTTCTTAAATTGTTTTTTGCAATCTGCTTTTTGAAGGGTTGAAGTTTAACCTGTAAATCATCTTCGTATGGGGTAAATTATTTACAATGTCATCAAGTTCAGTTTCACCTATTGAGGTTTTGTATAGTTCTGACAAGTACAGATTCATATGTTGTTTAATTTGCTCGAATTTACTTTCGGCAACTTGAAGGTAGTTTTCGAGTTCAATATAATCAACAGGTGACTGTTGTAACAGATTTTGACAATTGGTAATTTGTCGGGTCAAGTGACCTTTCAGACCTGTAAGGGTCTTTTTCATTCTGTCAGCTGCTTCCATCTTGATGGTTAAAAGCTGATTTGATAATAAATAGTTGTTACTGATGTAACTGGGATATTGGCTCATTTAATGGAGCTCAATATCAGTATAATAGCCTAATGTATTTGAATAGACTACACTACTCGTTTAGAGGTTACTTTACGTACCTAACAATGGATAGCTAATATTTGAGTAGTACTTAAATGTTACTATTAAAATTTCGGCCGGTTAGGTCATCAATTATCACCATTCGATGGGATAGTAAGCATTCAGTAGCACTCAAAAAATACACAAAATAATATGATAAATACACAATAAATGGTTTATAGATCCCACCCTAATTAGGGTCAGCACAATTTGTATAACATATGTATATGTTCACCAGCATTGTCTAGTGAAGTACTCGCTAAATAATTCCTACTTAGGAATGACTAAATAGTTTAGGCTGCACTTGTACACAACCTTAGTACAATTACAGTCTAAAAATATCCTACCTTATCAGAGGTTGGCATATATGCAAACAATGGTGCAGTAATATGAATATATATAGTGCTATTTTGGGGGGATTTTTTTTATATATAATGTATGCACTTAGAAACACAAGTGAAAATTATGAGTATATACACTAAGTTTGACTTGCTAGCAACAACCGTTTGTGATGGTTGATAGTATTATGAGCGGTTGCTCCTAGTGACCTAAAAATTCTCACCTCGGTGTGAGGTATATGTCTAACGGTTGTGGGTAATTGGCTATGTCCCACTAATGCTACTTTATACATGAAGTATTAGTAGAAATGTTAATAATAATTAATGAGTTTTAGGTTATTATATGGGCAGTCTGCTGACAGCCATAAATAATGGAATATATTGATATATAGCCTAATAATAATGACACACATGATAATTAGTGTTAGTAAATGGTTAATTGTGATTATCTAGTATAGAGTGAGCCTTAATTGTAGCATATCCGGTTCGACAGGACCATAAATTGTGTGGGAAAATGTGACTCCACTATATGTAATTAAAATGAAAGGACTTCAATAGCTACGAAGGACTACCACTTTTTGAGAAAAAGTGGAAAACAAAAATGAGCAAGTGGATTAATTTCATACCAAAAACTAGTGTCCTATGGATCTTAATGGGACTGTATTCATCATGAAATAAGAGTCAAATTAACTTTTACAATTTGAGGGGTACGAGCTCTAGGATACAATAATCTCTTAGCACCAATAATCTGACGCTGGCTCAACCGTCAGAAAGAAATGTGTATGTAAATTCAAATCATAGTTCATACACATAGAATCAAATGAAATGGAGTTAGTAAATAGTATAACATTCATAAATGACAAGTAAATGGCAATTTGAAAAGAAATCATTCATGTAACTAGATGTTAGTATATCTAATACTAAACTACAAGAAAAATATTGTCAGCTTAGCTGTTCGACTGGATTAGTTGGAAAAGTGTGGGGCGATAACGACAGCACACTTGTTGCAACGTAATGTCGAGCAAGTGCATGGAATGGAAGTAATTCTTCTCCTTCACGCCACTACCAGTCAAGCTGAAAGGCAGATTAAATATAAAGGTTGTCTAGTTAATATCACTATTTCTGATTGAAAAGTGGGAATCTAGACTTAATTAAATTAACTTTGTTTATGGTGTTGTCACATGGCATAACGAATGAGCAACCTACATATGAAAATTTTATCAAGTGTACTTCTATAACAAAAATCAGTAGGAACTGGGAATTATGCTCGCCTGGAATTGTGTTGAATGCAGATGTAGATCTCCACGAACTCTGGCACCCGTTAATGCAAGGATGACATAACTATGAGTCGTTAAGTAGGAGTTCTGCAACACAGTAACTTGGCAAGATGGATGCCCACGCTTCCATGTGATGGCATCGGAGAGGCAAGAGTGACGCTCTCCCTGCTCCCTCTTCCGATTGTGCATGCACGGCTCTTGGTAGGTACCTCGAGCGTAAATGAATTTATATATTTCGGAGTTAACTAGGGAAGGAAGATACTGTGACGAGTATTTATGTCACGTTTAAATCTTTCATATTATAATATAACCTCTCGTAGCGTAAGTCGGTTTATTAAAGCTACGTAAATAAAAGGAATATAGTGGAATTATTTTACATTTTAATAATTTCCACTGGAGTGTTTAATTTCAACTAAATAAGGGCTTTCCAGTAAGCAGCAATGTGTTACGAAAACATACTTATTAATAAGCAATTATCCTTAGTAAAAGGAGTGATAAACTGGACTTTGTTTTAAATCCAACAATGTGGAGATATTTCCTGGTGCTGCCTGTTGAAACACGTCGTAGGTAGGATTTGGCAAAATATTACGTATTATAAAATCATGATGATGATTAATTTTACAAGTTAGTAATTTTAGTAACTAGTTGTGGTTAATACAAAATGTTGTATAAAAATACAAGAGATGTATGAAAAATGTTGGTTATTTCCAATAGAACCCTTACTACTAGCAACGACTGTAGCTTCAATCTAGCTTTTTCTCCTCATGCCTAATCTGCGCCTCAGCCATCTGCTGTCTAATTCTAACTGTCTCTAACCCTATTTCTTTCTGCCTAGTTTCCTCTTCTCCTCTGAGTCTAACTAACTCTAACTCGGCTTCTCTTTGCGTAGTTTCCTCTTCTCTTTATTTAGTTCTTCTACACACTTAAACCTCTCTAATTCAACTTACTTTAGCATAAGTTCTAACTCCTGCCTTCTCAGTCTAGCAGTACTCTCAGCCTTGTCAGGGTATTCCTCTATTACCTCATCACTCAACATGCCATCTTCTACTAGATGCAAGAAAATAATTTGCAATAATTTAGCTTTATTCATTCTGAGTGCCATATGTAACTTTAGGGTTTTCCCATACAAATCAACATTGATTAGTTAAGGTCTTAATCCTATCCACTGATGAATTTTACAAAATCTCTTTTACTACTTGCTCCATCTTAATTAATAAGACACTTTCTACAAAAATTATTATCACCCAAATAGGAATATACTAGATTAGCATGTCCGACAGACGCAAAACATGGAACATTTACCTTTGTCGTGCAGCTTTGCAAGTACAGTATTAACTAGGTTCACATAAGAATGCAAACTGAATCATTCGCAGAGACACAAGTCATTAAAGCGTCTTCTACAAATGATACTGGAACATTCACTTTAAAGGCACAACAAACTAGAAAATAAACATGGATCAGTCTAACCGTGTTATACACAATAATTAATCCTGAACACTAGGATTACAACAATAATGATGCTGAACACAGGAGTTACATCATTATGATCCTGAACAACAGGAGTTACCTAATTGAGATTAAGGACAATGCCCCTATTTATTGTTATGGGGGAGTGAACCTACAGCATCGCTGGAAAATATAGCCTGGCCAATAATCAATAAAGATCTAGGGGAGTTAAAGGCTAGTATAAAAATATTCCAGTTTATTAGGCATAAAACATAAGTCACCATAACACCACAAGAAACTACAACTCTTTAATTCACATTCTATTACTTAATCCAGCTTCTTTAAGCTTTGCATGATCATCAACCGGTCTCTAAACTACATACACTCAGCACTAGCTGACACCAGGCTCTATCCTGGAGCAGTGAGACACTAGCGCCTATTATGCTGATAATACCAATAGAGAAAGTTGGTATTACAACCATTAACAAATGGAATCAATATCATACACAGCACGCACAATTTCATGACTTTAGATCCTCAGGTACCCACCTCAATAATGAACTCTTTCTGGATGGCTGGTAGGCTTTCAATGAACGATGTTTTCCGTTCATGCGTCATGATATCTAGAAGTTTTTTTAGGATATTCCAAGCTGGCAGGTCATTTTTACACACCTAGAGCAAGTGGCCAGCTCTCAATTCCATGGTGTTACTCACTCCTGTACATGTTGAATAAAATCTATTCTTACAGATGTAACACTCGATTCCCATTGCCTTCGACTTTAAGGAGTTGTTACAGTGGCCGCAAATTTTTTTGTTTACTCCAATTTTGCTTTGTTTTGTTGTGTATATCTATATATTTATAATATTATATGTATACCGTATATTTGTAATAATATATATGTTTATTTGTTCTACTGTATGGGCAGTACTTATTGCACGGTCGAGGGTCCCAGAGGTGTGGGAACCGACCTGTGAGATTTATATTTATTTAATTTTTATGAATTTATATAGAATTTATATTTACATTAATTTATATATTTCGATAAGAATTGGCATGATGTTAAGTGGATTGTATTTCTGCAATTTTTCTCACAAATCGATCCTTACACATTAGGGGGGTTTATATTAAATTTATATATATGTAGCCAATCAAACTACAGTATTAAACTACATATATTAGTATATAAATTGAAGGTGCCTTATCTTATTGTACAGCAGGCTTAGTCCACCAGGTATAACTAGGATGTAGACACCAAATTATCCTCGTGAGAGGCTAGCTTCCATCACCCAAGTAACTGATGTACAAAATTAATTCTTGCTTCCTCTTCTTGTTCCTGTCAAAGGGCACTAGCTGTAAAGCCGGAATCCTAATATATGACAGCTATATCAGAGAAAACACTGTATATTATTAGATAAGGACCAAGGCTTAATTACCTGTGTTGAGACGATCTTTCGTGTTCTAACCGGAAATAATCCTAACATACATTACTGGCCAATAATGACTTAGACAAGATTTCGGAAAGACACTTCCCTTGTGGTTGTTGACAGCGTGTTGATGATGGTAGAGCACTAACTTGATCTCCATAACACTTCGTCCAAGAGAATTATAGGAGCGGAATTTGCTCCAACGATTCTGGTTTTAACAATGGCTGACCTTCTCTCACCACTGATGCATGGCTCTCATTGTCCAGATATCAGTAACTGATAGAAGGGTCACATTTACTCTATTTTGGTACTGATAATTAAGTTTACTCAAATAAGATGTTTTATGATGTAATAAGTCCAAAGACTACGGTATTTTAGAATAATTCCCAACATAATAGCTAGCGAATTTATAGTACTATGTAGCAATGATATCCTGTTTTCTATTGATGGAAAATTCTACTATAAGCTACATTTTCTATGGGTTTACTTGTATACCTGGTTGATGGGGTTCTGGGAGTTCTTCTACTCCCCAAGCCCGGCCCGAGGCCAGGCTCGCCTGGTGGGGCCACATACCCACTACAGGGCCACATACCCACTACAGCCCGGCTGATCCGGAACTTCTCTTAGAAAACCGTACAGTTTTCTCTTGAAGATGTCCACGGTTGTTCCGGCAATATTTCTTATAGTCGCTGGGAGGACGTTGAACAACCGCGGACCTCTGATCTTTATACAGTGCTCTCTGATTGTGCCTATGGCACCTCTGCTCTTCACTGGTTCAATCTTGCATTTTCTTCCATATCGTTCACTCTAGTACGTTGTTATTTTACTGTGTAGATTTGGGACCTGACCCTCCAGTATTTTCCATGTGTATATTATTTGGTATCTCTCTCGTCTCCTTTCTAGAGAGTACATTTGGAGGGCTTTGAGACGATCCCAATAATTTAGGTGTTTTATCTCGTCTATGCATGCTGTATATGTTCTCTGTATTCCCTCTATTTCAGCAATCTCTCCTGCTCTGAAGGGGTAAGTGAGTACTGAGCAGTACTCGAGACGGGACAACACAAGTGACTTGAAGAGTACAACCATTGTGATGGGATCCCTGGATTTGAAAGTTCTCGTAATCCATCCGATCATTTTTCTGGCTGACGCGATATTTGCTTGGTTATGCTCCCTAAACGTTAGATCGTCGGACATCATTATTCCCAAATCCTTGACATGCTGTTTTTCTACTATGGGAAGATTCGATTGTGTTTTGTACCCTATATTATGTTTCAGATCCTCATTTTTGCCGTACCTGAGTACCTAAAATTTATCACTGTTAAACATCATGTTATTTTCTGCTGCCCAATCGAAAACTTTGTTGACATCTGCTTGTAGTTTTTCAATGTCTTCAGCAGAGATAATTTTCATGCTGATTTTTGTGTCATCTGCAAAGGACGACACGAAGTTGTGACGTATATTTTTGTCTTTATCAGATATGAGAATAAGGAACAGTAGCGGTGCAAGGACTGTACCTTGAGGTACAGAGCTTTTAACATCGCTTGGACTCGATTTTATCTGATTGACTCTTTGTGTTCTGTTCGACAGGAAATTGAGTATCCAGCGTCCTACTTTTCCAGTTATTCCCATTGACCTCATTTTGTGAGCTATCACCCCATGGTCACATTTGTCGAACGCCTTTGCAAAGTCTGTGTATACAACATCTGCATTTTGCTTTTCTTCTAGGGCTTCTGTGATTTTGACATAGTGGTTGAGTAACTGTGACAGACAGGATCTTCCCGCTCTAAATCCATGTTATCCTGGATTGTGCAATTCACTGTTTTCCATAAAACTAGAAATTTGATTCCTAATCACTCTTTCAAACACTTTTATTATGTGTGACGTTAGTGCAACTGGCCTATAATTTTTTGCCAAGGCTTTACTCCTCCCTTGTGCAACGGAGCTATATCTGCAGATTTAAGTGCTGCTGGTATCTCCCCTGTATCCAGGCTCTTTCTCCATATTACGCTGAGTGCTCTCGCTACTGGTACTTTACATTTCTTTATGAATATTGAATTCCATGAGTCTGACCCAGGAGCTGAGTGCATAGGCATATTGTCAATTTCTCTTTCAAAGTCTTCCGAGTTTGTGGTAATATCCGTTATATTATCTGCAGCTTGAATGTCATTCATAAAGAAGCTGTCTGGGTCATCAACTTTCATGTTGTTTATTAGTGTGCTAAACATAGCCTCATACTGGCTTCTTAGAATTTGACTAATCTCTTTGTTGTCCTCTGTGTACGTACCTTCATTTGTAATTAACGGTCCAATACTGATCGAGGTTTTGGATTTTAATTTTGCGTATGTGAAAAAATATTTCAGATTTTTTCTTATCTCTTGTATAGCTTTCTGTTCCAATTCCATTTCCTCAGACTCATATGATCGCTTCAACGTTTGTTTTATTTCTTCGATCTCCCTGTTTAGGCTTGTTTTCCTTGCTTGTGATAGTTGTGTCTGCCGAAGCATTTCGGTTATTTTGTTCTTCTCTTGTACAGTCGTCTGCGTTCTCTTTCTAGAGTGGTCCTCTTTCTGCCCCTCCTCACAGGTACGTGCTTCAAGCAGACCTTGTAAGCTTCAGCTGTCAGTTGAGCTATTCCCTGTGTGGGAGTTTTGTCGCTTAAGACCGTCTCCCATTGAATGGTTGCAAGGTCTACATTTATTTTTCCCCAGTCAATCCTCTTATTGTTGAAAATGAATTGATTGAATATTCCTTCTCGCTTGTTGGGTCTCTTAGACCCACTTAGACTCTCAGACAGCACAGCAGCAATATTATCTGCATATTGCATGTAATATTATTAAATGGTGTCGGGTTTTCCGACAAGAGGCTATACAGTTGACACGTTGTTGTCCCAGGTCGCGGCTGGATGCCGTCAGTTGCCATATACTTGAGTTATAACACTGATATATTAATTTGCCTGTATTACCATAAGGTTATCTTGAAGGTTATCTTGAATTGATTTCGGGGCTTTAGTGTCCCCGCGGCCCGGTCCTTGACCAGGCCTCCACCCCCAGGAAGCAGCCCGTGACAGCTGACTAACTCCCAGGTACCTATTTACTGCTAGGTAACAGGGGCACTTAGGGTGAAAGAAACTTTGCCCATTTGTTTCTGCCTCGTGCGGGAATCGAACCCGCGCCACAGAATTACGAGTCCTGCGCGCTATCCACCAGGCTACGAGGCCCCTTTACGGGGATTTTCTGCTTTATTTCCGACTTGCAATGGTATTCACTTTCTCTATTACTAATTTCTCGATCCACATTCCCCAATTACACTTGTTGGAAACCAATTTACTAGTAAGCACACACACACGGTGGACGCACGGGACGTGGGTCTATGGGATGGGCGGCTCTGGCACCACGAGGTTGACTCCACACGAAATTCACTTGTTATTTCCTTAAAACACAAAAGTCGGATGGCAATCACTATGGTATACTGTTTAATATGTTGAGATGCACTTTATGAGATATCTGACTGTGTTTAGTTCCTATAACACTGACATATCCCCTAGATATATATTGTTTTTCGCAGAGCTCGTGCTCGCATGTGCACGAGCACATGTGAGGGGTCTTCCACACCCCAAATAAACAACCGTGCATCGCAAACAAACAACCGTGCAGAGCTGCATTGGCATTGTAGCTCTGGAGTCAAGATGATAAGCTGATAATTTTAAATGCCTACAGTCCACCAGCAAGCAACACATGGACAAAGGAAGAACTGGATGACAAACGAGAGGGCCTCATAATGGTCATGAGAGAGATTATAGTAAGATCTGACAAAGATAAATCCCGATTGTTGGTACTGGAGGACTTCAACTTTAAGGCAATAGACTGGGAGGCCTACGAGGCAAGAACAGAGGACATTTGGACAGGCAGATTTGTAAACCTCATCTTGGCGACATTCATGTATCAACACGTCAAGCAGGCCCCAAGAATGAGGGAAGTGGATGTTCCATCAGTAATAGATCTAGTATTCACCAGGAAAGAAGAAGAGGTATTTGATATCCAGTATCTTCCTCCTTTGGGAAAGAGTGATCACGTCTTCTTGGACATTAAATACTCTATGTGATATAATCTAGTAGAGAATGGGGGACAGTGAAACAGTTGTTAAACTCGAATTCAAGAGAGGACGCTATGGGGAACTTGGAATGTTTTTTCATGGGGTATAATTGGATAGCACACATCTCATTTACTTCCTTGATAGGCAAGGAAGTAAATGAGATGTGTGCCAAATTTTGCAAAATATACAATGAAGGCACACAAACATTCATACCAAAACAGACATGCAGATCTAGGAAACAGGGTTGGTTCAACAGAAATTGTGAGAGGGCCAGAGATCAAGAGACACAAGCATGGAATCATTATAGAAAGAGACCAAACCCCCAAACATACCAGCGATACAAAGATTTAAGAAACAACTACACGTCATGCAATATGGGAAATCATTCATATTTGCAAACATTCAAGGTCTAAAATCAAAGTCAAGAAATAAAGTTAAGTTCATAAATGGCCTTCTAACAGAATCGAACTCAATATTTGGTGCACTTACAGAAACCCACACAAAAGACCACATGGATAGTGAATTCTGGATCCCAAATTATAATCTAAATAGATGTGACAGAGTAATTAGGTCAAGTGGAGGAGTAGGTCTGTATATTAAAGAGGAGCTGGCATGCACAAAGCTCCTGAACTTGACAAATGAGGCGGTAGAGGTACTTGGATCAAGGTGGAGAATATAAATCTATTTATTATTCTAGTATACAAACTGCCAGATGCAACAGTTCAGGAATTCACTGAACAGATCCACAAAACAGAGAATATCCTTGATAACCTAGCAAACCCAGTACCAGATATTATCTTCCATGGGGACTTCAATCTACCCAGTTTACAATGGAGAATAGTAAACAATAACATTATAGCAGGAAATCAAGCTGAAATAACCAATCACAGGTCAGAGAACTACTGAGATTCTGTGACAAATTCTCGCTCAGTCAGCAGATTACAGAACCGACTAGGAACGAGAACACGCTGGACCTCATATTTACGAACAATGATTAGATAATCAATGACATTACTGTCTCAAGACACTATGTACTCGGACCACAAGCTCATTGAAGTGCAAACTAACATTAATAACGGTAGTAGGCCCAAGAGAAACAACAAGCAAGAATGGCTATTCAATAAATTCAATTTTAATAATAAAGGATAGACTGGGAGAAAATAAACAGGGAACTTACAAACATTCAATGGGAAAATGTTCTAAGAAATAAAAATCCTACACAAGAAATAGAAAAACTGACTTCTGAAGCCTATGAAGTCTATCTGAAACATGTTCCTTTGAGGAAAGCCAGAAAGAGGTCCAACGTAGAAAGAGAACGCAGACGACACTACAAAAGAAGAAAAAAGTTAACGGAAATGCTGATGCAGACACGACTTTCCATACACAGAAGGAATAATTAAAACAGGGAGATTGAAGAAATCGAACAGAGACTGAAGCATTCATATCAGATTGAAGAAAGGCAACTAGAACAGAATGCAATTCAAGAAATAAAGAAAAACCCAAAATATTTCTTCACATATGCTAAATCAAAAGCAAAAACCACTGCCAGTATTGGACCTACTCGTACTAGTGAAGGTTCATATACTGAGGATGACAAAGAAATTAGAGAAATCCTAAAAAAACTGTATGAGGACATATTTAGCACCCCGATACACAGCATGAAAGTGGAAGATCCGGACAATTTCTTTATGTGTGATATCCAAACACCTGTAAATATAACTGATATCAACACGAGCGTGGCAGATTTTGAAAGAGAAATTGACAATATGCCCATGCACTCAGCCCCGGGTCCAAACTCATGGAATTCAATATTTATAAAGAAATGCAAAGTGCCAGTAGCACAGGCACTCAGTATAGTGTGGAGGAAGAGCTTGGACACAGGGAAAATACCAGATGCGCTTAAAGCAGCAGACATACCTCTTCTACACAAGGGAGGTAGCAAAGCATTGGTAAATAATTACAGACCAGTTGCACTAAGGTCCCACATAATAAAAGTATTTGAAAGAGTGATCAGGAGTCAGGTCACTAGTTTCATGGAGACCAATGACCTCCACAATCCAGGCTAACATGGATTTAGAATAGGAAAATCATGCCTCTCAAAGCTACTTGACCATTAAGACAAAATCACTGAGGCATTAGAAGAAAAACAGAATGCAGATGTGGTATACACGGATTTTGCAAAGGCATTCAATAAATGTGACCATGTAGTGATAGCACACAAAATGAGGTCAATGGGAATAAATGGTAAAGTAGGACGCTGGATACGCAGTTTTCTGCCGAACAGAACACAGAGAATAACAGTCAACCATATAAAATCGAGTCCAAGCGCAGTTAAAAGCTCAGTACCTCAAGTGGTCCTTGCACCACTGCTTTTCATTATTCAGATATAGACTCAAATACAAGGCACTGCTTTGTGTCATCCTTTGCAGATGACACAAAAATCATGAAAATTACCTCTGCTGAAGATATTGAAAAACTACAAGCAGATATTACTAAAGTTTTCGACTGGGAAGCCAAAAATAACACGATGTTTAAAAACGATAAATTCCAGGTACTGTACTCAGATACAGTAAAAATGAGAACCTTAAACATAATACAGGCTACAAAATGCAATCAAATTTGCCCATAGTAGGAAAGCAACATGTAAAGAATATGGGAATAATGATGTCTGATGACCTACATTTTTGGGAGCATAACCAAGCAAATACAGTAGAACCTCGAGTGACGATTGCCTCAAATGGTGACCATTTTGGTAACGAACGCCCCGATCGCCGACAATTCGTCTCGTTAGGCGACCGCTCATTTGAATAACGTCAACACCACATGGTGGGGTCGGGGACTGCTTCTCGCACATTCTCAGACGCCGCCGACAAAGCAAATAAATTATTTTTCTTTGTTTAAAGATGCTTTTGATGCTAGGATGTTGCAAAGCATTGACGTTTTGTAGAAAAGCGAAATGAACTATTTTAAAGAAAGAACAAATGTCAAAAGGTTCATTCGGAGTTTGTCAGGTAGCCTGCTCCATGTTTCTCATAAAAAAGAAAAAAAAATGAAGAAATTTGAAAAACAAAACAAATGTCAAAAAGGTTCATTCGGTAGTAGGCAGGTAGACTGCTCCATGTTTCGTAAATAAAAAAAAAATAAAGAAAACGGTTGAAACAATTTGAAAAACGGACAAATGCCATAAAGGTTCATTAAGTGTTTGGCGGGTAGGCTGCTCCATTATTAAGAAATAAATGAAAAATACAAAACAAATGGAACACATTTGAAACAAAGAAAGATTGTTATTAACGAAGCAGTCTACCCGACAAACACTGAACGAACCTTTATGGCATTTGTCCGTTTTTCACAGTGTTTTCAACCATTTTTTTTATTTTTTGTTTTTTTTTATTTACGAAACATGAAACAGCCTACCTGCCGACCACCGAACGAACCTTTTTAACGTTTGTTCTTTTTTCAAAATTCTTCCTTTTTTATTATATTTTTTTCTCATTCAATCTCTCATTCAATATCAGCAAGTTGCCGAAGAATATGTACACTCTGTAACCTGTGATGCAGTCCCTAAGGCTCTCACTCTTGATGAAATCCGTACTGCAACCCTAGAGGACCCAACTCTGCAAGCAACAGTGGATGCATTGACTAAGAAAAAGTTTCCACGCATTCCACCCTCAGGAGTTGACCACAATGCATTTAAAGCACTTGAACGAATCCAGACAGAATTAAGTGTTACGCAACAACGCGACACCATGCTGCGAGGTACTCGTATCGTCATTCCAGCAGTTCTCCAGCAACGTGCTCTGAAGCTTGCACATCAAGGACACCAAGGTCTTGTTAGGACCAAACAGCTGCTATGAGAAAAGGTGTCGTTTCCTGGCATTGATCGTCAAGCAAAGGACATGCATGATGCCTGTGTCCCTTGCCAAGCTGCAGTGGATACTTCAAGACCAACACCTCTACAACCTTCACTACTACCTGCTGCACCATTGGACGGAAGTATCGATGGACTTCTGCGGACCGCTACCAACTGGAGAGTACTTGATGGTAGTCATTGATGATCACTCACGTTATCCAGAAGTAGAAATCATCACTTCCACATCTGCAAAGGCTGTGTTACGACCCTGGGTTCTTTAGTGGAAACCAGAGGTCAAAATTGAGTTATTAAACTTAACTATAGTATAGCTGAACGCAACCCTATGCGTCATTGTCTGCATCTTCCCTGCCAGACGTAAGACTATTATTGTTTCTCAAAGAGAATTTAAAGACTGAGCTGGGGGTTGATTATTAAATAATAACATAGGCACCAACTTTGCTTACTAATACTTTCTAATCATTTGTAAAGTAACAATACGTTGCATAGGGGAAGATCTTTAATGTGCTTAGCTGCACGATCAATTAGGCTCCTTCCGGCACCACGACATGCGGGAGGCCTAGCTGGTCGCTAGGAGCCTTCTTCTCTGGCTGGCGTTCGTGGGGACGAGACCTACTCTGTGGCTGCACCCCTACTCTCCTCCCTTCTCCTCTTACTTATTTCCCTTACCTGAAGTTCCTGTACCATTAAGTTAAGTACGGGGCGTTTTAAGTGTACCTACTCTGGTAGTAAATATTGGTGAGACCTGGGGGTAGTATTTGCCAGTGTTTTGGGTACCCCTAAGTGTTGTGTTTTGTATTAGGGTACCACGTTGTGTCTCTACCCTAAGCTGCATCCAGCTTCAGTGCTTATCCAGTAGTACTTTACCCTAGCTTGTTCTTAGTGTAAACCTTGTATCCTGCCTAAGTGGACCAAGGCTTTTTAACATAAGGTAGTGTGGTAAAGTTATTATTATTATTGTTATTGGTGTGAGTGTATATGGGTGGTTGTTAAGGGGTTAATAAATAAGTACATGAATTATAGGAGTATCCCTTCTTCCTGTGTGGGAGTGCATTGATCAACCCTTAGACTGACATATATGGTCTAGTAGCAAGGTATTATTACTGTGGATAGTTTATTTTGGGGGCCGGGCCTTTTAGCTCTCCCATATTTGATACTCTGTCTTCTAACTACCCTTACCCCTTAATAGTACCAGTTCCCCATAGCAAAAGCCCACCCACACAATTATTTATAACAGGCTGTCATCCCGAAACTCGACAAGATCTTTTCAAATTTTGGCATTTTTGAAGTTGTCAAGACGGACAATGGACCGCCATTCAATGGACAAGACTTCATCAACTTAGCTGATCATACTGGATTCAAACACTGCCGTGTGATGCCACTACATCCTCAAGCAAATGGAGAAGTTGAGAGATTCATGCAACCTCTCATGAAAGCGAAACGCTGTGCTCATGCCGAAGGACGATCCTGGAAACAAGCTATGTATGCTTTTCTCAGGAACTACCGGGCAACACCACATGGAACACTAGGCAAGTCGCCAGTTGAACTCTTATTTGGACGTCCTATGAGGATCTCACTACCTGTCATGCCAGCCGAGGTAACGGATACACGTCTCGCTCAGAAGGATGCACTAGCCAAGGGCAAAATGAAAATTGTTTATGATCAATGTGCAAAGGAACAATTTATAAAGGTTGGAGACACTGTTTTAGTTAAAAAGAAAAAAGAGGGAAAGCTAAAAATGCCGTATGATACAAAACCATATAAAGTGATTAGTGTAAAAGGAACTATGGTAACAGCTAGTAATAGAGATCATAGTATAACACGTAATATGGCCTATTTTAAAGTGATTCCAATTAGTATAGAAAATGATGAAGTACAAAGTCGTACAAGCGATAAAGAAAAAATGAGTTATAACTCAACAAACAATTCATCAAGGGATATTCTTGTGTTTAAGGACTTTGGTCCTAAACATCATGTTAAACGCCCAACGCGATTTGATGATTAATTGTGTTCCTATGTAATGCAAAGTATTTACTTATTATGGTAAATTTAATTTAATATTGTTTGAATAATGCAGATCTCTCATTCAGTATTTTGTAACTTTGTTGTACAGGTTCTTTCATTGTTGTTTAACATTGCATATGTATTTTTAACTTTGAAATCCTGTGTGGTGAAGATTAAGTTGTTTAAATTCTTTGTGTGCTTAATTAATGTTAAATGTATGCAACATCTTTTGATATGTTAATAACTTACTTTGTGTCAATAACTTTGCTTTGTGCTACAAGCATGGTAGACATCCTGTATTCATTCTTTTTAAAGAAAAGGAGGGATGTCATGTTCATAGCAAACACCACCATCCGTTTGTATGTTCTGCGTTTCATACACCAGCAGCAGGTAAACAACAGAGAGCGTACAGGATGCCCACCAAGTTTGGGACACTGCTAGTCATGTATCTTTAAAAGTATTAAAGTCAGTAACCAAGCAATACCTTTATATCAACCCTACAACCAAGACTTCCTCAGCAACACCACAGTAAGCTGCAGGTAAAGGATAATAGTCAGAGGTTGAAAATGGGGGACAGACACATGGATAATGAAAAGGAAATGTATGAAACATTAAACGAAAAGTTCCAAAGTGCGTTTGTGATCGCACTTTGATCAAAGTGCAAATGAGATCTTCTGAGAACCAGACACAATAAGAATTCCAGAGAACAACATAGAGTGTATAGAGGTGTCTAGAGATGAAATGGAAAATATGTTAAAGGAGATAAGTAAGAACAAAGCAGTTGTTCCAGTTAGAGTTTCACCATGGGTTCTGAGAGAATGTGCATCTGAACTCAGTGTTTCACTTCACCTGATCTTTCAGGCATCCCTGTGTACAGGAATCGTAGCAGACGTATGGAAACAGGTTAACATGCCACTGTACTTTGGGTGCCATGGGGTTGTTACGACCCTGGGTTCTCCAGTGGAAACCAGAGGTCAAAATTGAGCTATTAAACTTTCTAGTAGTACAGTTGAGTGCATCTCGAACGGCAATTGTTTGTATCTTCCCTGCCAGACGTAAGACTATTATTGTTTCTCAAAGAGCATTTAAAGACTGAGCTGGGGGTTGATTATTAAATAATAACATAGGCACCAACTTTGCTTACTAATACTTTCTAATCATTCATAGAGTAACAATACGTTGCATAGGGGAAGATCTTTAATGTGCTTAGCTGCACGATCAATTAGGCTCCTTCCGGCACCACGACATGAGGGAGGCCAGCTGGTCGCTAGGAGCTCTCTCTTCTCTGGCTGGTGTTCGTGCGGACGAGACCTACTCTGTGGCTGCACTCCTACTCTTCTCCCTTCTCCTCTTTACTTATTTCCCTTACCCTAAGTTCCTGTACCCTTAAGTTAAGTATTATATGCTGTTAAGTGTGCCTACTCTGGTAGTAAATATTGGTGAGACCTGGGGATAGTATTTGCCAGTGTTTTGGGTACCCCTAAATGTTGTGTTTTGTATTAGGGTACCACATGGTCTCACTACCCTAAGCTGCATCCAGCTTCAGTGCTTATCCAGTAGTACTTTACCCTAGCTTGTTATTAGTGTAAACCTTGTATCCTGCCTATGTGGACCAAGGCTTTTAACGTAAGATAGTGTGGTAAAGTTATTATTATTATTGTTATTGGTGTGAGTGTATATGGGGGGTTGTTAAGGGGTTAATAAATAAGTACATGAATTACAGAGTATCTCTTCTTCCAGTGTGGGAGCGCATTGATCAACCCTTAGACTAACATATATGGTCTAGTAGCAAGTTATTACTACTGTGGATAGTTTATTTTGGGGGCCGGGCCTTTTAGCTCTCCCATATTTGATACTCTGTCTTCTAACTACCCTTACCCCTTAATAGTACCAGTCCCCCATAGAAGCCCCACACACATATATTTATAACAGGGGTCCATAAGTTCGTGTGTAACGTCATCACTCCCTGGTCCCCCGTGGCGTACGCCCCCGGGGCAGGATGCGTGAGTTGCTGCGAATATGTTTTTGTTAATTTTTTGCGCACAGTTCCAAATGCATTTTATTTTTTTTTTTTCATGCCAATCCTATGTATAATGAACACATACACTATATTATGGCAGTAGAACATCCGTACTGTCCGAAGACACTGTGTTACATGCATGACACATATGTACACATATGTTGCACATATTTTCCATGCATCATGCTAATTTATGTATATATACAATCTATTTACACACTATACACTATCACACACTATATACATTCACCATCAACACACTCAGAACTCTGTGAGTAGCAGCTGCCACTCCCTCACTCCTCCAACATCCAGTGTCTCCCTCACTCCTCCAACATCTTACTTGCCAACATTGCTCCTCCCACCATACTGTTATTGTTTTTATTACACTATTTACACATGTTATGTATACCTATCTACATGTTTTATTCACCAGAACTTTGCAAGTAAGCCGGTATTGTGTCGAAACTTTACAGTGGCCACCGTACACTGCATGAGAAATCACACAGCAGCCAGTATTTTTTATTTTATTTTATTTTATTTATTTTATTTATATATATACAAGAAGGTACATTGGGTTTGTGAGAATACATTGGATAGTACAGTAATTACATTCTTGTAAAGCCACTAGTACGCGCAGCGTTTCGGGCAAGTCCTTAATCTAGCAGATAATTGTAAGTAGGTAAGTTCAATCAGAATTGATAAATGAAAGATACATTACAAGAGAAAAATGAGATGAGAGAGATAAGTAAGTATATTAAAGCACATTGTTATATTAAAGCTCTGATTGATTACATTGACAGCTTGATTAGTAATTTAAACAAGATTAATAGACACCATACAGCAGATTGACAGCACATATAAGACAGCAATGATCACAATGGTAAAGATGTTCAGAATGGGTACATAAAGATTGGGAGACTGGGTAGCAAAAGATACAGATAAACAAGATTTATAAACACCATACAATAGAATGGCAGCACATATAAGAAAACAGCAATGATCTCAATGGTAAAGATGTTCAAATTGGGAACATAAAGGTTGGGAGATTGGGTAGCAATAGATACAGTGCAATTTTAAGGCAAAAAGAGAAAAACTATGAAGATGAAATTAGGTACTTTTTAGTATTGATTTTGAATGATGTAAAAGTTGGACAGCTTTTCAATTCAGTAGGGAGTGAATTCCATAAACTGGGTCCCTTTGTAGATGACGTTATGATTACGTCACCTCCCTCACCAAAATAGCTCCTCCCAACATACTCCTGTTGTTGTTATTACACTATATACACACATTGTATATACCCTATATACCCATGTACAAATGTGTTCACCATAACAAACCACTAAGCTAGTATAGTGAGCAAACCAAGAGTGGCTGCCACAAACACACAGTGAGGCTACCTTGATTCTCTCCCTCCCTCACCACAATTCCTCCTCTCACAATACTACACACATATGTACATGGGTATATATACACATGTTATAAATAAATGGTGGGCTTGCTATGGGGGAACTGGTTCTATTAAGGGGTAAGGGTAGTTAGAAGACAGAGTTATCAAATATGGGAGAGCTAAAAGGCCCGGCCCCCAAAATAAATTATCCATAGTAATAATACTTGCTACTAGACCATGTCAGTCTAAGGGTTGATCAATACACTCCCACACAGGAAGAAGGGGTACTCTGTTCTAAGGTACTTATTTATTAACCCCTTAACAACCCCCCATACACACTCACACCAATAACAATAATAATAATTACTTTACCACCCTATCTTACGTTAAAGCCTTGGTCCACGTAGGTAGGATACAAGGTTTACACAGAGAACAAGCTAGGGTAAAGTACTACTGGATAAGCACTGAAGCTGGATGCAGCTTAGGGTAATGAAACCACGTGGGACCCTAATACAAAACACAACACTTAGGGGGTACCCAAAACACTGGCAAATACTACCCCCAGGTCTCACCAATATTTACTACCAGAGTAGGTACACTTAAAAACGCCCCGTACTTAACATAATGGTACAGGAACTTCAGTTAAGGGAAATAAGTAAGAGGAAAAGGGAGGAGAGTAGGGGTGCAACCACAGAGTAGGTCTCGTCCCCACGAACGCCAGCCTGAAGAAGAACGCTCCTAGCGACCAGCTAGGCCTCCCGCATGTCGTGGTGCCGGAAGGAGCCTAATTGATCGTGCAGCTAAGCACATTAAAGATCTTCCCCTATACAACGTATTGTTACTTTACAAATGATTAAAGTATTAGTAAACATAGTTGGTGCCTATGTTATTATTTAATAATCAACCCCCAGGTCAATCTTTAACAGCTCTTTGAGAAACAAGAATAGTCTTACGTCTGGCAGGGAAGATATAAACAATTGCCACTCGTGATGCGCTCAACTGTACTATAAGAAAGTTTAATAGCTCACTTTTGACCTCTGGTTTCCACTGAGGAACCCAGGGTCATAACAACACACATTGTATATACTCATGTACATGTGTGTTCACCATAGCGAACCACTAAGCTAGTATGATGAGAAAAACAAGAGTGGCTGCCACACACACACATTGAGGCTACCTCGATTCTCTCTCTCCAGTCTTACCTGGGACGCGGTCGGGTCAAGACCTCTGCTCCGCACCTTCCCCCTCCCCCTCCCCCCATGCTGGGTACTGAGATGGAGACTCAGTCACCAGTAGAACTGGCTGCTTCCCACGGAGATATTAACATGGACTCTGAAAGCAGCCAGTCAGACGAGGAGGGCGTGTTTCAAGAAGTTCTGACAAGGAATAAGAAGAAACGCAGAAGACAGGATGCAAGGCGTAGTGTGGACAGTAATGGTACACTTAACGGAAACGATAAAAGAATGAAGAACGACGCCGAGACTGATGCAGACAAACGGACGGAACGATGTCAGGAAGGTGAGGATCAGCGGAGATGGAGGCTTCTCTTCCCTGCCTCATGCACGTTGGCCTATCATCAGAAGCTGCTGTGGACCGTCAAACTCGGAAGAGAACACCGCAAGTTCGAGCCCCTGCTGAAGGAAGGTGTAAACAGACCTTACTTAACGGTAGGTTCTAGGGAGGCAGTGACGTTTCTTAGCCAGCAAGGATATGATGGAATTCTTATGGAAATACCGGAGGGGAACGAGAAGCTGACGAAGGTAATTATCTATAAATACCCTCAGATTCTGGACCCCGAGTTTATACTCGACGACCAACGATTTGTGTGGGCCAAGCGTCACCTTATTAAAGGTGAAGCTAGGAGTCAGGTGGTGGCTCTAGTGAGAGGTGACGTACCCGAAAAAGTGTTCATCACCGGGGCTGGCTACAGGCATGTAGCAAAGTATGTGGAAGAGCCCATAATATGCCTGAAATGCTGCAGATGGGGGCATAAATCCTGGAGCTGTCAAAATGATCCACGATGTCGTTTCTGCGGAAAGTCTCACCTCTCTACTGTGTGTAGAAACAGACTGAATCTGGGTGAGAAAATAGTTCCCAGATGCTGCAACTGTGGAGGTGTTCACAATGCGAGCTCGGCTGTGTGTAGCAAGAGGCCGAGTATGGCTGTTCTCCGGCCGGTGAATGTTACAGAGCAAGCAAGAGCTCTTACCCAGACACCGGGAGCACAGCAAAACAGTCTGCCCCAAACAGTGCCAGTGAACCGGACGAATGCGTGGGTAAAGGAGTCACCTTTACTTAGGCAGGCTCCAGCAACAAGCAGCCACGCCACCACTCAGGACTCCGGCAGTGACAGTGTAACGGTGAGTGAAGTGGCTACTGTGGCTCAGAGAGAGGGTCATAATAATATGGTCAAGGAAGTGTGGGCTGAACTTAAAAAAGTTGGTGAGTTCCTCCAAAATCTGGGGCAGAGAATCGAGTCCATCGAGGCTAAATTAAACGTTCAGGAGGTCAAGGAAAATCACAAAACGGTGAAGGATAGTCAGGATATAGTGGTTGAGGACAAAAATGAAATATTGAGTGATGAAATGAAGGAAAGTGAAGTGTGTGTGAATGATGGTAGTCGTAGTGAAAGGAAGAACCCTATAATTACACATAAAATGAAGGAATCATTTGGGCCAACAATGGACATCTCAGGGCTGAAAAAATCTCTTGAGAATCGCAATGTCGCTTTTACTGGTGAACTTGGGAGGAGGTGGGAGATGTTATACAAGGTATGGCTATCATTTAGTGAACTTATTGGGGATGACTTAGGCAATGAATTGATTAATAATGGATCACCCTAGACTGAAAGTGTTGTCATGGAATGTTAATGGTTTGAGAAACAGGGTTACAGATGTTCATTGTTATGTGATGGGAAATGATATTGATGTTGTAGCTCTCCAAGAGACAGGGGATAGGAATGAAGGATTATTGAAATTAAATGGTTATAAAGGGTTTAACCTCTTCGCTGCAAATAACATCAGAGGCACGTCGATTTATGTTAAGAACTCCATACCAGCAGAGTTAGTAGAACCGCCATCAAAAACGCAAGGTATAGAGAGTGTCTGTGTTAAATTATCATTAAGGGAAGGGGAATTTATTGTAGTTAATTTGTATGTATCCAGGAACTGCTTCGACGCTAACTATTTCCCTGACTGCATTTATACTAATCCTTCACTGGTCATTGGGGACCTTAATGCTCGGCACACAAGCCTTGGGACAGTGGGTAGTATTAATGCTAATGGGGTCAAGTGGTTACAGTTTCTACAAGATCATCCAGATACCTGTCTCTTGGGAAACAATGAACCAACTCACATCAGGGGAGGACGGCTTGACTATGCCTGCGTTTTAAACTCTCAGGGGATTATGGGGGAGGCTCGGGTTGTTCGGGAACTACTTAGTGACCACTTTGCCTTGAACGTTGAATTACCACTGGGGAAAAAACAAGTCCACTTTCAAAGGAAAAGGCTAAATATTAAGAAAGATATGAAAAATTATTTTATTCAAAATATGGGAGATTGGTATCAACATTACACGCCGCTCTGCGTTGATAGTTTTTACGAGGACATGGTCGAGAACATAGAGAAATTAGTACAGAGGGAAAATAACGGGGGCAGGGGAAGCAAGACGCACGGACCTAAGAAATTTAAATATTCCAATGATCAGCAAGTCAAGGGATGGGAGAGAATGCTACGGGGTGCGCATAAAGCATGGTTAAAAAATGGAATGAGGGATGAAGAGAAAAATACAATGTTGGAAGTGGCTAGGGAATGCAGTCAGGTGAGGAAGGAGGCGCGGGACAGATACTGGCAAGACTTTGCTCAGGCCATTGGTAATACTAAGAACCTTAAAGACATATGGAGAGCAGTAAATAAAGTCAGGGGTTGTAAGACCAAATTCATTGCTCACTCAGATCCAGGGAAAGTTGCTAATGAGTTAGTAGATAAATGGGCAAGTGCTGCTGGTATGGAGTCCTTACCTGCAGACACGAGAGTCATCATTGAGTCATGGGAAAATATTAGAAATGGAGTAACTTTATGTGCCTTAAATACAAGATCTATAGCATGCACTGAGATAACCCACGATGAGCTACTGGATGCTATAAAAAGTGGCAGCTCCACTGCTCCGGGAAAAGATGGAGTAACGTATGACATACTTAATTATTTAGCCGGTATGAAACCTAATCCCTTACTTGATTTGTTTAATATGAGTTATAGAGAGGGAAAGTTACCAAGAAAATGGAAAGAGGCTGTCATCATTCCTATCCCTAAGTCAAACGGAGGCTACAGACCTATCTCCTTAATATCCTGCTTTTGTAAAATGATGGAAAGGATTTTGTTAAATAGGCTACTCTACCTTGTAGGTGATAACATGTCCAATAATCTCTTTGGTTTTATCAAAGGCAAAAGTACTGCGGATTGTCTCTTAAAGTGTTTGTCTAATGTGGATGACAATTGTAGAGTTTTTGTTGATCTACAAGGAGCGTTTGATAAAGCCAATGGGGAAGTAATCTTATACGAATTAGCCAATCTGGGAATAACAGGGAGATTGCTACACTGGATAAGGGATTACCTGCAAGGCAGAAAAGGTCAGGTGTATTACCAGGGATACATGTCTGAGGAACGGAGGTTTCAGTTAGGTACCCCACAAGGGGGAGTATTAAGTCCCACCTTATTCAATGTATTAATGAACAGATTAGCATCAGAGATGTATCCTCCAGGGGTCACGACGATCATATATGCTGATGACATTCTTATACAAGGCACTTCTGGGAACAAAATTCAAGATGCTCTTAACATACTTGGTACAACCTGTCACAAGTTAGGCTTAGTTATAAATGCAGATAAAACCAAATACGAGTATAGGAAACGAAGAAATATAACACTTACTCTAAATGGTGTGGAACTGAGCCGTGTACAGAAGTACAAGTATCTGGGCATGTATGTTGGATACACATGTGAGAGTAAAAATGCTGAAATAAATCATATCAGCACCTTATGTAAAGCCCGTCTGCATCCTCTAAAAGCACTGGCTTTTTCTGGTAAAGGTGTTGGGGTACCTATCTTGTGGATGTTGTACATAAGCACTGTTCGCTCCCTGATAGACTACGCAGCACCCGTATTGTCTTACACAGGCCAAGGCAGAATTCAAAAAATAGAGCTGATACAGAACGAGGCTATGAGGATTATTCTTGGATGTCAAAGAAATGCAATGATTGAAATAATGAGAATGGAATTAAATTTACAGAGTGTGTGTGATAGAGTCCGTGACATTAACACTAGAGTATCTATTCGTTTCATGCGGAGAAAAGGAGGGGATAAGCTGTTTGAGAGCGTTCAGACCTGCTTGAGTGACGTACACACTTCCAGGAAACTGAGGGAGACACGCTATACGAGAGGATTAGCTCATGACCTCAGGGAATACGACGTACTTGACTGCTGTAAACCCTCTCGAAAGTGTAATATGTCTGCTCCCTGGAAAGTACAGAAAATAGACGTCGAAATTGTACCCCTCAAGGTGAAAAAGATTCATCATGAACCGGGACAATTACGGTGTTTGTATGGAAGCATGATATCTCGGTTACCAAGAGGCAACAGTTTACATGTATATTGCGACGGGTCGGTGGCGGAGGATGGCAGGGCAGGGTGTGGTGTCCTAATAAGGGATTATACGGAGTTTGGGACTGTGGACAGGATAATTGAACTCCGGCTTAGTAATTATATATCATCCACACAAGCTGAACTGCAGGCCATTCTGGCGTGTTTGGAGGAAGTACGTCATGACGACAAAAATGTTTTTGTATTTGTCGATAGCCGAGGAGCACTGGAGTCCTTAAACAGTCGAAACCCAGTCTTCATGTCTATAGTGGAGGACTGTAAGAGAAGAATAACTGAGATACAGCTGAAAGGTTATAGTGTGAAATTCATGTGGATTCCATCTCACGTTGGAATAGTGCTCAACGAGGTGGCGGATGACTTGGCCAAACGTGCCACATCAAAACCACAAGTTGACATTGAATGTGAATTCACAATGAGACAAATAAGAAGCAAAATCAGAAATATTCAGGCACAGGCGGGAGTGGAGAGGAGAGAGATAATGTATGAGAGTAGTCAAACCATGCAACACTACATGTATGTGAGTCAAAACACCCATTTCACTTATGGTAAAAGGAGAAATGCTTGGAGTGACTCTGTGTACATGCGGCTCAGGCTTGGGTACAAATATTACTGGGAATATGGGATAGATGTTCATGGTAATGACACGAAGTGTAAACTATGTGGTATGTTAAGGTCTCACACCCTTGCCCATTATATTCTTGATTGTCCGTTGATTAGTGTATATAGAAACACTGAGATAAGGACTGTTCCTGAACAAATAGCCTGGATGTGTCACAACGGAAAGGTTGATGATATTCTTGAGAGATATAAGAATTTTGCACCAAGATTGTAATATTTTGTTGA
This sequence comes from Procambarus clarkii, assembly GCF_040958095.1. Classification (NCBI taxonomy): domain Eukaryota; kingdom Metazoa; phylum Arthropoda; class Malacostraca; order Decapoda; family Cambaridae; genus Procambarus; species Procambarus clarkii. The sequence continues at coordinate 22,324,959 of NC_091213.1, read as the reverse complement.
ATTATCTGCAGGTGTCTTGCAAATTGTCTATACAGTATACCTAGGTCATAAAAGTATTTGTGTGTACGTCTGATAACATACTACTTGTGAAGGAGGAAATGTATATTTTTACCTCTCAAAATGTTTGGTAATGTGTTTATTTGTGATGTGTGTATATGTATATATTAACACGTTGTACTGAATGGGGTGAGAATAGCTTGAGCTACCTCATCCCTTTGTGTGTATTTTACCTCAATAAACTTATTTCAATTTCAATTCAATTTCGATTCTCTCCCTCCCTCCCTCCCTCCCTCACCACAATTCCTCCTCCCACAAAACTATGCACCGTGCTTATTATCACTACAATCCTGCTGTTATCACAATACTGGTCACTAAATCCTGTAAATGAATAATTGACCACAAGTTTATTTTGTAAAGGAACCTAGGAAGTCGTTTGAAGATTCCTTGAGGGACGAAATAATGCTGTGGCTAGCGCTGTGAACATCGTGAACAGCATTGAATCACTGATATTTGAACATTGTACACAGTCATTATCACACTCAGGCTCTTCTGAAATACTATCATGGCTAAATAATACAAGTTATATATATATTTTGACATTATTAGGTGATGCTGTGGTCACAAGCTGAACAGCAGTGCTGTAAGCTCATGCTGTGTGCGCCAGCCATGGTTGCTCACTCAGTACTGAGGCTCTCACACCCGGGAATGTGGCCAATGTTTTTTTAAAGATGGCGTCTGTTCACAAGAGCCCTGAGGAAGCTGATGTGAACCCCATGTAGCCTCGGGAGTTTTGAATGGAACATGAAAAATACAAATACCCAGAGGCGCATTGCGCAAACCAGACAAGGGGCCTGCAGGTGCGTTGTGCAGTTTAAGGGTTAATATGGGCACTAGTATTGTTTCTGATATAAGGAAACAAAAAGAGAAATATCTGAAATACATTTCAACCAGTGAGAGTAAAGGTGCAGAGAGTGTGGTAGAAAAACTTTGAAAAATTGATGCATGTATAGTTGGATGAGGCTGTGTACAAGAGGTTTGCTCAGCACCGCACAGCTGGCATGACAATTCACGGCCCAGAAATACAAAATGCTGCAAGCAGGTTTGCAGAAAGCCTGGGAATAAAGGATTTCCAAGCTAGTGAAGGGTGGATTGCAAAGTTCAAAGGGAGGCACATTATTGTGAAGAGTTCACTATATTGAACTCTTCTTTAAACTGCTGAGGGTTTGCCTCCGGTGACTTATATACAAGGACAATAACTACATTTAGAATCTCTATTTTGATTATCAGCACTTCCACCAAATCATTTGAGGTGTTTAGCAGCTCAATACAGATGAGTGTGTCTTTGATGTAGAGGCTGACCCCACCCTGAAGCCGGTGTTTCCTATCATAGTTTTCATTTATAGTTTCCTATTCATAGTTTTTCACTTTTTGCCTTAAAATTGCACTGTATCTATTGCTACCCAATCTCCCAACCTTTATGTTCCCAATTTGAACATCTTTACCATTGTGATCATTGCTGTCTTCTTATATGTGCTGCCATTCTGCTGTATGGTGTTTATTAATCTTGTTTATCTGTATCTATTGCTACCCAGTCTCCCAATCTTTATGTACCCAATCTGAACATCTTTACCATTGTGATCATTGCTGCCTTATATGTGCTGTCAATCTGCTGTATGGTGTCTATTAATCTTGTTTAAATTACTAATCAAGCTGTCAATGTAATCAATCAGAGCTTTAATATAACAATGTGCTTTAATATACTTACTAAGCTCTCTCATCTCATTTTTCTCTTGCAATGTATCTTTATCATTTATCAATTCTGACAGAAATTACCTACTTAAAATTATCTGTTTGATTAAGGACCTGCCCGAAACGCTGCGCGTACTAGTGGCTTTACAAGAGTGTAAATACTGTACTATCCAATGTATTCTCACAAACCCAATGTACCTTCTTGTATATATATAAATAAAAATAAAAAAAATAAAAAATAAAATCACATCTGAAAAGATTGTACTCTGAGATCCATATTTCACCATCATGGTAGTCCTTTGTGTGGGTTTCTGTTAGGGCTGCAAACACTGCATTTGCCTCATGAAGGAGACCATCTATAAAGTGAACTTTGTTGGATTTGCGTGTTTTTATACCCTGGATGTTGGCAAATATAAATGATGTTATCGTGTTAGTGGTAGTGCTGGAAGCCTTACTTGGTGTTAATATCTGAGGCTCTGGTAAGGAGGCCACTGTGTTTGCGTTCAGGGTGTGTTGTTTTGGAAGTGATTCATCCAGTTTTGGTAGTAGGACGGGTGTTGTCTGGTGTAGTACCTGTGTGCTTGTTGATAATTTGTATTCCAGTCTTGTGGGTACCTTCGTTCCCCTCTGTAATCCTGTAGTGGTTCCATTGTAACACTGGTTAGGGTTCTCTCTACTTATCTTCCTTCTTTGCCCTCTACCCGTATTCTTACTTTTTATTCTCTACCAAGGGACTCCAAAAATATTTACCAAAGCCAACTCCACGCCACGTGGTCCTAAGACGATTGACCGACTTAGGATTCTACACCCAGTATGACGTGACCTAGGCTTTGAGCAAAACCCTAGAGTCGCCTCTACGCTGCCACCACCAGACCAGTAACACAGCAATGATCGAGGTCTGGATCGATCATGCGAATTAATCAACCTTGGGGCTTGATCCCCACTATAACCGATGACCGTGGAAACTTAAGAGTGTGAAATTAATTACACGGGAATGATTCGATGTTAGAATCGATGTTAGAATCGGCGCCCAATCCAACTCTTCCTCGTGTGGACCACGTGACCAGGACAAGTATACACATAAAACACATGGAAATAATAAAAATGCAATTTATTAACTTAATTAATTTATTAAAAGAAAAACTAAAACAAAATCTAAATATGTTCACTCCCTGTCACTTTAACACTCCCTACTTGACGTAAATGGCAATGAAGACTATTCTATAAATAACCATAGCAACTATACCTCTATGTTTTACCAGCTAAAGATGTTGGGCTGGTCTCGGGGAGAGGTAAGATGTTTGACCTCTCCCAGCTGCTCTCGTGACCACACTGACCTGTCCTCGTCTGATCTAGCCCAGACTAGAACATTGTATCCTTCCGCCTCGCTTACCAGTTACTTAGCCAGGTTTAAGTTATAACAATTAACCTCTGTTTGTACTGAATTGATCCAGACTGGTTGAATTATTTTACTGAAATTAAATTACACAAGCATCTAACGGCAGAGCTGTTTCTGATCCCCCAAAATGGTTAATTGAACTTTGAGAAATAGTAGACCTGTCAACCCTGATGACCTATGACCGCCGGTCACTCCGCCTTACAAGTTAGATCTGATTCGTGACGTCACTGATGGTGACTTAAACTCAATAATTAGAATACTCTTGATATTGTATCCAGTACTATTATACAATACAATTTTAATGCAAAATGAATAAAGGCTAATTTCTCTAAATTACCGAATACTATAGGATGGTTCATTATACGCAGCTATGAACAAAGCGTCGGTTATTTCCACCGCGAATTCCCCTGGGGTCCTGGTTCCCAGGTCACCATGCGGGCTCAGCTTCCCATTCTCTTTTGTCGATAACCCACTCTGGATAATTCTTACAACCAGCCTAGTTTGTTACAACCCCCCGCACAAGCACTTAGTAAACCTTGTTAATTTGTTAAAAAAATCACGAGGTTTAGTATCCAAACCCACAATTCAACTCATGCCACAAACAAAAGCTACCCTAACTAATGAAATTTGACAAATATTTGAGTGTCCAACATCAACATGTTTAAATTCATAAATTTCTCAGCTGTCAACTGACAGCAATCCTCCAATATCAGGAAACATACATCCTATCCTTACTGACATAGCTAAATAACATGTCCCTACTCTACCATCAAAGACTAGCTATTAAACTCTCTTGGCTCTTCACTAGCCAAGTTCGTGTGTCCTCAAGAGCCGGCCACACCGTGCTCAAACCTAAACATTAAAGTTATATCATCAGACTGAACTTTGTCATCCGAGAGTGTACTACGGAACTATCAGGTACACATCCGTGTACTACCCACTCCCCATCAATGTCAACCTTGACATGTTAAGGAACACACCTAATGTTTATTACATGTATCTAAAAATAAAAAATAAATTCCTATACTATATCACAGGTTTCAGCTGACTGTACAGCCAAGTGTTCTCACTCACTAGAAGTGTCAATGTTTATATTGGTCCGCCTCTCCTGTGTTCAAACATTCTGCAAAAGTATCACAACATAATTTTCCATAACCGTTTGTTCTGGGCTGAGACAATTACACAGGGGCTTCGATTTTGATTACTGACCAATTTATAGAGTAAAATTTTCATATATTATACCAGAATTATTTAAAATCTGTTTTTCAACATTTAAAAAGTATTGTAATTCTAACTCTGTTTTTCAACATTTAAACAAAAGTGTCCAGATGTTCTTTACACAGATGTTCAGAGCCAACGTTGTTGTTTGTATCAATTGTTCATATTGAGTAAACGAGAAAAAAAATCGCTGCTGCTGGATGCTGAATGTAGTCGCTAACGATGACGATGTCGATCTTGCTTCTTCCCATGTGTAGACATCAATACCTGGTCCTCTTGTACTCCCATCCGGTACTCCTGAATGACGACAGAGTGTAGTAGAGCTGAGTGCCAAGTGACAGCTGTAGAATACTGTTACTTCGGCCATTAATCTTGCTCTCGACAGTTCACACGCCTTCATATCAATCACAGTTCACACGGCAGTCTTGATGTTAAACTTGACGGCGCAGATGACCACAGCAGAGCAGGACTGGATGTACCAACGGTGTCTCTTAGCAGGAGTGATGTTAGAAGGTCGTAGAGGCGGGTTGCTTGTTTGCAGAACAGGTGAATCTCGTCTTCCATCATTGCTCACGTCATCTCCGGCGTTTCTTGATGTCACCAGGTTACTAGGCCGTAAACACCAACTGTGTATACCCTCGTACCGCCGACTTTAGGCCAAAGGAGACAATTTTGCGACCTTCTATTGGCGAGTCCCGGTACTCTGTAGGGAAACCGTGCCTTCCACCTGTGACCGCCTTACTTCTGCTTTCTTGTTACTTCAGATGACGTAATCATTAATCTTCCGGCGAAATTCTTGAGTACTGCTACGTGCTTTCCATTTCTTGACCTCTCCTCCAACACTGCTGGAATGGCTGCAGTCTTGATGACGCAGCAGGTGGGTAGTGGTGATCTCGAGACAGCTACCCCGGCGTTGTATGGCACCTCCGGTGACTGCTATAATGTGGACAGCTCGCTGGCCCTGACAACCTCGTTAGTGACGTAAGGCGTCGGCCGGGTGACTCTTGGACAGTCACTTATCCCCAAAGTAACTGATGTATGGGTTATTGGGTCTGGTGGGGGGAGGGCTTTGTGTAACGTGCCTCCCCCCTCGGTCTTTACAGACAAGGGTTCACGTGTGGCTGGAACAACTGGGTCGGTGTACCAATCAGACCTGGGAACAGACAGACACAACACAGCGGAAGCATAGATATACTCTGGGTTTGGTGGGGGTGGAACCCAAGAGCACGGTAAAAGTTGCTACTTGAGTCAAGTATAGACATAGTACACCTCATTGCCTTTACAGGAAAATCTAATGAATACTAAATTATACTAACTAAGGAAGTTACTTTACTGTATAGCGCGAGATCTCGTCACCATAGGGTGGCGAGACTGCACCTGACTACTGATGAGCGATGACAGAGGATCATCCTCATCTTCTGACTCGTCGGTGAAGCCATGAGTCAGGAACTAGACCCGCTGAAGGCAGTTCTAATTCCTCTCTAGCATGATATTGTTTCAATTTATTTACATGAATTGTCCTTTCCACCTGGTCCTCGAACACTCCTTTTATAACAAGATTAACTGGCCCCGCCCTTTTAATTACTCTATATGGTCCTCGCCACCTTGGAGCTAGTTTCCTGCTCTGATTGGCGGGCGCAGCCTCATTCACTCTCAATACGAGGCTTCCTTCCTTCAACTCAAGAGGGCGCACTTTCTTGTCACCATCTGACTGTTCCTCTCTCTTATATTTACTACTCTGTTTCTGCCTTCCTCTAAAAAATTTCCAGTAGTGTCATATTGATCTTCCCGTCTATAACGCTGTGTACCTCTCACGTGGAATTCCGGACACTGAAGATTGTAGCATTTTTTGTCCCTAATTGAAAATTGACATAATTTAGGGTGGAAGTATCTACACCCTGTTCCAAAACGGCATGTACCCCTCTCCAACATGTTCCTGCATTTTCGAGGATGCAGAAAATGGCATTTTGCTCCTAATTTTCCATATTTGCATATTCCTTTAGCGTAGAATTTGCAAATGTGTTCTGGTTTTGCGTTTCTCAAGGTATTTATATCTGTGACTGTCTTGTCTACCTCTTTATTGGAGCCATCTCCGTTTTCCGTCCCAATTCCTTCATCTATGCACTCTGTCTCACTGTTGCTCTCATCGTTTATATTACCTGGCTCTGCAATATTGCTGTTATTTTGTACCACAATAGCCTCTTCCTCCACACTACTGCTGTGGTTCTCTAAACTATCTGTTCCTGAGTTTTGGTCATTATCCAATGTTGTCTTTTCCCAGTCCACATATATCACTGGTAGCTTGTCTGTGAATGATAATCTCTGTGACTCGGGAATGTTTTTCATCAGTTTAGTTATGTTCTCTGACATTAATCTGTCATCTTTGCAAACCCAGTAAATTCCTTGCCTTTTTGTGCATTCTGGAGCTAATTCTGTACAGCCCAAGTGAAATCTTATGTTACAGATGCAACACTGGACGCCTACATTACGTTTTCCCAGTACTCCCGAACACTCGCCACACCTCTCCATTGTCTGATGTATTGTATTGTATTTGAGGTTCACTGTATGGATCACTTGTTGATGTCAGTCCTTTTAACTCTTTATAAAATTATATGTATATATTTATATGTTTAATATTTATAATATTATATGTATACCGTATATTTGTAATATTATGTATGTTATTTTGTTCAAACTTTATGGCAGGTACTTAGCGTAGGGTAGCGAAGCTGGTCCCCGGTCGGTACAGGTGACCTCTTGATGTCCCAGGTTGATGTCACCAGTTTCCAGTTACTCGATTTATAACCACTGATGCCGCCTCTTGCCACTATTCTATATTTCTAGTATTCTATATTTATAATATTCTATGCACGATTTTCCTTCACTTCCAACTTATATGTTGTTGTGATACCCGTTCCGCATCACTGTTCCACGAATAACCGTTCACTATTTTTTTCCTAATACACGCATGTACACAAATCCTCGTGCACTGGCTCACACGTGGTCTCCCGTTTATTCTCTATTTAACACAAAGTTCTATTGTTAATGACTATTTTCAATTTTCCAGCGGGTCACTATGCACTTTGTGTCTGTAATCAGTAATCCATGGCAGTAGTCCTAAGAAATCAAGGTTAATGTCACGATTTTAACGAAGCGCGCACGGTACGTCTTCCCCCTCCCTCGACCTCCAAAAAAAAGCACGGCGGAGAAACGTATGCACCTTACGGGAACACTGGTGGGCCCCATCCCCTTGCTGGTTGCGGGATGGGAATACACTGTGGGAGTGTACGTGGCGCCCATTGCAGACAACATGTTGCTAGGGCTCGATTTCATGAAAAGATACGGTGCCAGTATAGTCCTGGACAAGTCCCAAATGATATTACAGGGACAGGTGATTCCCATGCAGTTAGAGAAGAAAGAGGAGCCTAACCCTAACCTAGCTCCGTGCATCGCTAAAGTAGCATTGTCCCAATACACTGTTATCCCACCACATTCAGTGGCCAGGGTCAAATGTGAACTGGACAAAAGCATGCCCCAGTGTATAGTGGAGCCCCTGGAGGATGGGCAGGTGCCAGTGGTTCGCACACTCCATCAGGAGGGAGGAACCCTGAAGGTATGTGTACTCAATGTAACGAGACAGAATATTACATTAAAGAGGCGGATGCATGTGGCCAATGCAGAGGCAGTATGGGAAATTCTACCTGGGCCGGGTCCAGCGGTAGCAGCAAGGGCAGTGGGGAGGGTACCAAGTGAAACTCAAGTCAAACTACCTCCTCATATGATGACCATGGTACAGGACGTCGAAGAAACGCTGACAGCAGAACAGGCAAGCCAACTGACCCACCTGTTATGGAACTTCCAGGACATCTTTGCCTCAAGTGAATTTGACCTGGGATCGTTCAAGGAGGTATCTCACCGCATCGACACGGGTAATGCAAGACCCGTGAAGCAAAAATACGACGAACACCCGCATGCTTCGCACAGGAGGAGAAAGGACACCTTCAGCGCATGCTCGACGCGGGCATCATCCAACCGTCAGTATCTGAGTGGGCATCGGCACCAGTTCTGGTAAGGAAAAGGGATGCGTCAGTTCGGTGGTGTGTAGACTATCGAGGGTTAAACTCTCGCACCATAAAGGACGTGTACCCACTCCCCCTAGTCGATGAGTGTCTGGACACCTTGGCGGGAAACGAATGGTTTAGCAAGCTAGATGCCAACTCGGCCTATTATCAGATCAACATAGCAGAAGAAGACGGCATTCATCACAAAGTACGGACTGTTTGAATTTAGGAAAATGGCCTTTGGTCTCTGTAATGCTCCGGCTACCTACGCCAGGGTCATGAACTTGGTGTTGCGGGAGCTAAATTGGGAAACTGCTAGCATTCTTGGATGACATCTTAGTGCTGGGTGATTCATTCCAAAGCCACTTCTCCAACCTAGCACAGGTATTTGAGAGATTCAGGACCTATGGTTTACGCCTGAAACCACAAAAATGTGCCCTCTTTAAGAAGCGGGTTGAGTTCCTAAGCAGGATGGTTAGCAGGGCGGGACTAGAACTGGGAAAAGAGGCAATAGACACAGAGGTGAAATGGCAGAAGCCTGGGTCATCCAAAGACGTGGAAAGATTTCTGGGACTGGCCAACTACCATCGGGCCTTCATAAAGGGATTCGCAGAGTTAGCCGCACCCCTATATGCACTGACCGGCGGAAACAGATTCGAATGGGGAGACAAGCATCAGGAGGCCTTTGCAGCTATCAAAATGGCCTTAACTACAGCTCCGGTGCTGGGATTACCTAATGGACATGACCCCTTCATCCTGGACACCGATGCCTCCGACTGGGCGATAGGAGCGGAGCTGCTACAGGTTCAAGAGAAGAAAGAGAAGGTAATTGCTTATGCCAGCTTCGCATTGACCCCAGAACAGAGAAGGTATTGCACCACGAGGAAAGAGTTATTGGCAGTAGTCAGGTTTACCAGGCTTTTCCGGCACTATCTCTTGGGGGGCCTTTTACCATTCGCACTGACCACGGCAGCTTGGTCTGGCTGATTAGGTTTAAGAACCCCCAGGGCCAACTAGCACGTTGGCTGGAGGAGCTGAGCCAATTTGATCTAAAAATCCAACATAGAGCAGGTAAAAAACACAACAATGCAGACTCTTTATCCAGGGAGGGAAGCGCTCAACAGGCATGTACCCACTTTCGCCAGGACATGCCAGTGCAGGACCTGCCGTGTGGAGGATGTCCATATTGTCGCAGGGCACATCAGAACTGGGCGACCTTCCAGGAGACGGTAGATGACGTCGTCCCACTGGCTACGGGCTCGTTCAGATGTGCATGTAATGTTCAGATCCGGGGGACGATTAGACAAGTGACACTACAGCCCCTATTCAAGACTGGTGGTCGGAGGATTCCAACTTGACTGTCTTCCCATGGGACCCTTTTGACGATGGCCGAAGGAAGCCTGCGGAGACACTGGATAAGGAGGAAGATGCAATGGCTCCAGAAGTAGTAAGCATTAGGATCATCACCAGAACAACGGCGGACAGACTAGGATTGCATTTACTCGAGTTATAGGAGGAGACGGAGAGAGACCCGGACATGAGAATGGTAAGAGAATGGGTGGGAGGCCGTCAACCAGCAGAAGGGGACCTGTTCGGAGCCAGTCCCGCAACAAAATACTACTGGTTAAACAAAGAGGCATTTCTCATGGAAAATGGGCTTTGGTGGTGGCACAAAGTAGATCAGGGGGGAGCCGCCCAGAAGCTTTTGTATATACCCACCAGCCTGAGGCAGGAGGTACTGAATCTGTGTCATGATATACCTGATATGGGCCACCAGGGCCGAAATCGCACAATGGAGCGGGTCAGATCAAGGTACTTCTGGTATGGGCTATCAACGGATGTTGCCAACTACGTGGCATCATGCCACTACTGTAGTATGAACAAAAAAGCATCCAAGACCAGCAGGCACGAGCTGCTTAAGTACCATGCGGGTGCATCAATGGAAAGGGTACACTTGGACATTTTGGGACCATTGCCTAAGACTCCGAAAGGCAACGAATATCTCCTGGTGATGGTAGATCAGTTCACTAAATGGATTGAGTGTGTGCCACTACCGTCCCAGACGGCAGAGGACACCGCCAGAGCAGCACTCGATGGGTTCTTCACCAGGTTCGGGTATCCGTTTGAGATCTTCACTGACCAGGGCAGGAATTTTGAAAGTGACTTGTTTACGAAACTCTGTGAATTGATGCACATCCACAAGGCCCAGACTACCGCCTACAGGCCGTCGGCGAATGGGCAGGTGGAAAGATATAACAGAACCATCATGGATGCATTGCGGTGTTATGCCAGTTCCCAACATGACAGCTGGGACACCTATATTCAACACATAGCAGGGGCCATCAGGTCTAGTGTGAACCGACAGACTGGCTTCACGCCCAACAAGTTAATGCTCGGTTGGGAAACCAACCAGCCAATAGATTTAATGTACCCCCGGGAGGTGCAACTTCAATCAGATGCAATACCTTACTTAGCAAATTTGCAGAGGGAAATTGAGAAGGCGCATGCATTGGCACGGAAATCTCTATCTACAAACCAGGAACGAATGAAGAGATATTATGACCTACGGGCACGGCTACAGGTCTATGAGAAAGGGGACCTGGTTTACCTGCTAGACACGGCACAGGTGAAGGGGCAGTGCCGGAAGATCTCACCGCAGTGAAAGGGCCCAGGCGTCATCATCCACAAGTTCTCATCTTGTTTATTCAGGGTCAAGCTCCAGAATGACAATATCACAGCAAATCACGATAAACTAAAGAAGTGCAAGGACCTTACATGCCCCAGCTGGATTGAGAAGTTTAAACGTCATATGTCACAGGTTCAGGACCCAGTGGGAGTGCCATACAAGGACCTTTACTGTGTGTGTGTCGGCAACCATACGATGGAAAGTTTATGGTGCAATGTGATATGTGCGCGGAGTGGTTCCATGGGGTCTGCGTGGGAGTGACTCTGGCGAGTGTACGGTCTAAACCAGAGTATGCATGTCCTCGGTGTGAGTCCTCGGTGTGAGCCATAAGGGCAAAGGAAAAAAAAAAAAAAAAAAAAAAAAAAAAAAAAAAAAAAAAAAAAAAAAGGAAAGGGAAAGATAGTGTAGTGTATGCAATGTTGAAACAGTTCGTGTATAGTGCAAAGATAATACGGGTAATAATTGTAATGTTCGTGTATAGTGCAAAGATAATACGGGTAATAATTGTAATAGGACCCATTCATGAAGCCAGAAATGTTCTCCTTTGTGGCTTTGCTTGCAACTCCATCCCCTGGTGTGGAGCTGGAGAAGACTTTTTACAAAAAGACATTTATTTATTTATTTATTTATTTATTTATTTATTTATTTATTTATTTATTTATTTATTTATGCATATACAAGAATGTACATAAGGAATGTGAGGATACAAATATGGTAATTACAGTCTTGTAAAGCCACTAGCACGCGCAGCGTTTCGGGCAGGTCCTTAATCTAAGAAAATTTTAAGGAGGTAAATACTTGCAAAATTTATGGACAAAAAAATGATAACAGTTACATGAAATGAAAAAAAAAAGATGAGAGAAAATTGTAGGTACAGTATATTAAAGCACATAGGTAGCTAAGATTGATTGCAATGACAGCTTGAATGGTAGTTGACAAAAATTGGTAGGCACAATACAGCAGGAACAATATAAGATTGATTGCAATGACAGCTTGAATGGTAGTTGACAAAAATTGGTAGTCACAATACAGCATATGGCTAGCACATAAAAGAAGACAGCAATGAACACAATGATAAGGTTGTTTGATATTACATAAAAATTAGGAGATTGGATAACACTAGGTACAGAGCAAATTTAAAGCTCAGTGTAGGAAACTAAGAAGATGAAGTTAGGTACTTTTTGGTTTTGCTTTTAAATAAGGCAAAAGTTTTACAGTTTTTCAATTCACTAGGGAGTGAGTTCCATAGACTAGGTCCCTTAATTTGCATAGTGTTTACACAGATTAAGTTTGACCCCTGGAGATATCAAAGAGATATTTATTTCTGGTGTGGTGATAATGGGTCCAATTACATCTGTCCAGGGAGAGTTTCAGAGCATGGTTTGCATTTAAGAACAGGGTTTTGTAAATGTAGTTGACACAAGAGAATGTGTGGAGGGAGTTAATATTTAGCAAGTTTAGGGATTTAAACAAGGGAGCTGAGTGTTGTCTGAAAGCAGAGTTAGTTATTATTCTGATAGCAGATTTTTGCTGTGTGATGATGGGCTTAAGGTGGTTTGCAGTGGTAGACCCCCATGCACAGATACCATAATTAAGATAGGAGTAGATTAGTGCATAATATAGTGAGAGGAGAGCAGAATTAGGAACATAATATCTGATTTTGGAGAGTATACCAACTGTCTTAGAGACTTTCTTAGTTATGTGTTGAATGTGGGTGCTGAAGTTGAGTCTCTTGTCTAGGAATAGGCCAAGAAACTTGCCATCATTTTTATTAATGATGTTAATGTTGTCTATCTGTAGCTGAATTGCATTTGATGATTTGCTTCCAAATAAGATGTAGTAAGACTTTTCGATGTTTAATGTTAGTTTGTTCGTTGACATCCATAAGTGGACCATTTTTAATTCATTATTCACAACATTATTTAGTGTATGTGGGTTGAGGTTTGAATAGATAAGGGTAGTATCGTCAGCAAACAATATAGGTTTGAGAATATTAGAGACATTGGGCAGATCGTTTATATATATAAGAAATAGAAGAGGTCCTAAGATGCTGCCCTGTGGCACTCCAACGGTAATTGGTAGAGTGGAAGAAGTTGTATCATTGATGGTTACATATTGGTGTCTGTCACTAAGATAGGATCGGATGTAGTCAAGGGCAAGGCCTCGGATTCCATAATGCTGGAGTTTAAGTAAGAGGTAGTTGTGATTAACAGTATCAAAGGCTTTTCTTAGGTCAATGAAGAGTCCAATCGAAAACTCATTTTTGTCAAGGGCTGAGTAGATAACGTCAAGGAGACTAATGATTGCATCGTTGGTGCTCTTTTGGGACCGGAAGCCAAACTGGCAGGGGCTGAGTATGTCGAATTTTACGAGGTAGGAATAGAGCTGTTTGTAAATAATTTTTTCAAATATTTTTGATAGAATGGGTAGATTTGATATTGACATGTTATATATAGTGAAACATTTCCCCCTCTAGTATACCCATTGTTCTATAGGGACAGGAGGAGTGTGGAGGGAACCACATTCAAAGTGCCCGCCAAAGGAGACATTTTATAGTATAGGCAGGACTGTACCCTGATTGGTGGACGGCGACTGCGCACAGCCTACCCGCGTAGGTTGGGAGAGCCAGATTTGAACTGCATGTGACCCAGCACGGACGACGCCTACCCGGCACCACTGGCACTTAGGATATGTGCCTATAGGACTCCTAAAGAGGCTTTGACTCCCTCTATCCTATCCTTCCTGAGAAGCCTAGACTTGCTTCACCTGCCCTCCCAGACCTACCTCCCACGACGACGACAGCTCAAGGTGAACTATTACTGTACGTCTGTTGTTGTTCCACTTGGGGTCACCTCCACATTATTGTTACTCTGATAAGCTACCACGTGGTTGGTCGTCCCAAACCCCATAGGCGACCGCCTCCACAAATGCCATAGGTCAATATTCACCCCCCAACAATGTCATAGGTCAATATCCACACCCCCAACAATGCCATAGGTCAATGTCCACCTTCAACAATGCCATAGGTCAATGTCCATACACCCCAAAAATGCCATAGGTCAATGTCCACACTCCAACAACTGTATAGGCCTATGTAAGACCATGGTGGAGCAGAAAGCACTCGAGTACTTACGGAGGATGATGAGAGAGCGAGGAACAAGGTGGTTAGGTGGAACCAGAGACTCCTTCCTTCAACAGTTTTGTCTCTTTTTCGTGGTATATCCTTAATATCTTCAGTGGTGTGCCACACCATCTGGTCACCACTTGGTCCGGGAGACATCTCCCGTCACGCAGGGTGCAGTCGCACCTCCACAGATCTCCAGTATCATCTATTGATACTGGAAATGGCTCAAAAGGGCCACCACTTACGGGCTATTCATGCCCGTGCCACCTTTTGGGTGGCTTAATCTTCTCTCTCTCTCTCTGGTGTGCCATCACCACATATTTACACTGCCATAAGTGTTTTGAGAGTATTGTGGGAGGGAAAATTTGACGGGTATTTTGGACACAGCAGACCGGAGCGTTAGTGTTTTCGTAAGGATCGTTTACTTCTTCTTGTTGATAGTAGGTGCAGTTTGCATGAAGGGTTTGTCCTCCCGATGACTGCACCAGTGCAGATGTTGGTAGAGGCGTTTATGTTGAGGATGATAAGAGTTTCAAAAGTGCTTGTTGCGTTGTGCTGTAGATAGAGGAGCGACGACTAGAACAGAGGTGTGTGTTAGAGGGAGACTTGCCGCACTGTAGGGCGGTGTGTTGTGTTTGTGGCGTCAGCTGATCCATGGTGCTGCGACGAGGCAGTTGTTTTCTGTGTTTAGCTGTTGCTGGCGCCAGGTATAAATGTGGCGCGGGTCAGATGTGACCCAATTTGTTGGTCGACTGGAGATATTTAGCCAGTGCTTTGACTATTTGGTATTTTTCTTGTAACGAGTGGTCACCGCCTCCTAATAGGTGCTCGATGGTAAAGGGTATTTTAAGTGAAATAAGTACTTGTTTGAGATTTACTCTGGCGCTATAATGTCGGAAGCAGTGAAGGAGATAGTGTTCGACTGTTTCAGGCACCTGGCAGTGGATGCAGAGTTCGTTGATGTCTGTTCTGTACTTAGAGCTGTGTGCTGCTAGTTTGCTGTGTCCCAGCCTTAATCTGGTCATCGTTATATCAAATCAAATCAAAAATCAAAATCAAAATGTTTATTTAGGTAAGGTACATACATAAAAGAGATTTTACAAAGAGTGATGGATTTATAGTTAGGGCTAGTACATACAATGCCTAAAGCCACTATTACGCAAAGCGTTTCGGGCATAAAAAACTTAAATGACTAAAGCTTAATACTAATTGAGCATAAAGAGTAAAATGAAAACATAGCTGAAAAAGCAGCACAAATACAATTCTGTCGACAAACAGCGCTCTTTAAAAAAACAGACATTGGATGACATTAGAGAGGTAAGGTTGGTTACAGGGAATTTATTAGGTATAGCTTCGTTTTTATCTTAAACTGGTTGAGAGAGGTACAGTCTTTAACATGGTTGGGAAGGTCATTCCACAATCTGGGTCCCTTGATTTGTAGAGCATTTCTAGTTTCGTCAGTCAGTCAGGTGCAGTCACAGTGAGAGGTTGTGTTAGCTGGAGCTCCGATTCTAGTAACATTATTATTGCAATAATGGAAGGATTAGTGAAGGATTTGGTGAGTCTGGTTGGAGCTCTGAGAGCAGAGATGGATTCCCTGCGGGAGGAGGTACGACGGCTGAGACTTCTGGAGGAAACGAAGGAGGAGGCCAGTGTTGACGGGACCTCATTAAGAAGGACTGACGGGACCAGTATTAAGAAGACCTCGTCTTGGCAAGTTGGGAAAGACAGGGGTCTTAAGAAGACCTTGGCAAAACCGACAACTAATAGCCTACACCTAAGGACTTTTAATGCATTTGACGTATTAGAGGACGAGTGCTGTGGTGAACCTGTTGTTCAAGGAGGAGGCAAAGCAACGAGGAGCATTGAAGCGCAGGTCCCTCAAACTGTTCGAAAGGAAAAGGGAGAATCGAAGCGAATTTTGGTTGTGGGAGATTCCCAGGTGAGGTATTTAGACAGAACGTTTTGTGCCAGAGATAGGGGGAACAGATTAAGGGTTTGCTATCCGGGGGCTGGAATTGGTGATATTGTTGGAAACATGAATGATATTATGACAGGAAATGGGAACAAACCCATTATTTGTATTAGTGCAGGAGGTAATGATGTTGGACAAGTTACGAGTGAGGAACTAATAAAGAGATTCAGGACAGCCATTGAATTAGTTAGGAGCAAGGGAGGAATCCCGATCATATGTGGCATTCTTCCAAGAAAGGGAGTGGGAAATGAATGGATGTCAAGGGCACTTGGTGTCAATTGCCGGCTGGAAAGATATTGCAAATCAAATGCAATATCTTTCATAGACAACTGGGAACACTTCTATGGAAGAAATGAAATGTATGCTCGTGATGGGGTGCATTTATCGAGAGCTGGGGTTGTTGCTGTTGCGAACTCGTTGGAAGAAGTGGTTAGAGGTGTTTGTTTGGGTTTAAACTGTTAGTAGATAGAGGTATGGGAATTGATTTGGAGGAAGGAGATAATAAAAGTATGTGTTTGTGGGAGAAAGGAATTGGCAAAATGATCAGGGAAAGGGAAGGGCCTCAAAATAACAATTCACTTAGGGTATATTACACTAACAGTAGAAGTCTAAGAAATAAAATTAACGAATTAAATGCTCTTATCTGCACAGAAAAAATAGATATTATTGCACTTACCGAAACGTGGATGAATGTAGAAAATAGAGAACTATTAGCTGAATATCAAATAAATGGATTTAAACTATTTCACACAGATAGATATATTAGACGAGGAGGGGGAGTAGCCATATATGTTAGGGACAATTTGAAATGTAGTCTCAAAGAGGGAATCAAAACTGAGCCACACACAGAAACTATATGGATAGAATTATACGAAAAAGCAAATAATATTATAATAGGAGTTATATATAGGCCACCAAATTTAGACAGAATGGAAGCAAAGCATCTATGGGATGAAATATCTAGGGCATCTAGATCTAACAGTAGGTGACGTCATATAAATAAATAAATATAAATATGTTTATTCAGGTAAGGTACATACATACAAGTGATGTTACATTAATGGATTGATATATAGATAGAGCTAATACATACAATGCCTAAAGCCACTATTACGCAATGCGTTTCGGGCAAGAAAAACATTAATATCTAGAACTTAATACTAATTGAGCATAAAGAATAAAAAGTGTTGAGAACAAATACAAATAAAGATAAAAAAAAGGGGGAACATGACTGAAAAAGCACCCAAATACAATAGGTTGACAAACAGTGTTGATTAAAAAAAAACAGACATGGGTTGACAATAGAGGAGTGAGGTAGGTTACAGGGAATTTATTAGGTAGTGTTTAGTTTTTATCTTAAACTGGTTGAGAGAGGTACAGTCTTTAACATGGTTGGGAAGGTCATTCCACATTCTGGGTCCCTTGATTTGTAGAGCATTTCTAGTTTGATTAAGTCGTACTCTAGGAATATCAAAACTGTATTTATTTCTGGTGTGGTGCTCATGGGTTCTGTTACAACCTTCAAAGAAGCTTTTGAGGTCAGGATTGGCATTACAGTTCAGCGTTTTATATATGTATAATACACAAGAGAGAATGTGCAGTGACTTAATATCTAACATATTCAGAGATTTGAGTAAGGGTACCGAGTGCTGTCTGGGGCCAGAGTTGGTTATTGTCCTAATAGCAGCTTTGTGTTTGGTAATTAGAGGACGTAAATGATTTTGGGTAGTAGAACCCCAAGCACAAATACCATAGTTGAGGTATGGATAGATGAGGGAGTAATAGAGAGTAACCAGGGCAGGGCGGGGTACATAATATCTGATCTTAGAAAGAATGCCAACAGTTTTTGAAACGTTTTTTGATATATTTAGAATGTGTCCCTGGAAATTCAGCTTGTGGTTGATGAGAACGCCAAGGAATTTGCCATCTAATTTGTTACAAATTTGGGTATTGTTTATTTTGAGATTTATCTGATTAGAGGATTTATTGCCAAACAGAATATAGAAAGTTTTGTCAATGTTAAGGGTGAGTTTGTTGGCAGTTAGCCACAGATGGACTTTATTTAGCTCAGTATTTACTGTGGCATTTAGAGCAAGGGGGTCAGGACTGGAGTAAATGAAGGTTGTGTCGTCAGCAAATAGAATTGGTTTGAGGTGTTGGGAGGCATTTGGAAGGTCATTAATGTAGATGAGAAAGAGGAGAGGGCCAAGTATGCTGCCCTGAGGAACACCAATGTTGATGGGTAGGGTGGGAGAAATTGTATTATTCACAGAAACATACTGGAGCCTGTCAGTAAGATAAGATTTGAGGTATTGCAGGGAGTGTCCTCTGACCCCATAATGATGTAATTTAAGAAGAACGTTTTGGTGGTTGACAGTGTCAAAAGCCTTACGCAGGTCCACAAATAACCCAACAGGAAACTCCTTTTTATCAAGAGCTGCGTGAATTAAGTTAATCATACTAATAAGTGCATCGTTAGTGCTTTTTTTGGGTCTGAAGCCGTATTGACAAGAGCTAAGTATATTGTGTTTGGCTAGAAAAGAGTAAAGCTGCTTGTAGATTAGTTTTTCGAATATTTTTGACAAGTTAGGCAGGATTGATATAGGTCTGTAGTTGTTAACATCTGTGAGATCACCACATTTGTGGACAGGGGTTACTCTTGCTTTTTTTAGAATGTCTGGAAAGGTTTGGAGTTCAAGTGACTTGTTGAAGAGCAATGCAATAGCAGGGGCTAAAGATCTGGAGTTTTTTTTGTAAATTAAAGTTGGTATCTCCTCGAGGGCACTAGACTTGGTTTTAAAGGAAAGGATTATCTCATTGACATCAGTGGAACTAGTAGGCTTTAGGTACAGAGACTGTGGGTAGTTACCTGTAAGATAGTCCTTAACATCCGTACAGGAAGATGGAATATCATTTGCAAGGGATGACCCAATGGAAGAGAAGAACCTATTGAACTCAATAGCAGAATCAGAGGCTGAAAGCTGACCATCGTTATTGGAAAGGAGTGTTGGTTTGTTATTTAAAATCTTCTTTGATCCCAATATTTGTGAAATTGTGCTCCAAGTTTTTTTAATGTTGCTCTTTATTTGGGTAAATTTATCTTCATAGTATTTAGTTTTGGCTCGTCTAATTATTTTAGATAGCAATAACGAGTAATTCTTTGAGAATTCTTTGGAGACTGTTCCTAGCCTATACTTCTTCTCAAGGTCGTGTTTTTTGTTAATGGATTTAAGTATTCCCTTTGTAAGCCAAGGATTGTTAAGCCTTTTGCTTGTGACTTGTTTTGTAAGCATAGGACAGTGGGTGTTATAAAGGCTAAGAGTTGTTTGTAGAAAAGATTGCACTGCTAGGTTGATGTCCCCTATGTTACCTAACTCGGACTCCCAGTTGACATTATCAGCAGCAGTTATAAAATTGTTTATAGCAGTTTCATTGTGCAGCCTAAAGCTTAACTCCCTTGTCTCTAGAGGTGGTTTGCTAATGTTAGTTAAGAGAAATGTGGGGTAATGGTCTGTAGTGCTATCGGTGATTATACCTGAAGTAAGCGGAGAGGTTATGTTGGTCCAGATGTGATCTAGAGTCGTAGCAGTACTATCAGTGATTCTAGTTGGTCTAGTGATTAAGGGTATGAGGAAGCAGGAATTCATACAGTTGAGGAAGCTAACAGCAGTAGGGTGTTCAGGCTCGCAGAGGTCAATATTAAAGTCCCCTGCGATAATTAGATGGTTTTTGTTCAGTCTGTTATCTAGTATTAGATTTCTAAGGTTTGTGTTGAAAAGCAAGCTTTTCATCTTATAGATTTCATAATTGCTTTTTTACTTTTTTGGTCATCTATTGTTATTAATTATTCTAGTTAATTTTTTACATTCCTAGTTCCCATTAAGTTTTTTTTTCTTTTTACTTAAAATTACCATTAAGTTTATATTACTTTAGAATTTTTATTCTACTTTTTTCTTTGTTTTCTATTTTGTAATTTGCCATTCTTGCCTTGTTTTCCTGCAAACAGCCTTTTTATGCAGACAAGTATAGACCCAGAACTAAACCACTTATCCACTATCTATGACAATCATCACTTCAATGATCAAAATTGCAGATATTTTACAGCACATGATGTAAACAATGTATTAACAGATAATCACAATATCTCTGTAATCAACTTGAACGTTAGATCCCTAGGTAAACACTTCGATGATGTTAGTGACTTGATTGAAACTATTGACAACAAATTCTCTTTTATTATACTTACTGAAACGTGGTTGAAAGAAGATACTACTTAACTCTTTAACATGACTAACTACTCGGCAATTCACAACTGTCGTCAAATGCAGAGAGGTGGTGGTACTGCTCTTTACTACCACCAAGAACTAACATGCTTAAAAATAATTAGAACTAGAGGAGTATATGTGGTAGGTATAGAACTAGTAGGAGTATATACTGTGGGGAGTATATATCTTCGCCAGTTTCAGAGTCAAGGGTGCCGAGTCTGTCCTGTCTGTGGGTGCAGTCTATAGAATTCCTAACACTGATGTGTCTGAATTCATGGGTGACTTTAATTTTAGTGGAATAAACTGGTTGAACAAAACAGGGAATAGTGAAGCAGAAGATTTTCTAGAATTAATTGACGATTGCTTTCTTACGCAACACATTTATTTATTTATTTATTTATTTATTTATTTATTTATTTATTTATTTATTTATTTATTTATTTATTTATTTATTTATTTATTTATTTATTTATTTATTTATTTATTTATTTATTTATATATATACAAGAAGGTACATTGGGTTTGTGAGAATACATTGGATAGTACAGTATTTACATTCTTGTAAAGCCACTAGTACGCACAGCGTTTCGGGCAGGTCCTTAATCTAGCAGATAATTTTAAGTAGGTAATTTCAATCAGAATTGAAAATTAATCACATTAAGGAACCAACACGGGAAAATAATATTTTAGATTTAGTGTTAACTAACAGGGAAACACAAATTAATGACATCGAAATAGGGAGTGAGCTAGGGAACAGTGATCACAAAGAAATCAGATTTAGCATAGAATGGAATAGGCCTGTAGGAGAAAATTCTGTTAAAGTGCCAGATTTTCGAAAAGCTGATTTTTTAATAGCCTAAGAAATTTTTTGGGTCAAATTGATTGGAAAGTCTTGGGTATGGGGTGGGGGCCGGTCTTGGAGCGAGACATGAACCCAGCGACAGGGGACGTAAATGGGGATTTCGACGTGGATTCAATATATAACTTATTTAAGAATATTCTAAACAAAGCACAGGAACGTAGTATACCATACAAATTGAATAGATCGAATACTAATGACCCAAAATGGATAACAAAGAATTTGAAGAACTTTATAGGTAAAAAGAGAGCTTGGTACAAAAGGATTAAAAATGGGGAGGTCACTTTAGAACAGGAATTCGTACAACTGGTTAGAAATGTTAAAAAAGATATAAGGAAAGCAAAAAGAAACTATGAAGTTCGCATAGCAGGGCAAGCAAAGACAAATCTTAAAAGTTTTTTTCAGTTATATCGTACTAAGACTAGGGAAAGGATAGGTCCATTCAAAACTGAGACAGGTCAAATAACAGATAGTGATGAAGAGATGAGTAGTATTTTTAATAAATATTTTGTATCTGTATTTACTAAAGAGGAACTTAACAATATGCCTTCAGCTGAACAAGTCTATGTGGGTGGGGACGAGGACAGGTTGACGAGTTTAGCAGTTACCAGGGAGGATGTTCTTCAACAAATAGTAAAACTCAAACCAAACAAATCCCCAGGGCCGGATGAAGTGTTTGCCAGGGTGCTTAAAGAATGCAAAGAGGAGCTTTGTGACCCACTGTCAACCATATTTAATAAATCAATAGAGTCAGGCAGAGTGCCAGAGTTTTGGAAAGTTGCTAATGTGATACCAGTTTTTAAGAAAGGAGATAGATCACTTGCGTCTAACTATCGACCAATTAGCCTAACGTCTATTGTGGGAAAGTTACTCAAATCTATAATAGCAAATAAAATTCGTCTTCATCTTGAAAAACATAAATTAATAATTGAGTCGCAACATGGTTTTATAAATGGCCGTTCATGTTTAACAAGTTTGTTATCTTTTTATTCTAGCATTGTTGAGGCAGTTGATAGTGGTAAGGATTGCGATGTTGTGTACCTTGACTTTAGCAAAGCTTTTGATACAGTGCCACATGAAAGACTGATTAAAAAGATAGAGTCTCATGGTATTGGGGGTGCTATATTAAGCTGGATTAGGGCATGGCTATACCAAAGGAAACAGAGAGTTAGTATAAATGGAGTCAAGTCAGAGTGGGAAAATGTTGTAAGTGGAGTGCCTCAAGGCTCTGTCCTGGGATCTCTGTTGTTTATAATATATATAAATGATTTAGATTCAGGTTTGAGTAGCAACATTTGCAAATTTGCCGATGATACGAAAATCGGTAAGGAAATTAATTCGGAGGAGGACTCACTATCACTTCAAGTTGATCTAGATAGGGTTTTGAAATGGTCGAAGGATTGGCAGATGCAGTTTAATGCTGATAAATGTAAAGTTCTGAGGTTAGGTAATGATGATAGGGTTACAAGATACGAGCTAGATGGTGTTGAGATTGCGAAGTCGAATTGCGAAAGGGATCTGGGAGTTATGATTAGTAAGAATTTAAAACAAAAGGATCAATGCATAAATGTTCGTAATAAGGCAAATCGGACACTTGGATTTATTAATCGCAGCGTTAGTAACAAGACACCTGGTGTGGTTCTCAAGCTATATCTTGCTCTAGTTAGGCCCCATTTAGATTATGCAGTTCAGTTTTGGTCGCCATATTATAGAATGGATATAAATTCACTTGAACGTGTCCAGCGTAGGATGACTAAGTTAATTCCCCAAATTAGAAATCTTTCATATGAAGAAAGATTAACAAAGCTTAAGTTGCATTCACTGGAAAGGCGAAGAGTTAGGGGTGACATGATAGAGGTTTACAAGTTGGTGAATGGACATAACAAATGGGATATTAATAGGGTATTAAAAGTATCAACACAAGACAGAACACGAAACAATGGGTATAAATTGGAAAAGTTTAGATTTAGGAAAGACTTGGGTAAATACTGGTTCAGTAACAGGGTTGTTGATTTGTGGAACAATTGCCGCGTAACATTGTGGAGGTGGGGTCCCTCGATTGTTTCAAGCATGGGTTGGACATGTATATGAGTGGGATTGGGTGGTTATAAATAGGAGCTGCCTCGTATGGGCCAATAGGCCTTCTGCAGTTGCCTTTGTTCTTATGTTCTTATGGGACGAACATTTACCCTTACCAGTAGTAAAGGAACGAGGTTCCTTTACTACTGGTCTCCTCCTTCGTTACTTCTCGTTGTTCTTTCAGCTGACGCACCTCCTCCCGCAGAGAGTCCAACTCTGTCCTCAGGGCTCCCACTAGAGTCACCAGGTCCTTCACTACAACTTCCATATTGCTATACACATGAGAGAATGTGTAGTGACTTAATGTCTAACATATTCAGAGATTTGAGTAAGGGTACCGAGTGATGTCTGGGGCCAGAGTTGGATATTGTCCTAATAGCAGCTTTGTGTTGGGTAATTAGAGGACGTAAATGATTTTGGGTAGTAGAACCCCAAGCACAAATACCATAGTTGAGATATGGATAGACGAGGGAGAAATAGAGAGTCACCAGGGCAGGGCGGGGTACATAATATCTGATCTTAGAAAGAATGCCAACAGTTTTTGAAACTTTTTTTGATATATTTAGAATGTGTCCCTGGAAATTTAGCTTGTGGTCAGTGAGAATGCCAAGGAATTTGCCATCTAATTTGTTACAAATTTGGGTATTGTTTATTTTGAGATTTATTTGATTAGAGGATTTATTGCCAAACAGAATATAGAAAGTTTTGTCAATGTTAAGGGTGAGTTTGTTGGCAGTTAGCCACAGATGGACTTTATTTAGCTCAGTATTTACTGTGGCATTTAGAGCAAGGGGGTCAGGACTGGAGTAAATGAAGGTTGTGTCGTCAGCAAATAGAATTGGTTTGAGGTGTTGGGAGGCATTTGGAAGGTCATTAATGTAGATGAGAAAGAGGAGAGGGCCAAGTATGCTGCCCTGAGGAACACCAATGTTGATGGGTAGGGTGGGAGAAATTGTATTATTCACAGAAACATACTGGAGCCTGTCAGTAAGGTAGGATTTGAGGTATTGCAGGGAGTGTCCTCTGACTCCATAATGATGTAGTTTAAGAAGAAGGTTTTGGTGGTTGACAGTGTCAAAAGCTTTACGCAGGTCCACAAATAACCCAACAGGGAACTCATTTTTATCAAGAGCTGTATGAATCGAGTTAAGCATACTAATAAGTGCATCGTTAGTGCTTTTTTTGGGTCTGAAGCCATATTGGCAAGGGCTAAGTATATTGTGTTTGGCTAGATAAGAGTAAAGCTGCTTATAGATTAGTTTTTCAAAATTTTTTGACAAGTTTGGGAGGATTGATATAGGTCTGTAGTTGTTAACATCTGTGGGATCACCACATTTGTGGACAGGCGTTACTCTCGTGTTTTTTAGAATATCTGGAAAGGTTAGGAGTTCAAGTGACTTGTTGAAGAGCAATGCAATAGCAGGGGCTAAAGATCTGGAGGCTTTTTTGTAAATTGAAGTTGGTGTAGCGAGTAGATTATCCCAATAATATACTCGCTCCAAATGCATTGTTAATATTCCTGTCAACCTTTGGAGATGAAGGGGTGAGGCGTTGCCCGGGCAACACGGTGAGGTGTTGCCCGAGCATATAAGCAGCAGAATAGCAAACATTAACTTTATACTGAGAAAAAAAAAATTGTACCACTTACGGGCTATTCATGCCCGTGCCACCTCTTGGGTGGCTTAATCTTTATCAATCAATCTTTATCAAACATTAACTAGTCTACTTTCAAGTGTGGTCTAGAGCAGACACTTGCGAGATACTGTACCGACGCTCAGTGCGCTCAACTCACACCAAAGTATCACCTGTGTACTTCTGTATATTCGACCAAATATATATATAGTATCTTAGTGTCTGTGTTTATTGTCACCATACTTTACGTAACAATAGAACCGTTACATTGGTATCTCCTCAAGGGCACTAGACTTGGTTTTAAGGGAAAGGATTATCTCATTGACGTCAGTGGAATTAATAGGCTTTAGGTACAGAGACTGTGGATAGTTACCTGTGAGATAGTCCTTAACGTCAGTACTGGAAGATGGAATATCATTTGCAAGGGATGACCCAATGGAAGAGAAGAACCTATTGAACTCAATAGCAGAATCTGAGGCTGAAATGCATCAGTTTCTCTGCTTTTATATCTGACATGTTTCCAAGTTTCCTATTTCTTTTTTATGGACCCATAGTATAAGGGTGAGCATGACGTTTTCCATTTCGTCGCAAAATCTTGGGTGATGGCATTTTTGAAGGCTCCTTTACGTGCAACATGGGGAATTGGATGACGGGTACTGTGAGGTGTGTTGTGCATTGCTTTGGCTAGTTGATCTATTAGTTCATTATGGAGAATACCACAATGCGCTGGGACCCATTGGATAGAGGTATCATAACCGTTTAATCGATGTTCATGAAGAAGTTGAAGACATGGGTAAACAAACTCCTTGCACGTTGTTGAAGAGTATGTAATGGCTTGAATCGCACTCTTGGAGTCACTGCAGATTATATATGTCCCGATTGGTAATATTGTGATTATTTGGAGAGCTTGATATAAGGCATATAATTCAGCTGTGAAAACAGATAGTTGGTTTGGTAATCGCCATCCCTGCTTGAGATGGTATTCCGGTATCCATACAGCGCTAGTGACCGAGGGTACGTTGTTCATGATGATGCGAGATCCATCTGTATAAATCGCTGTGGTATTTGGGTAGCAATTTTTCATTGTTGAGAGAAAGACTGAGGCTATGGCTGAGTTTGGTGCAGACTTTGGAATGTTGTCTTTGAGTTGCATTGCTGTATTAGGAGTTGTATAAAGCCAAGGTGGAATAGGGGGAACAATAAGTTGGGTTTCCGAGTTTTGGAGTAGAGAGAGGTCTATATTGAGGTTATTTGTAGCCCGTGTGAGGAAAGATTTTGTGAGTGATTGGTTGGGAAGCGGGGGTTATGTGGGTTAACTGTTGGGTTAATTTTTTATCTGTATGGGTGTGTACGGTGCGCAGTGGTACAGAGTGACAGATATCATATCAACACATATCTCTCAGGCAGCTATCCAAACTCTCTTCTCCTCTCACCAGTCAGCCCGTCAGATGTTGTGTCCATCATACACTCACTAAAAACCAAAGCTGGGAACATCAGTGAAATCCCATCCATTGTATACAAGAGCGCCTCCCATGCCCTTGCGCCACCTATAGCTCTGCTGTTCAACAAATCCCTTGAGTGTCATACCTTCCCTGATATCCTTAAAAAAGCAAGAGTAACGCCAGTTCATAAAGGAGGTAATCCGTCAGACATAAACAACTATAGACCAATATCGAACCTACCCATACTATCAAAAATATTTGAAAAAATTATCTACAAACAGCTCTACTCCTATCTCGTAAAATTCGACATTCTTAGCCCCTGTCAGTTTGGATTCCGCTCTCAAAAGAGTACCAACGATGCAATTATTAGTCTCCTTGATATAATTTACTCAGCTCTTGACAAAAATGAGTTTCCAATTGGACTCTTCATTGACCTGAGAAAGGCCTTTGATACTGTTAATCACGATTACCTCTTAAGTAAACTCCATCATTATGGGATCCGAGGCCATGCTCTGGACTATATCCAATCCTATCTTAGTGATAGACACCAATGTGTAGCCATCAATTATATAATCTCTCCCATTCTACCAATAACTGTTGGAGTGCCACAGGGCAGCATCTTGGGACCTCTTCTTTTTCTTATATACATTAATGATCTGCCTAATGTCTCTAACATTCTGAAACCTATTTTGTTTGCTGATGATACTACCCTCATCTACTCTGATCCCAACCCACATACACTAAATGGTGTTGTTAATAATGAACTAAAAAAAGTCCACTTATGGATGTCAACCAACAAACTAACACTTAACATAGAAAAGACCTACTACATCCTATTTGGAAGCAAATCTACAAATGCAATTCAGCTTCAGATTGACAATGCAAACATTAGCAATAAGAATGATGGAAAGTTTCTTGGCATATTCCTAGATAAGAGACTTAACTTCAGTACCCACATACAACACATAACTAAGAAAGTTTCTAAAACAGTTGGTATACTCTCCAAAATCAGATATTATGTTCCTAACTCTGCTCTCATCTCTCTATATTATGCACTAATCTATCCCTATCTTAACTATGGTATCTGTGCATGGGGTTCAACCACTGCAAACCACCTCAAGTCCATCATCATCCAGCAAAAATCTGCTATCAGAATAATGTCAAATTCTGCTTTCAGACAACACACAGCCCCCTTGTTTAACTCCCTAAATATGCTAAACATAATCTCACTCCACAAATTCTCCTGTGTCAACTACATTTACAAAACCCTGTTCTTAAATGCAAATCCTTGTCTGAAACTCTTCCTGGACAGATGTAATAGGACCCATTATCACCACACCAGAAATAAATATCTCTTCGATATACCCAGAGTTAAACTTAATCTGTGTAAACACTCTATGCAAATAAAGGGACCCAGTTTATGGAACTCACTCCCTACTGAATTGAAAAGCTGTCCAACTTTTACATCATTCAAAATCAATACTAAAAAGTACCTAATTTCATCTTCATAGTTTTTCACTTTTTGCCTTAAAATTGCACTGTATCAATTGCTACCCAATCTCCCAACCTTAATGTTCCCAATTTAAACATCTTTACCATTGTGATCATTGCTGTTTTCTTATATGTGCTGCCAATCTGTTGTATGGTGTTTATAAATCTTGTTTATCTGTATCTTTTGCTACCCAGTCTCCCAATCTTTATGTACCCAATCTGAACATCTTTACCATTGTGATCATTGCTGTCTTATATATGTGCTGTCAATCTGCTGTTTGGTGTCTATTAACCTTGTTTAAATTACTAATCAAGCTGTCAATGTAATTAATCAGAGCTTTATTATAACAATGTGCTTTAATATACCTACTTATCTCTCTCATCTCATTTTTCTCTTGTAATGTATCTATCATTTATCAATTCTGATTGAAATTACCTACTTAAAATTATCTGCTAGATTAAGGACCTGCCCGAAACGCTGTGCGTACTAGTGGCTTTACAAGAATGTAAATACTGTACTATCCAATGTATTCTCACAAACCCAATGTACCTTCTTGTATATATATAAATAAATAAATAAATAAATAAATAAATAAATAAAGGTAGTTTACACCCTGTACAGCAGCTCCCGTTTGTTGTGAAGATGTCACTCGCTCGCTTCCTCGCCGCCTTCCTCCGCCCATTTTCTTTGTCACTGATCTTTGCTGATACAAATGTAATGTTGTATTTTATTTATTTTGCAGTCTTCTAGATGTTGTTTCTGCTCGGCTTAGACTCAGTTACAAGTATCTCTGGGAATTCTCATTATCTGCCGATGTAGACCTGACCAAATGTAAACTGTCAACAAAATTATTCGCACACCCACCGTCACTATATGGTGGAGTGCGAAAAGATACGTGAATTCAGAGACAATTCTATAACCAATGTTCCAACGATGTGTAAATATGTCATTAAAAATTATCTGCTACCAGAAATTTTAGCCAAATATCCCCAGTTTGCTAACTGTAGGTAGTAACTAAGTGATTATAACCTATGCACCGCTTCCCACTGGATTGGGGGGGGGGGCGGTGTACACCGACTACTGGGGGCGAGTGTGGTGTTGCTAGTTGGATCTGCTGAGACTAGTTCGTGCTGAGACTAGTTCGTGCCGGGGCTAGTTGAGAGAAGCAGGTAATTAAAGGGCTTATGGACGCCGCATCCTCTGGCGTCTCCAGCTTATTTCTGCCCCAACTATCATCTGGGGCTAGTTGTAGGGGGCAGCGTTATGTGGGGCTAGTTGTTGGGGGCAGCGGTCCGTCTAATTACCGCAAGCTACCACAAGCTTCACAAAGCTTCCTGGCAATACGTTAGTAATGAATAAATATGATATATTTACTCATTATAATGTTGGTGCTGAATGTACAACACGAAAAAACATAATTTTAATCAGAAAAAGTATCTTTTTATAAAGAAATTAGACGAAAATAATGAACTGGTGATGCCAAATCAAGTAGACGATCCAAGCGTCAGTTAGCTTAGGTTAGGTTAGTTTTGGTTTGGTTAGGTTAGGTCAGCCTAACCTAACATGTCATATTTATTCATTACTAACGTATTGTCAGGAAGCTTTGTGAAGCTTGTATAACTTGCGGTAGCTTGCAGTAATTAGACGGACCCGGGAGGCAGTGTGGTGGGGCTAGT
Source organism: Procambarus clarkii (assembly GCF_040958095.1). Taxonomy (NCBI): domain Eukaryota; kingdom Metazoa; phylum Arthropoda; class Malacostraca; order Decapoda; family Cambaridae; genus Procambarus; species Procambarus clarkii. The sequence goes on along the minus strand of NC_091213.1, from coordinate 22,295,302 downwards.
TGTGGAGGTTGAGCTATTGTGGGGGACAAATGCATGGTTAACTGAAATATTAAATACAGTACTGTATTAGTGATGGTGACTGGCCTGCCTTGCTCTAGTCATCTCTAATGTGCTGTTTAACACTGTCAAACACTGAAGGTCTTTTAATGACCATGTTAAGACCACTATTTAGTGCCATAAATGTCTTTGCCACTAAATAGTGCTATATAACTTCTGGGTGTTATTTGAATAATAGGTTTAGGCCTTTGAGGCAGTACAGAAAGTTCTATATACAGTATATAACTGTATGTTTGTAGCCTGCTTACAAATGCTTAAACATTTGTAAGCAGGCTTGGGTACGAAATGCCCCCTTGGGGGTACACATCTATGTAGAATAATTATTCGTTCTCATGATTTTGCTTAATCTGCTGTGGCTATGTTCTCCCTAAGTAGAATTACTAGCAAGTAATTCTTAAATGCATTATGCGAGCTGTTTGGTGCAATGCACACAGAATGAGGAAGATTCTTATATGTGCACTTCTGTAGTGGAATGTTAATGTGTGCACACACCTGTAGGGTCGGGGCAGCTAGCCAGGTGTCTGGGAATCTAACATGGGCTCGATACACACAATGTTTCTTTTCAGAAAGATGTTTTAGAAAAGATACTTTGAGAGATTTTCAGGGGTCGTTCTTAGTTTTGTGTACATTAGTCAAAAGTGCTCCTGGCTCATGCACCTTCCTTCATGTACATTGTGTGTGGATGTAATGGATCACAATGCAATGCTAATGCTGTGGTAATGAGGCTGTGTTCCTGGTGATGGAAAGTTGAATGATGTAAGTGTTGCAAAAGTCATACCATTGTTGGTCTTAAATTTGTGCTTGGGAGGGCCAGGTATTGTCATCTATCTTAATGTTTTAATTGTACAGGTCCTGTCACCATTAACACCTAGGGATTTCTAAATCTAATTAAAAGAGTTTAGTTTTACAGTTTAATTTTAGTAGGTCAGTGTATGGTTACCACTTTAAAATGCAAGCAATATATTTGCTTTTAACAATTGGTTTCCAGCAGCATAGGGTAATATGTAACCTGTATGCGATGAAATACATTGGCCCCATTGTTTGAATATTGACGATTCAACCTTTTGATAAATTTAGTCTTGTAAATGTACTAAATACATTTGTACTAAATACAATACTTCATGCACTTAAATGTAGTTTCATTACTTAAGATTCTTATCCTAGTCTGTCCTGTAAGACTAAAATTGTGCCATAACTTGTATTAGCCACTTTGTTCAAGTTTTTATTAAATACATACAAGCATGTCAGTGCTACAGAATTATGCCTGCAGTTTATTCCTTATAACTTCTAGTCGACATTGTTGAAACGTACATTTGCTGGTACCAACTGTCTGATTTTTTCACTTGTGTTGATATGCAGGGGTTTGATGCAGACTTGCTAGGTGATATCTGAACCTGTTCTCTCAAATATTACTGTAAGTCACATTTTGATGCTTAAATCCTCCAACACCAAAACTGTTAACTAAAAATCATAGTGGCCTGCAAAATTGATGTAATGTCCAGTTTTTTATTCATGGTCGTTGGTTAGGTTAGGTTTGGGCTATTTAGTACATCAGTTGAGTGACATTGTGAACACTTGAGATGAAGAGCTGGATATCTAGCTCAAAACCACCAGGACAGTGGTTTTAAACTATTAAAAATAACACCAGTTAAGTAGGTTTTAATATTTATTCATTTTTATATATACAAGAAGGTACATTGGGGGTTAAGAGAGTACATAGCAATGAAGATTTTTACATTCTTGTAAAGCCACTAGTACGCATAGCGTTAAGAGCAGGTCCTTAATTTAACAGATAGTTTTAAGTAGATAATTTCCAGCAAAATTGACAAAAAATGTTTACACATGTATTGTAAGAAAATTTAACACAATACACAATAATTAGATTAATACACAATAATAACAAAGATTAGTAGGTATATTAGGGCAAAATAGGATTATCAACTGGTTCATTGAAGCACAATTTGTGGATCATTTCAAGGAATAATGCAATAAAATATGTACTCAATATAACAAACATGATATAGGTGATAGCAGTGATGACAAAGGTAAAGATTGTATGGCTTAGGTACAATATTGGGGGATTGGGTTGCACTAGATACAGTGAGTATAAAGCACTAAATAGGAAACTTTAAAGATGAAATTAGGTACTTTTTGGTTTTATTTTTGAATAAGGCAAAAGTTAAACAGCTTTTCAATTCATTAGTGAGTGAATTCCATAGAAAAAGCCCCTTTATTTGCATAGTGTTTACACAGATTAAGTTTGACTGGGGATATCAGATATATATTTCTGGTACAGTATGGTGATTATGGGGTCTATTACCCCACATGGTGTACTATACCTTATTATGCCCAGAAAGAGTTTTAGAACAGGGTTTGCATTTAAGAACAGGGTTTTGTAAATGGCACAAGAGAATGTGTGGAGTGAGTTTGTTTAGCATGTTTAGGGATTCAAACAGGGGGACCGAGTGTTGTCGTCTGAAAGCAGAGTTTGATATTGTTCTTATAGCAGATTTTTGCTGGGTGGTGATGGGCTTGAGGTAGTTTGCAGTGGTTGAACCCCATGCACAGATACCATATGTAAGATAGGGATAGATTTTTTGCATAGTATTATGAGAGGAGAGCAGAGTTTGGAACATAATATTTGATTTTAGAGAGTATCCAACTGTTTTTGAGACTTTCTTAGTATTGTATTTCATGTGAGTGCTAAAATTGAGTCTCTTGTCTAAGCATATGCCAAGGAACTTTGCATCAGTTTTATTGCTGATGTTAACATTGTCTAAAGCTGAATTAATTCATTTTTTTTTTATATACAAGTGATGTAACATTCCTGTACAGCCACTAGTACGCGCAGCGTTTTGGGCAGGTCCCTGGAATATGATCCCCACGAAGAATCGTTGTTACAACCAAGTACCCATTTTACTGTTGAGTTAAACAGAGGCTACAGTTAAGGATTTGCACCCAGTAAATCCTTCCCGGCCAGGATACGAACCCATGACAAAGCGCGTGCGGAACGCCAGGTGAGTGTCTTACCACTACACCACGGAGATTAATTTATAAATTTATTTATTTATATATATACAAGAAGGTACATTGGGGGTTAACAGAGAATATAGAATTTAAGTTGAATTTCCATTCTTGTAAAACCACTTAGCACGCATAGCGTTTCGGGCAAGTCCTTAAACTAACAGATAATTTTTAGATAATTAACAGTAAAATTGACAAAAAATGGTTACAGGTACTTTACAGCTTTACTTTACAAGTACAGATGATTTTAAGTAGAAAAATTATAGTAAATTGAAAAAAAAAAGAAGTTTACAGGTACTTTGCAAAAATTGTTGACACAAAAGCAGATTAGAATAATACACAATAATAACAATACACAATAATGAACAAGTATTACTAGGCATATTAGGAAAACATCTCAGGGTTATACATAGGTTCACTGAAGCACAATATGAGGATCATTACAAGGAATAATGCAGTAGAATATGCACTAAATACAACATGTTATCAGGTGATCTAAGATTACAATGGTAAAGTAATATGTCTTAGGTACAAATATTGGAGGAATGGGTAGCACTAGAAACGGTGCGAAGATAAAGCTCTAGGTAGAAGACTATGAAGCTGAAATTAGGTACTTTTTGGTTTTATTTTTGAATAAAGCAAAAGTTGGACAGCTTTTCAATTCATTAGGGAGTGAGTTCCTTAGACTAGGTACCTTTATTTGCAGTGTGTTTACACAGATTCAGTTTGACTGGGCGATATCAAAAAGATTTGTGTCTGGTGTGGTGATTATGTGTTCTATTATATCTGTCAAGGAAGAGTTTCAGTACAGGGTTTGCACTTAGAAAAAGGGTTTTATAAATGTAATTGACACGAGAATGTATGGAGTGAATTTATGTTTAGCATGTTTAGGGATTTAAACAGGGGAACTGTGTGTTGTCTGAAAGCAGTTTGTTATTGTCCTGATAGCAGATTTCTGCTGGGTGATGATGGGCTTGAGGTAGTTTGCAGAGGTTGAACCCCATGCACAGATACCATAATTAAGATTGATAAGTGCATAATTTTCTTCACCACCACAGAGAAATTTGGCAAGCGGAATGGATGACACGAGGCCAACAATACCACTTGTAGCAAGGCATTCAAAGGGACATGCTACTCAGTATCTCACTGCCTTTGCAGGTTGGTCATACAAACATGATGTATTATTTTATTAGTTACTGTACTCGGTGATTGGAGCATGATTAGAGCTTCGAGATATGGGTAGCAGCAAGAGAAGTTTCTGGTGAGATTTGATGGAAATGAATGTACTGAACGTGATTTTTATATTCCACAAAATCATTGTTTAATCTTAACTTCTCAATTATTAAAATAACAAGTATTCTCCTTACATTTGCACTGAAAAGAAAGTATGTTACTTTTCTCCTTACTTAACAATTACAGCATCTTCACATCCTCTAGCAGAAATGAGAAAGAGCAACTCTATTAGGATGAGAATCATCAGAAAGCATTAGGACCTTGGTAAATTTAATAATTTGTTACATTTGGTGGCCGGATAGAAAGGATCATTTAGAAAGAGATGCAACTAGTGGACTGCATAAAGAAGTAATGCAGTAGTTCCTACCTGTACAAATGGATGCAAGATGCTACTGTGACAGAAATGAGAAAAATCAAGAATTAGAGCAGTAGAAATAGACAATCTGAGATCTGTGGTGTTTGGGGAATAAAGTAAATGATTAATATCCTGGAAAGATGTGGTGTACAAATTGTGGTAAATGAAAAGCTTAAAAGATAATGCACTGACATGGTTGATTGGGACCCTAATCAAATACTTTAATCCCTGCTAGATATGGATATAGAGATTGGGTGGATATAAGTAAGAGCTGTCTCATATGGGCCAATAGGCCTTCTGCAGTTACCTTCATTTTTATGTTCTTATAGGATCTGCTCTGCATTACTCAATAGGCCTCCAATGTTCTCATGTTCTTAAGTGGTTAGGTTGACATACTAAGTGTGTAAGTAAGCATGGATTAAGTGTGAAGAGTGCACAGAATGCATGCAGTAGGCAGGCGATGAGTCACAATAATGTGGCTTAAGTATGTTGACCAGACCACACACTGGAAGGTGGGGATGATGACGTTTCGGTCCAGTTCTGGACCATTCTCAAATCATTCTCACAATCGACTTGAGAATGGCCCAGGACGGACCGAGGCGTCGTCGTCCCTTCACCTTCTAGTATGTAGTAGGGTACAAGGTTATGTGGTAGCAGTTTGTGGTCTTAATCTAATCATCTGGCGCCTCACTTCCTATGAAATAAAATTAATGGAACATTACAAGTCAGTAGGCAGTGATTATGCATTGGTTGTGAGATAGTTGAATATTCTTAAATTGCTTCCAATGAAAAGATTATAAGCAGGATATGCTGACGAGTGCATCATTGAATTATATAAAAAGATTTACCTGATTTACCTGAGGGCCACTAACCCTAGTGGCCTCGACGAGGACAGGAAGTCGGCAGCTTGTCGAAGGTCCCCCCCCCCATTTGCCTTGTTTTTTTTTCCAAGTGGAAAAGAGCCCTAAAAGATGGAGATGTAGTGAGCATGAATAAGAAAGAATAAAAGAAATGGGTGTCTTTATGCCTTATTGGATTGCAAAATTAAATGGATTATAGTAATTAATGAATTGAGTAAATTTTACATCATTGGAATTGTATGCATGAATTGATTGCTTTCTCAGCTTGTCCATCTAATACTGCACTAACATTGTCATTAGCTATCATGGGTGCCCTGGCTGCTGGGACTGTGTTGGGCTACTCGTCTCCAGCTGGTCCTAAATTCATGTCTAATACAACCACTGGACCGCTGCATCTGACCACGGAACAAAATATGTGGTTCTCATCGTCAATGAACTAGGGAGCTCTGATGGGGGGGTCCTGTTGGTGGCCTATGTCTTGGTGTTTTAAGTAGATGAGGCACAATGCTGGCTTCCACGGTACCCTTTGTCGCTGGATGGCTTCTTATTGGTACGTGCAACTGTTGACTTATATGCTCTGTATCTTTCTTTAACTATTGAGCATAAGTTGTATCAAGCATGTATTTTTTGTATTGTACATACTATGGTGTAATTTAATTTCTGGTGTAATCTGGGTTCTGGTGTAATTTATAGTTATAAAATGCCAGTTGTTGTGGTGTACTGTCTTTCTATAATTTATATATTTTATAATATATTTTTATCTCAATGGTTTTAATACACACTACCATCTCCTGAAGTTTAGTCCAAAAATCAGTCACTCTGGTGAAAATCAGTCAATCAGTCACTCACATTATCTTATCTTTGCCATTTATACAATAGTTTGCAAATGTCATGTTTCAAAAGCTTCTCTCTTTTCATATTCTTTGGCAGACTTGTGTGAGGTCCATGATATTTTTTCGTTATATTCAAAAGTCTTCAGCCTTTCCTCATAGCTCTGGCATCTATTTTGTTTTACATGTCTTTGGATTTATCCATCCACTTTGATTGTAAAGTGATGATCTTACAGTATTGATCTTTAATCCCAAATGATATAAGAATTTGGGCACTATTCCTTCACTCCATCCTAGGACTCCTTTACTCCCACTCTAGGAGCCGGTCGACCGAGCGGACAGCACACTGGACTTGTGATCCTGTGGTCCCGGGTTCGATCCCGGGCGCCAGCGAGAAACAATGGGCAGAGTTTCTTTCACCCTATGCCCCTGTTACCTAGCAGTAAAATAGGTACCTGGGTGTAAGTCAGCTGTCACGGGCTGCTTCCTGGGGGTTGAGGCCTGGTTGAGGACCAGGCCGCGGGGACACTGAAGCCCCGAAATCATCTCAAGATAACAAGATAACCAAGAGAGAGAGGAGAGCAGAGTAGGGTACATAATATCTGATCTTAGGGAGTATGCCAACTGTTTTAGAAACCTTTTTTGTGTTGAATGTGGGTGCTGAAGTTGAGTCTCTTGTCTAGGTATAGGCCGAGGAACTTTCCATCATTTGCATTTGTTGATGTGCTTCCAAATGAGATGTAGTTCCTTTCTATGTTTAGTGTGAGTTTTAGTTGACATCCATGAGTGGACTTTTTTAATTCATTATTTACAATATTATTTAACCCTTAAACTGCACAACACGCAATATGATGTGTTGAGTAACTTGCTATAAATTGCCCATCATCATGTCATATGACGTGTTGGAGTACTACACAAGATATAAACGGCCCGCGGATACAAAGGGTTCACCTCGCCTTCATCAGGGCTCTTGTAAACAGACGCCATTTTTTTTTCTGGGGGAGCCCCTACGGCTCCCCAGAGCTTTCCATGGCTGATATAGATACCCTAACTATTTTGCATCAGTTGATGTGGGTGGAGTTCTAGGCCTACCGGAGACCACGAGCCAGAACCTGGCCCCCTCACAGAGGCACGGGGAGCAATGGCCCATAGAATTGCACATGTGATTTAGAGCATTCTATATCTGCCATCGACCAGGACAGGCACCCAGAAAGGTAAGCACAACAAAACAAACCCCTATTCTGGTTAACAACGAAAATCGACAAACGAGTGGACAGAACTCCCCAAGAAAAACAAACTTACAAGCATGACGTCACACAAGCCACGCCGCATGTCTGCGCAGCTCCCCCATCCCCAGGAGGGGAAAGGGGGGAGCCCCAGACCCCCGCGCCGGCAATCCCCGCCTCGGTTCCTCAGGCTGATGGGATAGTGCATGGTCGTGTGGCTCCAGCTCCGGTCTTGTCTCAGTGCTGTGACTTGTTTTCAGTGCTGCTCTTCAGGTTCTCGGGCTGCATATGCTTAGGGTCACCTTCCCCTGAGTGCCCTGTAAGTACCGCCCTTGGGGCTTGGGGTTGCATTCCACAAGTCACCTTGGGTCTACCTCTGTTGGCTTTTCGCTGCTTGGCATTTGGCCGTCCCGAGTGTTTGGGGGTTTTCCTTCCTTGTTTACCTGGGGTAAGTGGTAGTTATAGCACTGGTGGGGAGCAGGATACTGCGTAGCTAGTTTTCACCTCACACCTTATAGTTTTTACCTATAACAGCGGCCGGCTCTGTTCCTCTGGGTACGTTGTCCACTTGTGTTTTTTTTTTTATATTTGTTTTTGCCTGGTAGGGGGGGGGGTCTGCCTTGTGTCCCTCCCCCCCCTTATATTAGGGTCGTTTGTGTGGTGGCACCCCCTGCTTTGCCCTCACGGGTGGACACGTCCTGTGGGTTCAGCTTTAGCAGTTTGCTTGGTAGTTTGTGGCGCCGGTTAGCAGTGCCCTGCCTGGGATAACCCTTAGCAGACCCAGTCTAGGGGACGTGGGAAACCCCACGGGGGCTCTCGGGTCTGATAGTGGAGACCCTTGCGTTCCCTCTCGCTTTGTGCGAGTTGAGGGTTGCTCTGTCCCTTTGTCTCAGGGTGACTCTCCTTGTTTTTGCCTCCATCATGCTGCCTGTTGGGTCGGTGGAACATTCGACCCCGAGTCCTGCGAGCTTTGTTGCTTGTTCATGACTCAATTCACCCAGTCTGCTGATGAATTCCCTTGGGTGCAGGCAGCTCGCGCGTTGCAGGGTAGGTTGTTGCAACGTGCTTGGGTTGTTGCTTCCCCGGACGCCCCAAGGCTGCGCCGCTTTGTGTAGGGACCCGGACTTGGGGGTTTTGGTCGCTTCGGCCTTGGTTCCGTCCACGCCCCCTTGTTTTTCTCCTTCGGTGGTTCATTTTGTTCCCCCTCCCCCTCCTGTTTCCGGCCCCTAAGCGTCTGCAGGCTTCAGGGTCGGGGCGGGGTTAGAGGTTTCTGAGACTTGGGCAGTTTCGGGGGTTGCCCCGTCCGGGGTAGCAGCGGAGGCATTCGAGTCCGTTCCTCCGGCCGATGCTCCGGGGTCTGACCAGTGGGCCCCTTCTCTTCCAGCTCTCTCGGCTGCCCCGGCTTTTTCTTGTGAGGTCGGGGCTTTGGAGGTCGACTCGGCCCCGGGGCCTGGTGTAGAGACTCCTGGGGTTAGGGAGGAGCGGCCTTGGGGGCCTTGGGCTCCGCCTGGATTTCCGTCCTTCTGAGCGGGGCTTACTATTGCAAGGAGTGGGGGTTTTCTTTTCCCCCCCTCTGCATACGATTTGGACTTGGGTTCTGCTCCTCCCCTGGTTCGGTTCCATGTCACTGTGGTTTCTTCGGTTCCGTCTTCCGGAGGTTTTCGGCTACCCGCATCTCTTCGCCTGCGGTGTTGTTGGCCTTTGCAGCTTACCTCCTGCATGACCCGGAATTTGCCTCCGCGATGGTTCCTTCCGTTCTGGTCCGGGATGCCGGATTGGGCTACTTGTAGCCGGTTGGGCTCCTTATAGCCAAATGGGCTACTTGTCGCCGGTTGGACTGCTTGTCGCTTTGTTGGGCTATTTGTCGCCTTGTTGGGCTACTTCATGTCCTGCACATGCGCCATGGGAGTTTGTTTTGGTTCCGGGCGGTGTGCACACGTGTCGGTGTTCTGCGTCCATTTTATCTCGGGGGGGGGGGGGGGGGGGGCGCTCGCCTCTCTCTCTTATCTTTCTCCAGTCCGTGCCCCGTTCTCTTGGGGGTGTTCTGGAGTGCCGCTGTGGGGAAGTCACGAGGTTTTTTCCTTGTGTTTTAGGGGGGAGCCTCCTTCGCCGCTCCCCTCCTCCTCTCCTGCATGGGCACCCTTACCGCCTCCGGCGGCTACATTCTCATAGGCTTTCGTCATGGCCCTTCAGCGCCTATGTTCTGCAGGTGGGTTGGTGCGGTCTGACATCTCCTTCGTCCTGACACTGTTTTTGTTTTTGGAACTAGGAATGGGTGTACATACGTACTTGAGAACGTGGAACGTAACAACCGAAGTGCCTGCTCCAGGGCTATTGGCCCATATGTGGCAGCTCTTGTTCACACCACCCAATTCCTTCCTCGGTTCACGGGTGACTGCAGGTGGCCTCTTGGCTCTTACGAGGCGGCTCCTGCCTGTACTCATCCTGCCCCCCTCTCCTATGCTTGTCTAACCATGCTTGAGTTCGAGGCCCCGCCTCCACCTTGTTCCATGGTGCAACGGTGGAGGTGCCTGTTCAGTGGTACATTTTCCTGTGTCGAGGGTGTTATGTGCTCGCCTCCTTGTGCTTGAGGGGTTGGGTTCTGGCTCTTTCGTTCCGCCTCTCACCTGTCGTTCGCCTGACGTGCAGATTCTTTGCTTCCTGGGCACTCTCGTCTCTGCTCTTGGGGCTGTGTATGGGGTCAGCCCAGGTATGGCTGCCTAATGTGTTCCATCTCTTGCCTGTTACACTGCACACGTTTCTTCTACCGTCCCTGTGGCTCGGTTGGGTACTCGGTTTCCGCCTGTGTCCCCTTGTTGTGTGCCACTCGTGTTCTAGTTTATCTTTATCTTCTCTGTCACTTCCTCGGGGAGTGTGGTGACGTTTCGCTGCGGTTTTGGTACTGCAGCTGCATGTAGGGGTATGGTTGTGGCGTTTTGTTCGGTCCTTCCGTGTTCCCTCTGGGGCCCTCCTTCCTTGCTGGTCTTGCTGTGCCAGGCCTGGTTTTTTCATGTTCCTGGGATTCTCTGTCCTAACCTCATTGTGCTGGCTGGGGATGAGCTTGGGATCTTCGTCTCGCCCCTCGCCTATTATTCGCTTTTGGTTCAAGTTCCTGAGCCCAGTCGGCTCCCTTCCTTAGTGCTTTTCACGGCTGCCCCGGGGTTTTTCTTGACACTGGGGCTTGGGGGGACAGCTCGGTTCCGGGGCCTGCAAGGTGGGTTCCCGGGGCTGGGGTGGGGCTAATGTGGGGGGCCTTTGTGCGGGCTCCTTCCCTGTCGGCTACACTTGTGGTGGTAGAATAGCGAGCTTGTGGCTTTTTGGTTTCGGTCCTGCGGTCCTGGTCTTTGGACAGGGTGCTCTCCTGTCTTTCTTCTCCTTGGTTTGTTGTGGCTCCTTCAGTTCAGGATTACTTTGCTACGGCTCTTTTTCTGTTGGCATTGGCCTCTGGGGTTCATGTGGCGGAGCTTCATGCTCTTCTCAGGCGCAGTGGTTATTTGCTCCTATGGTCGTGGTCATAGGTTTGTTCGTCTGCAGCCATCTCCCTTTTTCTGGTGAAGGATGTGACTGCTGCTTTCCGGTGGGGTCCTTGGGTGGTTGTTGCTTGGGTTATCAGGCCAGGGGTTCACCTGGTGTTGTCTTGACTTTGTGTTGAGGAGTGGAGCACCGACCGCCTCCCGGGTATGTCCCCTTGTTTCTTAGGTAGTCTTTGGTGAAGTAGCTCTGGGGAGCCGTAGGGGCTCCCTCCAGAAAACCAGCGTTGAATGTAATGAAACGCCATTTTCTGGGCGAGTCCCGGAGGCTCCCCGGCACCTTCCGGTCGGCGTTTTTTCGCGATTTTGATATCCAGCCTCAAAACTGGGGCGGGGATCGCTTGCGCGGGGGTCTGGGGCTCCCCCTTCCCCCTCCCGGGGAGGGGGGAGCTGCGTAGACATGCGGCGTGGCTTGTGTGATGTCATGCTTGTTAGTTCGTTTTTCTTGGGGGAGTTCTGTCCACTAGTTTGCCGATTTTTGTTGTTAACCAGAATAGGGGTTTGTTTTGTGGCGCTTACCTTTCTGGGTGCCTGTCCCGGTCGATGGCAGATATAGAATGCTCCAAATCACATGTGCAATTCTATGGCCATTGCTCCCCGTGCCTCTGGTGAGGGGGCCAGGTTCTGGCTCGTGGTCCCCAGTAGGCCTAGAACTCCACCCACATCGACTGATGCAAAATAGTTAGGGTATCCATATCAGCCATGGATAGCTCCGGGGAGCCTCCGGGACTCACCCAGAAAATAGCGTTTCATTACATTCAACGCTGGTTTTTTAAAATTGTAGGCCAAATTCCCGGGTGTGAATTTATATTGAATCAGTTGATTCATGAATGAATCAGTATTGAGTGGCCACCAAGCCTGATGCATGCATCATGAACTCACAGCACTACTGTTCAGCTTGTGACCACAGCATCGCCTAAAAATGCCATAATATATATGTTCATGCTATTATTTAGTGATGATAGTCTTACAGAAGACCCCTGACTGTGATAAAAATAACCAAGATTCTGATAATAACAGGATTATTGTGATAATTAGCGCTGTAGTGGGAGGAGTAATCTTGGTGGGGAGGGAGGTAGCATTGTCTGCTGTCTCTGTGTGACCACCTTTTACTGTCTGGACTCACTATACCAGCTTAGTTGTTCGCTATGGTGAACAAAACATGCAGATACTTATATATAACGTCTGTATATAGTGAATAAAAGCAAAAATAGTATTGTGGGAGGAGAATGATGGCGAATCAGGGAGGGAGAAAGTGAGGCAGTGAGGGAGGGAGAAAGAGGCAGCCAGTGGCAGCCTGCCACTGGCTGCCACTGCCACTCAGCATACCAACTTAATAGTTCGTTATGGTGAACACGAATGTAGATACTTATATATAATGTGTATATAGTTTAATAACACCACAAACGGTATTGTTGGGGGAGATATTTTAGTGCGTCTGACCTTGAATGTGCGAGGGAAGAAGCTGCCAGTTGTCTGTGTAGCAACGTCTCCTAGTGCCTGAACTAACTATATCAGCTTAGTTGTACTGTTGTGGTGAACAAAACATGTAGATACTTACATATAACGTCTGTATATAGTGAATAAAGGCAAAAACAGTATGGTGGGAGGAGAATGTGGGCAAGTGAGGTGTTGAGGGAGTGAGTGGCAGCGAGTGGCTGACTGGCGTGTGGCGGTCTCTCCTTGTTGATTCTTGACTCATAATACCAACTTAGTGGTTTGTTATGGTGAAAAAAACATGCAGATACTTATATATAACCTGTGTATATAGTGTAATAAATGACAAAGTATTTGTTCACTGTTTGATGAACATAATAATTGAATCAACAATATGCACACCATAATTTTGAGTACAGTGATGATTCACACATTTTATTATATAAATATATCACACTACACACTACTGAATAATATTACAGCAAAAAAACTGCAAAAAATCAGAGACATTGAAATACCATAATTAGGTAATTATCTTTTTGTGACCACTCCTGCCTGACAGCTGGGGAGGAGCAGATCGCCTGGGACGCACGCTGAGTCAGCGCCTGTTTTTTGCCAGACTTCCCTGCCCTATAGCAGGCAATATATGCCACTTACGATTTTTTTACTATTTCTCCCATGATCAGAGGACACAAATTAATAGGTTTAGAAGAAAAAACTTTTTTTTTTTGGTATGTGCCTGTGGGTGGCAAATGCTAATTAGCCCTGAGCAGGACAAGGGTTAATGTGTGTGGGTTGGGGTCTGAGTAGATGAGGGTAGTATCATCAGCAAACAATATAGGTTTAACCACCGTGCTGCGCGGAGTTTATTGAGAAATTCCCCGTCTGTGTGGGGAAAATTGTGCGTCTGTCCCTCGTGTTATACACAGTGCTGCGCCATTAGTGAAATATTTTTTTAAATAACTTTTTTATTTTCATAGTAACTTTGAATATTTTTGGCCAAGACTATGTCTGGTAGCAGCATCAATCGTTCTGGAGGTGTTAAGAGGAAGAAGGTTGTCCTTGCAATTAAAGACAAGTTACGTGTTGTTCAACCAGTGAGGCGTCACAGGCAGCCAAATGCCTTCAACATTTGCATGCAACATCTCACTTGTTAAAGGCGCAAGCAAGCGCCTTTAACAAGTGAGGCGTCACAGGCAAGCCTTGCACTTTTAACAAGTGAGGCATCACAGGCAAGCCAAGCGCCTTCAACAAGTGAGGCCTCACAGGCAAGCCAAATACTTTCAACCAGTGAGGCTTCAGCAGCTGGCAGTCAAAACTCACTTTGCTTAATGAACTTGTACAGTAATTTTAAGTGTTAATTTTAGTGTTGTGTTAGTATAGGTTACGTAAATTGTTAAGAATTCTTACCTTCAAGATGTGTGGCATCAATCAAGAAAACGAACATCAACAAGGTAAGTTGAGGTTTCTAGTTGAATATTTAATAATTATATGTGGCAAGGCAATTCAAATTATGTTGTTTGTAGTATAAAAATAGTTGGAAATGGTCACTTTTGGACTCGTAGGTGAAAAAGTACCATTATCCGAAAAATGTGATAATCCGGCTGGGGGTCCTTCCCATATAGTCCGGATGATCGAGTGGAGACAGTAACACCACAAACAGTATTGTTGGAGGAGAAATATTAGTGCGTCTGGCCTTGAGGGCGGCAGCCATCAGCTGACTGTATGAGTAGCTACGTCTTTGTGCCTTTACTCACCATACAAGCTTAGATGTACAGTTATGGTGAACAAAACATGTAAATACTTATATATAATGTCTGTATATAAAAGCAAAAACAGTATGGTGGAGGAGAATGGTGGCAAGTCAGGTGAGGTGAGGGAGGGAGAGAGTGGCAGCCAGTGGCAGGCTGCCACTGCCACTCAGCATATCAACTTAGTGGTTCGTTATGGTGAACACAAATGTAGATACTTATATATAGCGTCTGTATATAGTGAATAAAAGCAAAAACAGTATGGTGGGAGGAGAATGTGGGTGAGTGATGAACATAATTGTTCACTGTTTGATGAACATAATTGAATCAACAATATGCACACCATATTTTTTAGTACAGCGATGATTCAGTCATTTTATTATATAAATATATCACACTACACACTATTGAATAATATTACAGCAAAAAAACTACGAAAAATCAATCGGAGACATATTGAAATAATTAGGTAATTATCTCTTTGTGGCAACTCCAGCCTGACAGCTGGCGAGCAACAGACCACCTGGGACACACGCTGAGTCAGCGCCTGTTTTTTGCCAGACTTCCCCGCCCTATAGCAGTCATCAGTCATGTGTATGGAGTTCTTAGGCCTACCGGGGACCACGGCCAAAACCGGGCCCCCTCAGAGAGGCAAGGGGAGCAATGGCCTATAGAAACCCCAGTGTGGTTGGAAGCATTCTATGTCTGCCATCGACCGGAACAGGCACCCAGAAAGGTAAGCGCCTCAAAACAAACCCGTATTCTTGTTAAAATTGCTACCAAAATCCGAACTATTGGATAGAACTCCCCAACAGAAAAACAAAGAAACTAGTGTGACGTCACACGTCACCGCGCTGCTGTCTGCGCAGCTCCCCCCTCCCCGGGAAGGGGAAGGGGGAGCCCCAGACCCTCCACACCTCAGTTCTTGAGGCTGATGCTTTAGGCGAAGGTCGTGTGCTCTGACTCCGGTGTCGCTACAGCACTGTGCTTTGTGTGTGGTGTTTGTTTTTGTGGGTGTGAGAGTCAGGAGTTATCTTCAGTACTCGGGCTGCATGTGCCTAGGGCTTCCTTCTCTAGGTGCCCTGTAAGTACTGCCCTTGGGGCTTGGGGCCACCTTCCACAGCCTCCTTGGGGTCTGCCTCTGCTGGTCTGTTTTACCTTTTTTGTTTTTTCGGCCGCCTGTTGTGCTCTTGGGTGTTCTGTTCTCCCTTGTTACTGGCAGGTAAGAGGCAGCTTGCACTGGTAGGGGCGCAGGGTGCTGCACAGCTTGTATTCCCGACATAGCGGCTGGCTCTGTTCCTTGGGGTTCGCTGTCCTCCTGCGGGGTTTTGTTTTTCCTTTTGTTTTTGCCTGGTAGGGGGTTCTGCCCTCTTGTTCCACTAGTTTTTGACCTTTCACGGTTCTCCTCAGTGGCACCCCCTGCTAGGTCCCCGTGAGTGTACATGTCCCTGGGGTACAGCTATAGAAGTTCGCTTGGTAGTTTTGGGCGCCGGTTAGCAGCCCCCTGCCTGGGACTACCTGAGCGCAAGTCCTCTTAACCCCTTAACTGCGTTGCCTCCAAATGTGACACCCCCGCAGTGCGCAGGAAATAAATTCTCTGGAAAAAATTCTTTTTCCTTTTTAAAGTGTTAAAAACCCTTCCCTCAGTATGGGTATGTAAAAAAAAAGTCGAAACTTATTTTGGCTGCTATGGGGTCCGGAAGTTGGGGCGTGACGTCATCATTCCCCGTGCGCCCGTGCCGTAAGCGCTCGGGGCGGGGCGCGCGAGTTGCCGCGAATATATTTTCGTTCATTTTTTGCGCACCTTTCCAAATACATTTTCATTGTTTTTATGTGCCAATCCAATGTATAATGAACACGTACACTATAATATCGTAGTACAACATCCGTACTGTCCGTAGACACTGTGTTACGTGCATGAAACTTGTGTACACATATGCAGCACATATTTACTATGTATCATGCTAATTTGTGTATATATACAATCTATTTACACACTATACACTGTCACACACTATACATTCACCATCAACACATTCAGAACACCGCGTAGCAGCTGCTTCGTATGGGCCAATAGCAGCTGCCTCGTATGGGCCAATATCAGCTGCCTCGTATGGGCCAATATCAGCTGCCTCGTATGGGCCAATATCAGCTGCCTTGTATGGGCCAATAGCAGCTGCCTCGTATGGGCCAATAGCAGCTGCCTCGTATGGGCCAACAGCAGCTGCCTCGTATGGGCCAACAGCAGCTGCCTCGTATGGGCCAACAGCAGCTGCCTCGTATGGGCCAATAGCAGCTGCCCCATATGGGCCAATAGCAACTGCCCCATATGGGCCAATAGCAGCTGCCCCGTATGGGCCAATAGCAGCTGCCCCGTATGGGCCAATAGCAGCTGCCCCGTATGGGCCAATAGCAGCTGCCCCGTATGGGCCAATAGCAGCTGCCCCGTATGGGCCAATAGCAGCTGCCCCATATGGGCCAATAGCAGCTGCCCCGTATGGGCCAATAGCAGCTGCCCCGTATGGACCAATAGCAGCTGCCCCGTATGGGCCAATAGCAGCTGCCTCGTATGGGCCAATAGCAGCTGCCCCGTATGGGCCAATAGCAGCTGCCCCGTATGGGCCAATAGCAGCTGCTTCGTATGGGCCAATAGCAGCTGCCCCGTATGGGCCAATAGCAGCTGCCCCGTATGGGCCAATAGCAGCTGCCCCGTATGGGCCAATAGCAGCTGCCCCGTATGGGCCAATAGCAGCTGCCCCGTATGGGCCAATAGCAGCTGCCTCGTATGGGCCAACAGCAGCTGCCCCGTATGGGCCAACAGCAGCTGCCTCGTATGGGCCAACAGCAGCTGCCTCGTATGGGCCAACAGCAGCTGCCTCGTATGGGCCAACAGCAGCTGCCTCGTATGGGCCAACAGCAGCTGCCTCGTATGGGCCAACAGCAGCTGCCTCGAGTGAGAGCAGCCACAGCCAGCCTGTCTCTCTCACTCCAACATCTTACTCACCAACATTGCTCCTCCCACCATATTGTTATAGTTCTTATTACACATGTTCTATATACCTATCTACATGTTTTATTTACCAGAACTATGCAAGTAAGCCGGTATTGTGTCCAAACAGTACAGTGGCCACCATACACTGCATGAAAAATCACACAGCAGACGACGCTACGATTACGTCACCTCCCTCACCAAAATAGCTCCTCTCAACATTCTCCTGTTGCTGTTCTTACACTATATACACACACTATATATACCCATGTACATATGTGTTGCCCATAGCGAACCACTAAGCTAGTATGGTGAGCAAAACAAGAGTGGCAGCCACACACACAATGAGGCTACCTCAGTTCTCGCCCTCCTTCCCTCATCAAAATTCCTCCTTCCACAATACTACGCACAACGCTAATTATAACCACATTCCTGCTATTATCACAATCCTGGTCACTAATTCCTGTAAATGAATAATTGACCACACGTTTATTTTGAAAAGAAACCTAAGAAATCATTTGAAGATTCCTAGTTGAACGAAATAATGCTGTGGTGCTGTGACTAGCACTGCGAACATCGTGAACAGCATTGAATCACTGATATTTGAACATTGTACCCAGTCATTATCACACTCAGGCGCTTATATATATCACTATCATAGCTAAATAATACAAGTTATATATATATTTTGACATTATTAGGCGATGCTGTGGTCACATGCTGAACAGCAGTGCTGTGTGCTCATGCTGCGAGCGCCAGCCTCGGTTGCGCACACACTATTGAGGCTCCCACACCCGGGAATGTGGACCACGATTTTTTTTAAAGATGGCGTCTGTTTACAAGAGCCCTGAGGAAGCTGATGTGAACCCCATGTAGCCGCGGGAGTTTTGAATGGAACGTGAAAAATACAAATACCCGGAGGCGTGTTGCGCAAACCAGACGTGAGCCTGCAGGCGCGTTGCGCAGTTTAAGGGTTAAAGTAAACGCTCAGGACCCTGGGAATCCCCTAGGGGGCGCGTGGGTCCGATGGATGTGACCCCGGAGTCCCCGCTTGCTGTGTGTGAGTTTGAGGGCTGCTCGGTCCCCTTGTCTCAGGGTGACCCTCATTGTTTTTGCCTCTGCCACGCTGCCTGTTGGGTCGGTGATACTTTCGACCCTGAGTCCTGTGAGTTTTGCTGCTTGCTTGTGACTCAATTTACCCAATCTTCTGATTCTATTCGGGTACAGGCGGCGCATGCGTTGCAGTCTAGGTTTCGTCTGTTGCAACGAGCTCGGTTGGTTGCTCACCCGGATGCCTCAGGGCTGCCCCGCTTTGCTTTTCGAGACCCGGACTTGGGGGGGTGGGGGTCGCTTCGATCCTGGTTCAGTCCGCACCTCCTCGTCCTTCCCCCTAATGTTCATTCTGGTCCCCCCCCCCCATGCTTCCGGCTTCAAAGCGTCCGAGGGTTTCGGGGTCGGAGCAGGGGTTACTTGATCTCGAGACTTGGGCAGCTTCGGGGGGTGCCCCTTCCAGTGGGGGCGGCAGAGGCATTTGAGTCTTGTCTCCCGGCCGAAGCTTCTGGGTCTGACCAGTGGGCCCCCCTTCCTCCAGCTTCTATGGCTGCTCCGTCCTTGTCTTGTGGGGTAGGGGCTTGGGGAGAGGACTCAGCCCCGGGTCCTGTGTTGAAGGACCTCGAGGCTGGGGAGGGGCTGACTTGGGAGCCTTGGACCCCGCTGGACCCCGCCTGGGTTTTTCTTCCCTCTGAGCGTGGCTTATTGTTACAAGGAGTGGGGTTTTCTTTTCCCCCCCTCTGCGTATGAGTTGGATTTGGTGTCGGCTCCTCCTCCAGGTTCGGTTCCGTGTTCCCCAAGGTACGTCGGTTCCGTCTTTTCGGAAGTTTTCAGCTTATCGCATCCAACCTGGTGGCCTTTGCAGCTTACCTCCTGCGTGACCCGGATTATGCCTCAGAAATGGATCCGTCCGAGTTCAGGTTTGGGACTTCGTTCCGTTTCTGGCTCCGTTATGAGGTTCCGGAGTCTTCCTGGCTAGCAGACTGCCCCTTGTTTATTCTAGATTCCTGGCATTCCTTCTGTCATTCCCGCACGCTGGGGTGGCGGGAAGCTTCCACGGTGCTTCAGGTTTTCCTGGGGGGCGATCTTGAGTACCTGAATGAGTGCTTGTTTGCCCCTGCCCTTCCCCGCGATGTGGGCGTTATTCAGCTCCATGTGCAGGTTCCCACCCTTTCGGCGGCGCTCATTGCGGAGGACTTGCGCGCCCGGGGCCTTTTGGCTTCGGCCTTGCGGTTCTTTTCCCTCCTGGAGCTGTCCTCGGATTGGCTCGTGGAGGATATGAGGACGCTTGGGTCCGTCCCTGGGTCCGGCGCCTTGTTCTCGGCAGCGCGTTCGTCAGCTGCCTTGTTGAAGCTGTTCACGCCGATTTTGCGGGATGCGGTTTCCCTGTTTTATGCTTCCCGTCTCACGTGTCGGCAGATGGTGCTGGGTTCCTCCGTGGAATCTGCTTGGGCTCTGGCTCTTAGGCGTTCTTTGCCTTTTTGTCCTTTTCTGTTTGATGAGTCGACTGTGGCGCAGTTTATTCAGGCTGCGTCGTCGGCTTGTCGTCCGATGTCGGACTTGTTGGTTTTCCAGGGGTCCCGGGGTGGGTCTTCCCGGAAGGGTCGTGCCAGAGCGCGGGGTTCCTCTCGTCGTGGTAGGCCACTGGTGTCAGGTTCAGGTTCGGCTCCTACTCCCCAGACCCTCCCTCGTCTGGTCAGCGCGGTGTTCACTCTGTGCGGGGTTCTGGGTCTTGTAAGAGTCGCCGGCCCTTTCGTGGTTCCGATGTGGGGGGGGGGAGGGGCGGCTTGCGCTGTTCGCCCACTCCTGGTCCCACGATTCGTGGGCCTTTCGGGTCATGTCTGTCAGCCTGCGGTGGCGTTGGGTGGCCCCTCCCCCCCTTGGGGGGGTCGGGGCTGGCAGGTTTCTTTCCCTGCGCTCTGTCGAGTCGTCTTGGATTGGGTATACTTGGGCGTCGTCGAAACGATGTCGTCCCTCAGATGGGTTTCCCGTCTGTTTCCGGTTCCGAAACGGGACTGCGCGGACCTGCGGTTCATTCTGGACTTGTCCCGTCTGAACCCCTGGGTTCATTGCTCCTCCTTTCGGATGACTACGCTGTCTCAGGTTCGGCTCCTCTTGGAGCCGGGCGCTTAGATGGTGTCCCTGGACCTCCGGGACGCTTATTGGCATGTCCCAATTCATCCACGGTTCAGGGACTGGCTCGGTTTTGTTGTGGGGCGTCTGAGTTACCGCTTTCGTTGTCTCCCATTCGAGTTGAACCTGGCACCTCGCGAGGTTCAACCAGGCGAGGTGCCAGGTTCAGGTGGTGCGAGGTGCCAATCAACGTGAACACGCGCCAGGTAAGGCGCGTGTTCACACGCCTCACACGGGTTGTAGTGGCCCGTTTGCGTCTCCTAGGTGTTCGGGTGTTGGCCTACCTCGACGACTGGCTGGTTTGGGCTCCCAGCTGGTCAGCTTGCTTGCTACCCAGGGATTTGGTTCTTTCCCAGCTCGCCGGGTTCGGGTTCTTGGTGAACTGGAGGAAGTCCCATCTGGTCACCTCTCAGGTTCTGACTTGGCTGGGTCTCGTTTGGGACTCTCGAACCGCCTCCTTGTCTCTCCCTCCAGAGTCTCTCCTGCGGCTGCAGTCCCGCCTTCGTCTGTTTCTGGTGGGCCTTCGGGTCACCCGGCGGTTGCTCGAGGGGCTGTGTGGGAGCCTGAACTTCGATAGTGGTCTACCCGCTGGGTCGGGTTTGGCTTCGTCGGCTGCTCTGGTTCCTTCAGGGTCACCCCTTCCGCGCCTCTCGCGATCGCAGGGTTCGACCCCCGGGGGCCTTGCGTCGGTTGCTGTGTCACCGGCTTCCTCTTCGGGTTTTTCGGGGTTCAGTGCCTTGGCGTCTACCCGAGCCCTCGCTCGATGTGTACACGGATGCGTCGTCTCTCGGCTGGGGCTTTGTGACCAGTGCTCACCAGGCCGGCCAGGGGCGTTGGGATCCGTCTTTCCGTCGAGCTCACAGCACGGTGCGGGAGTTCGCGGCAGTGTGGTTTGCTCTTGGGAGGATTCGGGTGGCCCGCGGATCGACGATTCGGCTCCATTCGGACTGCTCTCTGGTGGTTCATTGCCTGAACCGCGGGGGTTCGATGCGGTCCTTGTCTCTTTGGGGTTGGTCGCTTTGGGTGACTCGTCTGCTGAGTTCTCGGGGTTTGGCTCTCCTGGTGGTTCATGTACAGGGAGTGTCCAACGTCTTGGCCGACGTCCTGTCTCGCTTCGTTCCCCTCTCCATGGAATGGGCGGTCGACGACGAGTCCTTCCATTGGCTTTGCCAGACGTTCGGGCGTCCCGAGATGGACCTCTTCGCGTTGGCATGGTCGTGGTGTCTTCCCGTGTATGTGGCGCCCTTCCCCGATCGCGAGGCCATCAGGGTCGATGCCTTTCGGCTAGACTGGTCTAGGGGGGGGGGGTCCTGTACCTCTTTCCCCCAGTTCGGCTGTTGCTCCAGGCCCTGATTCGCTTAGAGACTTACCAGGGGAGAGTAGTCCTTCTGGCCCCTTGGTGGCCGGCCCAGCCATGGTGTCATGCGCTGCTTGCTCGGTGTCCGAACCCGAGGGTTTTCCCGCGGCTCCGCCTCTTTCAGCAGATCGGGCCGGTACGTCACGTGGCTGGTTCGATCTTCTCCTCGAGTCTTCGCGTATGGTTTTTTTTACTCGAGTTTATGATCATCTCTATGGTGATCAGGTGGCCTCCTTGTTGGTGTCCCACCTGCGGGCTTCTTCTCGGCGGCAGTATGAAGTTTCCTGGCGGTCCTTCTATTTCTTTTTGCATCTTCGTCGTGTTACTTCCTTGTCTGTTCGGGTGGTCTTGTCCTTCCTCTCTTGGTTGTTTCAGGACCGTCATCTTATGCCTAACACTGTCGCCTCGTGTCGTGCGGCGCTGGCGGAGCCGCTTCAGCTTGCCTTCGGTATCGATGTTACGTCTGCGCCGTTTCGCAAGCTGTCTCGTGAATTGTTTCGCCTCCGGCCTGCTCATGCGCCGCCTGAGCCGTCCTGGTCTTTGGATCGAGTGCTCGCTTTCCCTTCGTCTCCTTGTTTCGTTGTGGCTCCTTCGGTCCAGGATTTTTTTTCCAAGGCTCTTTTCTTGTTGGCATTGGCCTCTGGGGGTCGGGTAGGGGAGCTTCATGCTCTCCTTCGGCACAGGTTTTTCTGCTCTTTTGGTCGTGGTGATTATTTTGTTCGTTTGCAGCCGTCTCCTTCTTTTCTGGCGAAGAATGAGACTGCTGGGTTCCGGAGGGGTCCGTGGGTGGTTGATGCTAGGTTGGTCAGGCCGGGGGTGCATCATGTTTTGTGTTTGGTTGCGGTGCTTCGCCGTTATTTGCGCACCACGGCTTCTGTGTCCGGGGACGCGCTTTGGGTTGATCCGGTTTCCCTTCTTCCCTGTTCGCGGGTTTGGGTCTCTCAGGTCGTCTGCAGGGTTATTAAGTCCAGCCAGCCTGTGGTCTATACCCGTGCCCATGACGTTCGTAAGTTCGCGGCTTTTGCTGCCGTCTTTGGGAATATGTCTTGGTCTGATATTCAGGTGCGGGGATTTTGGCGGTCGAACAGGGTCCTGGCTGCTCGTTACCTTGTGAATGTCCCTGGGCCCCGTCGGGCCTGTGTTGCTCTGGGTCGGCGGTTGCAGCCAGTTGTCTCGGCTTCGAGTTGAGGAGTGAGCGACGACCACCTCCCGGGTAAGTCCCTCTTTTTCAATCTGTGGGTAGTTAGCTCCGGGGAGCAGATGGGGCTTCCCCCAGAAAACCAGCATTGAATGTAATGAAACGCCATTTTCTGGGCGAGTCCCGGAGGCTCCCCGGCATCCCTCCCTCCCTCCGGTCGGCGTTTTTTTCGCATTTTTGACATCCAGCCTCAAGAACTGAGGTGTGGGTAGCCGGCGTGGAGGGTCTGGGGCTCCCCCTTCCCCCTCCCGGGGAGGGGGGTGCTGCGCAGACAGCGGTGACGTGTGACGTCACACTAGTTTGCTTGTTTTTCTGTTGGGGAATTCTATCCACTAGTTCGGCTTTTGGTAGCAATTTTAACCAGAATACGGGTTTGTTTTGAGGTGCTTACCTTTCTGGGTGCCTGTTCCGATCGATGGCAGACATAGAATGCTTCCAACCACACGGGGGTTTCTATAGGCCATTGCTTCCCTTGCCTCTCTGAGGGGGGCCCGGTTCTGGCCATGGTCCCCGGTAGGCCTCAGAACTCCATACACATGACTGATGTCAAAGTCTGACATTAGCATATCAGCCTGAGAAAGCTTCGGGGAGCCTCCGGGACTCGCCCAGAAAATGGCGTTTCGTTACATTCAACACTTTTTTTTTTTTTTTTGTATGCGCCTGTGGGTGTCAAATGGTATATAGCCATGCGCCATTTAAGGGTTAAGGATGTTAAAGACATTAGGCAGATCATTGATGTATATAAGAAATAGGAGAGGTCCTAGGATGCTGCCCTGTGGCGCTCCTACAGTTAATAGTAGAGTGGGAGAGGTTATATCATTGATGGCTAATTATTGGTGTCTGTC
Organism: Procambarus clarkii; assembly: GCF_040958095.1. Lineage (NCBI taxonomy): Eukaryota > Metazoa > Arthropoda > Malacostraca > Decapoda > Cambaridae > Procambarus > Procambarus clarkii. The sequence continues at coordinate 22,271,427 of NC_091213.1, read as the reverse complement.
TCTAAGATAGGATTGAATATAGTTAAGGGCAAGGCCTTGGATTCCATAATGGCGGAGATTAAGTAAGAGGTGGGTATGGTTAACAGTATCAAAGGCCTTTCTCAGGTCAATGAAGAGTCCAATCTGAAATTCATTTTTGTCAAGAACTGAGTTGATTATATCAAGCATACTAACCCTCAAACCGCTAGGGGGCCCCAATGGAATTTACGCCCACAGATGCAACAAAAAAAAAATCCAAAAAATTCTTTCGCCTTATAGAAGTGTTAATTTTTGTTCCTGATCACGGAAAAAATAACAAAAAAATTGTAGGGGGCATATTTTAGCCGCAATAGGGTAGGGAAGTGTGGCAAAAAAGGGGCGTTGGCAGAACCTTCGCCAGACGAGGTCTACTCCGCCCGAGCTGTCAGACGGCAGTTGCCACAAATATATTATTACGTATTTATTTCAATGTCTCTGATTGGTTTTTTCTTAGTTTTTTGCAGTAATATTATTCCATACAGTGAATTGTGATATATTTATATAATAAAACGTGTGAACCATCGCTGTACTCAAAATTATGGTGTGCATATTAGTGATTCAATTATTATGTTCATAAAACAATAAACAAATAGTTTTGCTGTTGTTACACTATATACACAGGTTATATATAAGTATCTGCATGTTTTGTTCACCATTACGAACTACTAAGTTGGTCTTGTGAGTCAAAAAGCAACGAGGAGTGACCGCCAAACACCAGCGAGCCACTCACTGCCACTCCCTCCCTCAACACCACCTCACTCGCCCTCATTCTCCTCCCACAGTACTGTTTTTGCATTTATTCACTGTACACAGACGTTATATATATGTATCTACCTGTTTTATTCACCATACCTGTACAAATAAGCTGGTATGGTGCCCAAAGACCATAGTGGCCATCAGTAAACAACATGCCAAGTCGTGCAGACGATGCTCCTCCTTCACCAAAATGGCGGCTCCCAACCTACTCCTCACGCTGTGATCTCACACTATACACACGTTATATATAAGTATCTACATTTGTGTTCACCATAGCGAACCACTAAGCTGGTATGGTGAGTGCAATCAATAAATGGTGGCTACACACAGTCAGAAGACGACGCCACAACCCTCCCTCCATGGAGCACAGCGCTAAATATCACCACAATCCTGCTATTATCAGAATCCTGGTCAGTTTTATCACAGTCAGTGGGCTTCACTAATACTATCACTGCTAAATAATAGCAGTATCAAATATATTTTGGCATTTGTAGGCGATGCTGTGGTCACAAGCTGAACAGCGGTGCTGTGAGCTCGTGCTGCGTGTGCCAGCCTTGGTGGCTTCCTCAATACTGACGCTCTAACACCCAAGAATGTTGGCCTGGATTTTTTTCTAGGTGGCATCTGGCAACTATCGGTCGTGGCTGTACTATAGCTGCCCCTATCCCAGGCGGGGCGTTTAAATTATAGCGCTAGACACGAAATCATATATAAATGATGTGCGCGGTTTCGGTTTTGTCACTGATATCATTTATATATGATATGCGCAGTTTGAGGGCTAATAATTGCATTGTTGGTACTCTGTTTTTGGGAGTGGAAGCCAAACTGACAAAGACTTAACACTTTCGCGGGATCAGGACTCACTGAGGAGTCCTGTTTCGCCAACCGCTCCCGCATGGTGGACATAAAGTTATGTCCTCTTTTAAAATATTTGTATAAAATTCAATTTTTATCCGATTTACTTTGGGTTTGTTTCAAACTGCGCGCCATGAGGCTCTCTTTCTCACCACTAGGCTGCATGGTACAATAAGTTCATGAAAGGTATGAAACACTTCGATCAAATGGTATTATGTCCCAAACGGGTTGCAGGTGGGTGACTTTAGCCGTTTATACTGGTAATGCTTCCACCATATCATGTATTATATGCATATGTCTGATTAGGGAATTTTATTCCGATCAATGTACAACCAAAAATAACTGTGTGCAACAAGTATAAACTTGACAAACATAACAAAAGTAAAAACATTTCGTGTGTGTTTGACGCTCACTGATATGTTCCAGCGTTGTTTTATATTTGGCGCTATTCTATCTTACGCTTTGTTGATCTTTTTTACCTACAGGCTCATAGAACATTCTATTGCAAACACATTGACACAAAAATGAATGACGTACATAGAAAATTAATGTCATGAGAGTGAAATAAGTATAAACTTTCAAAGCACCGTGCGTCGTCCCGTCACCGATACCGGGTAACAATTTCACCACTTCCCACACTCTTGCGAGCGGGCCGCAATCATTATTCTACGCTTATATTCATATCACCGTGTTGGGAATTTCATTGCGAGTCCATTGATACCAAAATTAACGCTGTAGGACAAGTGTGGAGGTGATAACAATCCCAAGAGTAAAAACTTTTTGTTGCTGTTGGGCGCTCACGGCGAGTCATCTTTGTAGTTATTTATTTGGTGCTGGTATCCCTATACGTTTCGTGACTTTTTTTTACTGATGTTCTTCTAGAGAATTTTATTGCGAACACGTTGGTACCAAAATTAAATACGTAGCTCAAGAACTAAGGTAAGGAGAGTAAAAAGAGTATTCACATTTTTGTTTTTACGCTTACGCAGCAAAACCGCACCGCGCACATACTGCTTTTTTTTTAACCATCCCAGGGAGCACGAAAGTGTTAAGATCATATTAGTTGTCAAATGCTTGGGGTACTTTCCTATAGGCAAAGAACATTGTGGTGATATAATATAACTCTTAGGACACCTAAAGATTGCCAGTAGGCATGTTTAGAAACTTGTAACTGATGATTATATAAGAAATGTACATAAACTTAAGGATATAAGTAGTTTAATGCAAAATTTCCTTTGCAAATAAATTACTGAATGGGTCAACAATTCTGGCAGGATTGGAAAATTTGTAGTGGTCTGTTGATTAGTCATGTAAAATTGGAACTATTAGTTGATTGTGTATTGAATAGTGGAAATTGAAGAGTAATATTAGATATTCCTTTAAATGGTGTACACCCTCTATAATATGTTTTGTGATCTAATCCTAGACCTTAGGACACCTAATGATTGCCAAGGGGCAATATACAGTACAACCTCGATTCAACGTACCCCGATTCAACGAATCTCCAGCTAGTTCGCACACTTTTCAGGCCGGATTTACTCGCCCAGTTCGACGAACAATGGTTCGCCGAAGCGGGGGATGTTTGGATTTGCTTACGACATCGAGACAAGAGTTCACAAACTGGTGGAAAACTTTCCCATTCTATCACAGATTACAATTATTAATTCCTTCATATGACAAGTTGGATCACACAAGTGGACCACACAAGGTGACCACAAACGGTCCACAAGCTTATGATGATGGGACAGAGTTCACAGAGTGGTGGAAAATGTCTCATTCTATCACAGATTACTATTAATAATTCCTTCATAAGACAAGTTGGATCACACAAGTGGACCACACAACAAGTGAATCATATGAACCAAACACCAGCCAAAATGTTCCATACAAGAAGTGACGCATATTAACCAAACACCAGCCAGAGTGGTCCACACAAGTGAACGACTGAGTTTCAATGATTTTCGTTCACCGATTTGTGGCACACGTATCTTTGTAAATTAATTTAAAGGCTGAATCGTGAATAGCTAGCTAATGTTGTGAAATCTTCTTATATACATTTTCTGTGATGAAACAAGACAAGTGAGGGTGGACAGATAAGGGAATACTGTACAGTAAACGTCACTTTACAGTGAGGTTTCACTCACTATAGTCTGTGTTGTCATAGTTCAGTGACCCATGACTTTAAACGTTTCAGATTAATAAATCATTTCTAAAACTAATGTTTTTATAACTCTTTATCATCCTAATTAAACTAAACTAAATTAAACCAAAAATATACTGTAATATGATTGATATCTGGTATTTAAGAAATTATTCACGTTATTGGCAGCACAACTCCAGCACGAGTGGACGGGTCTAATCCCTGTCCACAACACCATGCTTGTTTTGTTCGATTTCGTCGCAACAGTTCAGTGATCTCCAGCTTCGAAATAATAAAATTAATAAATCAGTTCCAAAGTAAGTATTTTTTATAGCTCTTATTACCGTAATAATGTTGCTAAACTAAACATGTAACCCAAAAATATATAATTTGATGTAAATCGAATATTTGAGAGAAATTTATATTACTGGAAATCAAACACAACACCAGGCGTGTTTTGTTCGATTTCGTCGCCACAGTTCAGTGACCTACGACTTCGAAATAATAAAATTAATAAATCACTTCCAAAATAAGTATTTTGTATAGCTCTTATTACCGTAATAATGTTGCTAAACTAAATATATAACCCCAAAATATATAATTTGATGTAAATTGAATATTTAAGAGAGATTTATGTTACTGGATCTGGCTTAAACACCAGCCGACTAAAGGGTGTACATATAGACTTAGTCTGCGTTTGTACAGTATGCACCCAGTGCCCTTAGCTTTATCTGCGATTGACGTACAGTATTTATCCGCCGGTGGAAGAATAATTGTGGAATTGACCATTTTTTTACTACAGCTCTTTGGTTATAAAACAAAATGTCTCAGGGGCTTACTAATAGTGCCTTATTAATGCCAAAAATGAAGCAATATTTTGCAAGAACTAGTAGCAGAAAATCAACCAGCATGAGCACAGCCGTACCCAGAGTGGTACCCAGCTGTACCCAGAGTGGTACGAAGCAACCAGCATGAGAACAGCCGTACCAAGCATGAGAACAGCCGTACCCAGCACGAGAACAGCCATACCCAGCATGAGAACAGCCGTACCCAGCAAGAGAACAGCCATATTAAGTACGAGAACAGCCATACCCAGCACGAGAACAGCCGTACCCAGCAAGAGAACAGCCGTACCAAGTACGAGAACAGCCATACCAAGCACGAGAACAGTCGAACCCAGCATGAGAACAGCCGTACCCAGCACGAGAACAGCCGTACCCAGCACGAGAACAGCCGTACCCAGCACAAGAACAGCCGTTCCCAGCACGAGAACAGCCGTACCCAGCACGAGCACAGTTGTACCCAGCACTGGTACAGCAGCCAGCACCAGCTCAGAAGCAGCTGAACCCACAGCAGCAGCGAGCACCAGCAAAGCTGATGCAAACATCTAAAAACATCGTGTGCGGCGTGAACAGTTAGAACAAGTGTTAAATTTAAGTGTGTACACAGTGTTAAAATTAAAGTTGCATGAATTTTAGTGTACAATAGTTTTTATAAACTGTATTGTAGTACTCAACATAAAGCAGAACTACTTTTAATCAACACAGTGCTAACGGCATAATGCACTACAGCACGTATTTACTGTAGAGCATTCACAATTTCACGAAACTTCAAGATGGACATAACTCCAACAGTAAGGTAAATTTATGAATTCCAGTATTTTTTAGTAGAGAAGTAATATATAGGTACAGTATTTAATATGATAATGCATTTTTATTGTGCACAGAAAAAAAAGACACTGACACAAACGCCTCCTGAAGGTCACCTCTTGCAACTAATCCAACGATCCAACGAACTGGGGTTGGTCCCATATAGTACATTGAATCGAGGTTGTACTGTAGTAAGAATTTTTATCTGATAAATGTCCTATATGAAAATGCCATTATTGCTAGGAGTATTTAATACTGTATACAGTATTTCCTCTTGCAGTGGGATTGCTGACCAGATCTTCAATCACAAGGTGTCGAGTGGGTAGGAAAGTCCCAGTCTAAAAAATGTCACATCCAAACAAGTACAGTAACTACAACTACGGATTGGATAGCATATGGAATAGGTGAGTGGATGTCCTGTTTATGCTGTAAGACTAGTTTGGTCATGCCATTTTAGGTGGTTTCTTAAGGTTGTATACTCTTTAATACGGGTTCCTAAACTGGTGGTATAGTAACCAAATAATGGCAGTTTGAGACTGTCCTTGAACCATTTTAAAATGTTTAAACTAGTAATTTTTAACTACCTTGATTGCAGCTACTTTTTATTTGCACTTTTTCTATAAATAAAAAGAACATATTTATCTTTCTGGAGGGAAGCCCCTCCAGCTCCCCGGAGCTATCCAGGCTGATATGGATATATTAGACTTTGGGATCAGTCAAGTGAATGAAGTTCTAGGCCTACCAGGGACCACGAGTCAGAACCTGGCCCCCCTCAGAGAGGCGCGAGGAGCAATGGCCTATAGAATTGCACATGTGGTTTGGAGTCTGCCATTCTGTGTCTATGTCTGCCGTTGACTGGGTTAGGCACCCAGAAAGGTAAGCGCCCCAAAACAAACCCCTATTCTCGTTAAAACTACTACTGATATTCAAATGATTGGACAGAACTCTCCAAATGAAAACGAGCATGACGTCATCACGTGTCATGCCACTGTCTGCGCAGCTTCCCCCTCCCTGGGAAGGGGAGCAGACCCCTCACACGGGCTACCTAAATCTCAGTTCTTCGACTGGTGTGATTGGCAATGGTCTGGTGACTCTGGCTCCAGATTCTGTCTTCAAGCTCTGTTCCTTGTGGTGTGGTGCTGTCCTCTGGTGCGTGTGCCAGGAGTAATCTCACAAATACTTGGGCTGCATGTATCTAGGGTTATCTTCCCTAGGAACCCTGTACATACTGCCCTTGGGGCTTGGGGCCTCCTTCCACAAGTCACCTTGGGATCTAACTCTGCTAGGTCTTTTGCTGCTCGGTGATTGGCTGCCCTTAATGTGTGGGGGTGTTTTCTGCACCCTTGGTGCTATTGGAAAGGGGGGTAGTTTGCACTAGTTGGGGTGTGGGGTATTGCACAGCTAGTTATCACCTCTTTCCTAGTTATGTAAGCCAAGCTAGTTATCACGGCCGGCTCTGTTCCACCTGGGTACATTGTCCTCTTGCAGGGTTTTTCTTTTGTTTTTGTTTCCTGCCTGGTAGGGGGCTGCCCCTTGTGTTAGGTTATTACCATTGTCTTTTGGTGGGACCTCCACTAGGTCCCTGTGAGTGGACACATACCAGGGGCACAGTTTTTAGTGGGTTTTCTTGGTGGATTTGGCTGTGGGTTTGCAGTATCCTGCCTGGGGCTTCCCTTAGCAGTACCAGTCTAAGGGTCCTGGGAATCCCCGCAGCGGTGCATGAGACCAGGCATGAGATGGATACAACCCTTGGGTCTCCTCTCACATGTGAGTTTGAGGGTTGCTCTATCCCCTTGTTTCGGGTGACTCGCCGTTTTTGCCTCCGTTATGCTGCCTGTTGGGTCAGTGACGCCTTTGACCCGTAGTCCTGCGAGTTTTTGTAGCCTGTTAGTGACTTGGTTCACCCAGTCTACTGATGATTCTATTCGGGTGCAAGCAGCTAAGGCATTGCATGCTAGGTTTAGGTTGCTGCAATGCGCTAGGTTGATTGCTGTCCCAGAAACCCTGAGACCGCCTCGTTCTGGTTATAGGGACTCGGACTTGGGAGTGATAGTCGCCTCAACTCTGGTTCCATCTGCCACCCTCTTCATTCTGATCCTTCCCCTCTGCTTCTGGCTCCAAAGTGTCTAAGGGTTTCGGGGGTCGCAGCAGGGTTTAGCTGGTTTTGAGACTCAAGCAGTCTCGGGATGCCCCTGCCGGGCTGGCGACGGAAGCATTAGAGTTGGTTCCTCCAGCCATGGCGTCTGGGTCTGACCAGTGGGACCCCCTCCTTACTGCCTTTCTGGCTTTTTCTTTGAGGCCGGGCTTTGGAGGACAACTCTGCCCCTAGGTCCTGAGTCCCGATGTGGAGGTTCTCGGGGCTGGGGAGGGGTTGATTTGGAGGCTGTGGGCCCCGCTTGGGTTTTTCTACCCTCGGAGCAGGGCTTGCTGATACAAGGAGTAGGGTTTTCTTTCCTCCCCTCCGTGTACGAGTTGGATTTGGTGTCGGCCTCTTCCCAGATTCAGTTCCATATCCCTTCGGGTCCATCGGTCCCGTCCATCCGGGGATTTTCGGCTTCCCGCATCCTTCCTCATGAGGTTCAGGAAGCCATTGCTGCTTACCTCCTGCACGACCCAGATTATGCCTCCATCAGGACTCGGTCTTCATTCAGGTTTGGGTCTTCGTCTTCCTACTGGGTTCATTATGAGATTCCGGAGTCATACTGGCTAGCGGACTGCTCTTTTTGTTGGAGGCTTGGCATACAGTACTTTGTTGTTCCTGCAAGCTTGAGTGGCGTGAGGTGCTGACATTGGTCCAGGTTCATCTAGGGGGGGCAAGTTTGAGCACCTCAGTGCGTGCTTGCTCGCCCCTGTCCTTCCTCAGGATATTGGCATGGTGCAGCTTCACATACAGGTTTTCTCCCTTTCGGCTGCACTGATTGCGGAGGACTTGCGCGCTCATGGCCTGTTGGCTTCGGTCTTGTGGTTCTTTTCCTTCATGAAGCTGTTCTCTGATTGACTTAAGAAGGATGTGGAAGTGCTTAGAGCTGTTCCTGGGGTCCGGTGCCATGGTTTCGGCAGCATGTGCGTCGTCTGCTCTGTTTAAGCTGTTCGCACCGATCCTTGAGGTTATCTTGAGATGATTTCGGGTCTTTTTCTAGTGTCCCCGCGGCCCGGTCCTCGACCAGGCCTCCACCCCCAGGAAGCAGCCCGTGACAGCTGACTAACTCCCAGGTACCTATTTACTGCTAGGTAACAGGGGCATTTAGGGTGAAAGAAACTTTGCCCATTTGTTTCTGCCTCGTGCGGGAATCGAACCCGCGCCACAGAATTACGAGTCCTGCGCGCTATCCACCAGGCTACGAGGCCCCTTGTGGGATCCTGCGGGATGCAGAGTCTTTCTTTTTTTGCTTTGCATCTCGCGTGTCAGCAGGTAGTGGTCACTTCCTCTTTGGAATCTGTTTGGGCCCTGGCTCTTAGGTTTTCTTCACCTTTTTGTCCCCTTGCTGTTTGCAGAATCTGCGGTTGGGCAGTATATGCAGGCAGCTTCTTCGAGTTGCCGTCCTATGTCGGACTTGTTGCTCCTCCAAGGGAGGGATGGGGGGGGCGGGGTATGGGAGTTCTTCCTGGAGAGGTTGTGCCAGGGCTTGTGGTTTCTCCCATCATGGTAGGCCGGCGGTGCCAGTTTTGGAGCCGGCGCCACCTTTTGACCCCGTCTTCGTCTGGTTGGCGCGGTGATTGCTCTGTGTGTAAGTCGGGTTCTTGCAAGGGGCCTCTACACTTTCTCAGTTCTTCCCATTGATGGGGCGATGGGGGAAGGCTCATGCTGTTTGCTCAGTCCCGAAATGGGACCGAGCAGACCTGAGGTTCATTCTGGACTGGTCCCGTCTGAGCCCCTGGGTCTATTGCCACTCCTGTCAGATGACTACTGTTGCTGGTCCTGTTTCTCATGGAGCTGGGCGCTTGGATGGTGTCCCTGGACCTTTGGGACGCGTATTGGCACGTTCCGATTCATCCTGGGCTCAGGGACTGGCTTGGATTTGTGTGGCATCTGTTACCACTTTCATTGCCTTCTATTCGTTTTGAAGCTGGCACCTTGTGTGTTGACATGCCTTACCCGGGTCATAGTGGGCCTTCTGCATCTGTTAGGGGTTCGGGTGCTGGTCTACCTTGACGACTGGCTGGTGTGGGCTCCCAGCCAGTTTGCGTGTCTGCTCACCAGGGATTTGGTTCTTTTCCGGCTAGCCGGGTTTGTGTTTCTGGTAAACTGGAGGAAGTCCCATCTGGTTCTCTGTCAGGTTCGGACTTGGTTGTGCCTTGTGTGGGACTCTTGGACCCCTTCCCTGTGTGTCCCTCCGGAGGCTCTGCTTTGGCTGCAGTCCTGCCTTCGCCTGTTTTCTGGAGGGCTCCTGGGTTACTTGGTGGCTGCTCGAGGGTTTGTGAGGGATCCCTTCCATGCCTCTCGCGATCACTGGGTTCGGCCTCCGAGGGCCTTGCGTCGGTTGCTGCATCATTGGCTTCCTCTTCAGGTTTTTTGTGGTTCAGTGCCTTGGCGCCTACCCGCGCCTCTCACTCGATGTGTTCACAGGCACTTTGTCTCTCGGCTGGGGCTTTGTGACCAGTATTCACTAGGCTGGCCAGGGGAGGTGGGATTTGTTCTACCGTCAGGCCCACAGCATGGTGCGGGAGTTTGCAGTGATGTGGATGTCTCTTCGGAGGGTTCGAATCGACGATCAGGCTCCATTTGAACTGCTCCCCGGTGGTTCATTGCTTGAACTGTGGGGGTTCAATGCGGTCCTTGGCTCTTTGGGGCTGGTCGCTTTGAGTGACTTGTCTGCTGAGTTATCGGGGTTTGGTTCTCCTGGCGGTTCACGTTTGAGGGGTGTCCAACGTCCTGGTGGACAGCCTGTCTTGGTTCATTCCCCTGTCCATGGAATGGACAGTTGAAGCAGACTTGTTCAGTTGGCTCTGCCGGACGTATGGGCTCCTGAAGGTGGACCTCTTCACGTCGGCGTGGTCGAGGCATTTCCCGATATATGTGGTGCCCTTCCCACGACTGCGGGGCCGTCAGTCGGGGTCGATGCCTTTCGGCAGGACTAATCGAGGTGGGGTTTCCTGTACCACTTTCCCTTAGTTCATCTGTTGCTCTAGGTCCTAGCTCGCTTGGAAACTTACCAGGGAAGAGTAGTCCTCTTGGCTCCTTGGTGGCCGGCCCAGCCTTGGTTTCAGGCGCTGCTTGCTCGGTGTCCGAACCTAGGGGTTTTCCCGTGGCTCTGCCTCTTTTAGCAGATCCGTTACATGGCTGGTTCGATCGTCTCCTTGAGTCTTTGCGTCTGGTCTTTTTTACTAGAGTATCACTACTTGTATGGTGGCTTTGTTAATTGTCCCACTTTTGTGCCTCATCTCGGTGACAGTATGAAGTTTCCTGGTTGTCCTTCAGGCTCTTCTTGTCCCTTCGTAGGTTTACTTCGCTTTCCGATAGGGTTGTCTTGTCCTTTCTCTCGTGGTTGTTTCAGGACCGTCATCTTATGCCGAATACTGTCGCCTCTTATTGTGCGGTGCTGGCGGAGCCACTGCAGCTGGCATTTAGCATTGATGTTACTTCTGCACTGTTTCGCAAATTGTCTTGTGCGTTGTCACCCACCTGCCTGCTCATGCGCCGCATGGGCTGTCCTGGTCTTTGGATCGGGTTGCTCTCTTATCTTTTTGCCCCTCGGTTTGTAGTGGCCCCTTTGGTTCGGGATTGTTTCTCCAAGGCTCTTTTTCTTGTTGGCATTGGCCTCTGAGGGTCAGGTCGGAGAACTTCATGCTCTCCTCTGGCACAGAGTTTTCTGCTCCTTTGGTCCTGGTTATTGGTTTGTTCGTTTGCAGCCGTCTCCTCTTTTCTGGCAAAGAACGAGACTGCTGCTTTCTGGAGGGATTCTTGGGGTGCTGATTCTTGGTTGATTAAGCTAGGGGTGTATCATGTGTTGTCTGGTCGCAGCTCTCTGCCATTTCCTGTGCTGCATGGCCTCCGTGACCAGGGACACTCTTTGGGTTGACCCGGTTTCCCTTGTTCCCTGATCCAGGGTTCGGGTCTCCCAGGTCGTCCTCAGGGTTCTTCAGTCCAGCCAGCCTGCGGCCTATCCTCGTGCCCATGACATTCATAAGTTTGCTGCGCTGGCTGCCGTCTTGTACTGACCTTCGAGCACGAGGTTTTTAGAGGTCGAACAGGGTCCTGGCCGCTTGCTGCCTTGCGAGTGTTGCGGGGCCTAGTCGGACCTGTGTTGCATTGGGTCGGCGGTTGCAGCCAATTGTCTCAACTTCGCATTGAGGAGCAAGTGCCAACTGCCTCCTGGGCAAATCCATCTTGGTTTTGTCTTTGGGTAAGTAGCTCCGGGGAGTCGATAGGGAACTCCCCAGAAAACCAGCGTTGAATCTAATGACATGCCAGTTTCTGGGTGAGACCCGGAGGCTTCCCGGCATCCCTTCGTTTGGCGGTTTTTTGAGTGTTTTGATATCCAGTCTCAGAACTGGTGTGTGGGTAGCCAGTGTAAGGGTTTGGAGCTTTCCCTTCCACCTCCCAGGGAGGAGGGGGGAGCTGCACAGGCAGTAGCATGGCACGTAGTGATATCATGCTCATTTGCTCATTTTCATTTGGGAGTTCTGTCCACTCGTTTGATTTTCACTAGTAGTTTTAACCAGTACAGGGGTTTGTTTTGGGGCGCTTACCTCTCTGTGTGCCTGACCCGGTCGATGGCAGACATAGAATGCTCCAAACCACATGCGCAATTCTATAGGCCATTGGCCCTCTCAGAGAGACATGAGGAGCAGATTCTGGCTCGTGATCCTCGGTAAGCCTAGAACTCCATTCACTTGAATGATGTCAAAGTCTAATATATCCATATCAGCCTGGATATTTCCGGGGAGCCTCTGGGTCTCACCCAAGAATCTGGCGTTTCATTAGAATCAACACTGTTTTTTTTACTGTTCTTTTTATTGGTATCCATTTGTAAAGATATAGATGATACTATATTTTAAAGCAGATCTCTGAAATCTTACTTGTACATAATAGGTTTAGTGGTGGTTATGGATCTGTCAAAGGGTGTAGGTAGATGCTGGGTAATCCAATGGGAGTGTATTTTAAAAATATTTAGATTTGGTTCTGGGAGTTCTACTCGCAAAGCCTGGCCTGGCGCCAAGCTCTACACGAAATCATTTGTTCCAACAGGCTGTTGCCTGGAGTGGCCCTCAGGCTCACATACCCACCACAGGTTGATTGGTCTGGCACTTTAAGAAAACAAACTAGTTTTCTCTTGAAGATGTGTACGGTAGTTCCGGCAATATTTCTTGTATTCGCTGGGATGATGATGAACAACCGTGGACCTCTGATGTTTATACAGTGTTCTCTGATGGTGCCTATGGCACCCCTGCTCCTCACTGGTTCTTTTCTTCATTTTCTTCCATATCGTTCACTCAAGTATGTTATTTTACTATGTGGATTTGGCATCAGGCCCTCCACTATTTTCCACATATATATTATTTATCTCTAGTGTCATTTCTAGTGAGTGCATTTGGAGACCTTTGAGATTATCCCAATTATTGTCTATGGATCGATGTGGTTCTAGTCGCGTCTATGTATGCCTTGTATGTTTTCTGTACTCTCTAAATTTCAGCAATCTCTCCTGCTCTGAAAGAGGAAGTGAGTACTGAGCAGTACTCAAGACAGGACAGCACAAATGATTTGAATAGTACAACCATTGTGATGGGATCCCTGGATTTGAAAGTTCTCGTACTCCATCCTATCATTTTTCTGGCTGGCATTATTTGCTTTGTTATGCTCCTTAAACATTTGGTCATCAGACATCATTATTATTCCCAAATGCTTTACATGTTGCTTTCTGTACTATGGGCAGATTTGATTGTGTTTTGTACCCAGTTTTATGTTTAAGAATCTCTTTTTTACCGTACATGAGTACTTGGAATTCATCACAGTTAAACGTGTTATTTTCTGCTGCCCCGTCAAAAACTTTATTTTTTTTAAAGAAAGACATAAAAGTTTTTCAATGTCTTCAGCAGAGGTAATTTTCCTGCTGATTTTTGTGTCCTCTGCAAAAGATGATATGAAGCTGTGATATGTATTTTTTTCTATCTGATATGAGAATAAGGGAAAAAAGGCAGTGGTGCAAGGACTGTACCCTGAGGTACAGTGCTTTTAACTGTACTTACTCTTTTATTTGGTTGACTGATACTCGTGTGTTCTATTTGACAGGAAATGGAGTATCCACTGTCCTACATTACCAGTTATTCATATTGACCTCATTGTGTGTGCTATCACTCCATGGTCACATTTGTCAAATACCTTTGCAAAGTCTGTGTATACATCATCTGCATGCACTTGCTAACAAGTTTCAATATATGGGTTGAAAAGTTATATGTATCTGTGTTCCTTCATTTTCCCATAAATCCCTTCTTAAAACTATACTTAATTTTTCCCTATTGGGTCATTCCATCTCAAATCACCAGTCACCTATGGCTCCCATTCGACCCTCTTCAAATGCCATGAAATTTTGTAGTAAGATAGCCCTAGAGCCCAAATGACACTTTGCAAAATATTAGAGCTCAATCTGCTTTGGTTCTTAAATAACAGGTCCATATTCAATGGGCTCTTGTCCCGTTAATGCTTAGGTACCACAAAAATGACCAACTTTGACCATTTGTTAACCCTTAAATTGCGCATCGCATCATATGATGCTTTGACCGACTTGCAGTAAATTGCGCATGAGTACTACGCAAGATTTGAACGGCCCACGGATACACGGGGTTCACCACACCTTCATCAGGGCTCTTGTAAACAGACGCCATTTTTTTTTTTTAAATCATGGGCCAAATTCCCGAGTGTTAGGGGCCTCAGTATTGAGTGAGCTACCAAGCCTGACACACGCAGCATGAGCTCACAGCACTGCTGTTCAGCTTGTGACCACAGCATCGCCTAAAAATGCCGTAATATACTTGTTCATGCTATTATGTAGCGATGATATTATTACAGAAGACCCCTGACTGTGATAAAACAGACCAGGGTTCTGATAATAGCAGGATTGTGGTGATATTTAGCGCTGTGCTCCATGGAGGGAGGAGTAATGCTGTGGGAGGGGGCGGGTAGTGGTGTTGTCTTCTGACTGTGTGTGGCCATCTTTTATTGACTGCACTCACCATACCAGCTTAGTGGTTCGCTATGGTGAACACAAATGTAGATACTTATATATAACGTGTGTATAGAGGGTATAAACAGCAAGAGGAGTAGGTTGGGAGCCGCCATTTTGGTGAGGACGGTGGCGTCGTCTGCACGACTTACCATGTTGTTTACTGGTGACCACGATGGTCTTTGGGCACCATACCAGTTTACTTGTACAAGTATGGTGAATAAAACGGTAGATATTTATATATAATGTGTGTATATAGCGTAATAACACCACAAACAGTATTGTTGTAGGAGAAATATTAGTGCGTCTGGCCTTGAGAGCGGCAGCCATCAGCTGACTGTAATTACCTAAGTGTAATTACCTAAGTGTACTTACAGGATGAGAGCAACGCTCGTGGTGTCCCGTCTTCCCAGCACTCTTTATCATATAACGCTTTGAAACTACTGACGGTCTTGGCCTCCACCACCACCTCCCCTAACTTGTTCCAACCGTCTACCACTTTGTTTGCGAAAGTGAATTTTTCTTATATTTCTTCGGCATCTGTGTTTAGCTAGTTTATATCTATGACCTCTTGTTCTTAAAGTTCCAGGTCTCAGGAAATCTTCCCTATCAATTTTATCAATTCCTGTTACTATTTTGTATGTAGTAATCATATCACCTCTTTTTCTTCTGTCTTCTAGTTTCGGCATATTTAATGCCTCTAACCTCTCCTCGTAGCTCTTGCCCTTCAGTTCTGGGAGCCACTTAGTAGCATGTCTTTGCACCTTTTCCAGTTTGTTGATGTCCTTCTTAAGATATGGGCACCACACAACTGCTGCATATTCTAGCTTTAGCCTAACAAAAGTCGTGAACAATTTCTTTAGTATATCGCCATCCATGTATTTAAAAGCAATTCTGAAGTTAGAAAGCGTGGCATAGGCTCCTCGCACAATATTCTTTATGTGGTCCTCAGGTGATAGTTTTCTATCTAGAACCACCCCTAGATCTCTTTCTTTATCAGAATTCTTTAAAGATTTCTCACATAGTATATAGGTTGTGTGGGGTCTATGTTCTCCTATTCCACATTCCATAACATGGCATTTATTAACATTAAATTCTATTTGCCAAGTGGCACTCCATGTCCAGGTCACTCCATGTATTTTGTCCAGGTCTTCTTGAAGGGCATGACAATCATCTAAGTTTCTTATCCTTTTTATTATCTTAGCATCATCAGCAAACATGTTCATATAATTCTGTATACCAACTGGTGGATCATTTATGTAGACAATAAACATCACTGGTGCAAGAACTGAACCCTGTGGTACTCCACTTGTGACATTTCTCCAGTCCGATACATTGCCTCTGATCACAGCCCTCATTTTTCTATCAGTCGGAAAATTTTTCATCCATGTTAGAAGCGTACCTGTCACTCCTCCAATATTTTCCAGTTTCCAGAACAACCTCTCTATGTGGAACTCTGTCGAAAGCCTTTTTTAGGTCCAGATAGATGCAGTCAACCCAACCATCTCTTTCCTGTAATATCTCTTTTGCTCGATCATAGAAACTTAGTAAATTCGATACACAGGATCTTCCAGATCGAAAACCATACTGTCTGATATTATATCATTTGTCTCCAGGTGTTCTACCCATTTAGATTTAATTTAATTGACTGTGCTAGTAGCTACGTCTTTGTTCCTTTACTCACCATACAAGCTTAGATGTACAGTTATGGTGAACAAAACATGTAAATATACATGTTATAACATATATAACATCTGTATATAAAAGCAAAAACAGTATGGTGGGAAGAGAATGGTGGCAAGTCAGGTGAGGTGAGGGAGGGAGGGAGGGAGTGGCAGTCAGTGGCGGGCTGCCACTGTCACTACCACTCAGCATACCAACTTAGTGGTTCGTTATGGTGAACACGAACGTAGATACTGTACTTAAATATAGCATCTGTATATAGTGGATAAAAGCAAAAACAGTATTGTGGGAGGAGAATGTGGGTGAGTCAGGTGACTTGAGGGAGGGAGGAAGTAGCAGCCAGTGGCAGGCTGCCACTGGCACTGCCACTCTGCATGCCAACTTAGTGGTTCGTTATGGTGAACACGAATGTAGATACTTACATATAGCGTCTGTATGTAGTGACTAAAAGCAAAAACAGTATTGTGGGAGGAGAATGTGGGTGAGTCAAGTGACTTGAGGGAGAGAGGAAGTAGCAGCCAGTGACGGGCTGCCACAGGCACTGCCACTCAGCATGTCAAATTAGTGGTTTGTTATGGTCAACAAAACATCCAGGTACTTATATATAACCTGTGTATATAGTGTAATAACCGACAAAGTATTTGTTCACTGTTTGATGAACATAATTGAATCAACAATATGCACACCATATTTTTGAGTACAGCGATGATTCACTCATTTTATTATATAAATATATCACACTACACACTATTGAATAATATTACAGCAAAAAAACTACGAAAAATCAATCAGAGACATTGAAATAATTAGGTAATTATCTCTTTGTGGTAACTCCGGCCTGACAGCTGGCGAGTTACAGACTGCCTGGGACGCACGCTTAGTCAGCGCATGTTTTTTTGCCAGACTTCCCCGCCCTATAGCGGGCAATATATGCCACTTACGATTTTTTTTATTATTTTTCCCATGATCAGAGAACACAAATTAACAGGTTAGGAAGAAAAAAGTGTTTTTTTATGCGCCTGTGGGTGTCAAATGGTATATAGCCATGCGCCATTTAAGGGTTAAATCACTTATATTGCCTGTAGGAGTGTGAAATTTGACATACCAGGACAACTTTTGGTGTAGAATAACGTAGTGTAATCGAAAAAGCAGTATGGGTGGCCATTCAGCTATCCATCCATGCTAAAATCACTGCCAAATTTTGTCTCAAGAAATTTGGACCCCAATTTGGAGACCACTTACTCATCAGCAAAAGGTCTAAACGCCATGATCTTTTGCAACGATGTATAACACGCACAATATTTCGTAGTGATGCAATAGCAACTGTGTTGTATCCATATGTCCTGAGGTGGCCCACTTGGAAGTTGGCCAAAAAAATTTATGTGCAAAACTAGCCAACTTTCAAGGCTAAATATATCAATATGCGTCATTCCCAATTTGGTTTTGAATGACACCATTGAATAGAGCAGATTTTTCTGTACAAGAGTTAACTTTTATTTAGGTTGGGATCTGAATTCCTAGTTCAGCCAGAGGACTGAAAATGACATACCTTGGTGCGATATCGAAAAAATTCAATTTTGATTCTCCATAATCATAGAGTGCACATAGCAATAATCAGTGGCAATTATATAATGCATAAATTAACTGTGGTAAATTGTCTCTTAGCCTGTCATTGTTACCTGAAAACAGGGTCCCATGTGCATTGCTTGAGTTTTCTTGATGCAGTGTACAGTTTGTGCTGTAAAATTTATGTAAATTTCAATATTTTGATTATGATGATCGTCCTGTTCACATTCTTGGTTTCCAACAGATGGCTTCGGCCAATGTGATGTCTGATAGTAAAAAGTACACCCAATTTTTGCTTGCTTAAATTTTTTTTTTTAATTTAGAATTTTTCTAGGGGGGGGGGGGGGGGGAGCCTTTTCGGCTCCCCGGAGCTTATCCAGGCTGATATGCTAATATCAGACTTTGGCATCAGTCATGTGTATGGAGTTCTATGGGCCTACCGGGGACCACGAGCCAGAACCTGGCCCCCTCAGAGAGGCAAGGGGAGCAATGGACTATAGAAACCCCCGTGTGGTTGGAAGCATTCTATGTCTGCCATCGACCAGGTCAGGCACCCAGAAAGGTAAGCATCCCAAAACAAACCCCAATTCTGGTGAAAATTGCTACCACAAGCCAAACAGGTGAATAGAACTCCCCTAAAAAAAAAAAAAAAGAGAGCAAGTGATCATGACGTCGCACGTCATCGTGCCGCTGTCTATGCAGCTCCCCCCCTCCCTGGGCGAGGGAAGGTGGAGTCCCAGAGCTACCGCGCCGACTATCCACCATCAGTTCTTTGGCTGATGCTAACTGCTGAGGTCATGTGCTCCGGCTCCGGTGGTTGTTTTAGCACTGTACCTAGAGTGTGGTGACTGTCTTCTAGGTTGTGTGTGAGCCTGGAGTGATTCTCCAGTACTCGGGCTGCATGTGCCTAGGGTTTCCTTCCCTAGGTGCCCTGTAAGTACTGGCCTTGGGGCTTGGAGCCACCTTCCACAAGTTCCTTGGGTTCTGCCTCTGCTAGGCCGTTTACTGCTTGGTTTTCGGCTGCCCTTTTTTGTACTCGGTGTTCTGTCTCCCTTGTTCGTCTTAGGGTAAAGAGCAGTTTTGCACTGGTGGGGCGCAGAGGGCTGCACAGTTTGTTTCCACCAATCATGGTGGCCGGCTCTGTTCCGCCCGGGTACGCTGTCCTCTTGCAGGGTTTTCTTTTTCTTTTTGTTTATCAGCCTGGTGGGGGGGGGGTCTGCCTTCGTTCTTGCCCCCTGTGTACTGAGTATTCTTCCTTCTTCAGGTGGTTCCCCAAG